>NC_133125.1:207369902-207669902 GCF_048418815.1 Hemitrygon akajei
CAGGGGAACCCCTATCCCTGGTGGGGTGGCAGGTGAGGACAAGGGGAACCCTATCCCTGGTGGGGGCAGGTGAGGACCAGGGGAACCCTATCCTGGTGGGGTGGCAGGTGAGGACAAGGGAACCCCTATCCCTGGTGGGGGTGGCAGGATGTGGAAGGGGACCGGACCAGGGGAACCCTATCCCTGGTGGAGGTGGCAGGTGAGGACAAGGGGAAACCCTATCCCTGGTGGGGTGGCAGGTGAGGACCAAGGAACCCTATCCCTGGTGGGGTGGCAGGTGAGGACAAGGGGGAACCCTATCCTGGTGGGGTGGCAGGTGAGGACCAGGGGAACCCTATCCCTGGTGGGGTGGCAGGTGAGGACAAGGGGAACCCTATCCCTGGTGGGGGTGGCAGGTGAGGACCAGGGGAACCCTATCCCTGGTGGGGGTGGCAGGTGAGGACCAGAGGGAACCCTATCCCTGGTGGGGTGGCAGGTGAGGACCAGGGGAACCCTATCCCTGGTGGGGTGGCAGGTGAGGACCAGGGGAACCCTATCCCTGGTGGGGTGGCAGGTGAGGACAAGGGGAACCCTATCCCTGGTGGGGTGGCAGGTGAGGACCAGAGGGAACCCTATCCCTGGTGGGGTGGCAGGTGAGGACAAGGGGAACCCTATCCCTGGTGGGGTGGCAGGTGAGGACCAGGGGAACCCTATCCCTGGTGGGGTGGCAGGTGAGGACAAGGGAACCCTATCCCTGGTGGGGTGGCAGGTGAGGACCAGGGGAACCCTATCCCTGGTGGGGTGGCAGGTGAGGACAAGGGGAACCCTATCCCTGGTGGGGGTGGCAGGTGAGGACCAGGGGAACCCTATCCCTGGTGGGGTCGCAGGTGAGGACAAGGGGAACCCTATCCCTGGTGGGGTGGCAGGTGAGGACCAGAGGAACCCTATCCCTGGTGGAGGTGGCAGGTGAGGACCAGAGGAACCCTATCCCTGGTGGGGGTGGCAGGTGAGGACCAGGGGAACCCTATCCCTGGTAGGGGCGGTGGCAGGTGAGGACAAGGGGAACCCTATCCCTGGTGGGGTGGCAGGTGAGGACCAGAGGAACCCTATCCCTGAGGGGTGGCAGGTGAGGACCAGGGGAACCCTATCCCTGGTGGGGTGGCAGGTGATGGACAAGGGGAACCCTATCCCTGGTGGGGTGGCAGGTGAGGACCAGGGGAACCCTATCCCTGGTGGGGTGGCAGGTGAGGACAAGGGGAACCCTATCCCTGGTGGGGTGGCAGGTGAGGACCAAGGGAACCCTATCCCTGGTGGGGTGGCAGGGTGAGGACAAGGGGAACCCTATCCCTGTGGGGTGGCAGGTGAGGACCAGAGGAACCCTATCCCTGGTGGAGTGGCAGGTGAGGACAAGGGGAACCCTATCCCTGTTGGGGTGGCAGGTGAGGACAAGGGGAACCCTATCCCTGGTGGGGTGGCAGGTGGAGGACCAGGGGAACCCTATCCCTGGTGGGGTGGCAGGTGAGGACAAGGGGAACCCTATCCCTGGTGGGGTGGCAGGTGAGGACCAGGGGAACCCTATCCCTGGGTGGGGGTGGCAGGTGAGGACAAGGGGAACCCCTATCCCCTGGCTGGGGTGGCAGGTGAGGATCAGAGGAACACTATCCCTGGTGGGGGTGGTAGGTGAGGACAAGGGGAACCCTATCCCTGGTGGGGGTGGCAGGTGAGGACAAGGGGAACCCTATCCCTGGTGGGGTGGCAGGGTGAGGACCAGAGGAACACTATCCCTGGTGGGGTGGCAGGTGAGGACAAGGGGAACCCTATCCCTGGTGGGGTGGCAGGTGAGGACAAGTGGAACCCTATCCTGGTGACGGTGGCAGGTGAGGACCAGAGGAACCCTATCCCTGGTGTGGTGGCAGGTGAGGACCAGCGGAACCCTATCCCTGGTGGGGTGGCAGGTGAGGACAAGGGGAACCCTATCCCTGGTGGGGTGGCAGGTGAGGACAAGAGGAACCCTATCCCTGGTGGGGTGGCAGGTGAGGACCAGAGGGAACCCTATCCCTGGTGGGGTGGCAGGTGAGGACCAGGGGAACTCTATCCCTGGTGGGGAGGCAGGTGAGGACCAGAGGAACCCTATCCCTGGTGGGGTGGCAGGTGAGGACCAGAGGGACCCTATCCCTGGTGGGGGTGGCAGGTGAGGACAAGGGGAACCCTATCCCTGGTGGGGTGGCAGGTGAGGACAAGGGTAACCCTATCCCTGGTGATGGTGGCAGGTGAGGACCAGAGGAACCCTATCCCTGGTGGGGGTGGCAGGTGAGGACCAGCGGAACCCTATCCCTGGTGGGGTGGCAGGTGAGGACAAGGGGAACCCTATTGCTGGTGGGGTGGCAGGTGAGGACAAGAGGAACCCTATCCCTGGTGGGGGTGGCAGGTGAGGACCAGAGGAACCCTATCCCTGGCGGGCTGGCAGGTGAGGACCAGGGGAACCCTATCCCTGGTGGGGTGGCAGGTGAGGACCAGAGGAACCCTATCCCTGGTGGGGGTGGCAGGTGAGGACCAGAGGAACCCTATCCCCTGGTGGGGGGTGGCAGGTGAGGACCAGAGGAACCCTATCCCTGGTGGGGTGGCAGGTGAGGACCAGGGGAACCCTATCCCTGGTGGGGTGGCAGGTGAGGACCAGAGGAACCCTATCCCTGGTGGGGGTGGCAGTTGAGGACAAGGGGAACCCTATCCCTGGTGGGGTGGCAGGTGAGGACAAGGGTAACCCTATCCCTGGTGTGGTGGCAGGTGAGGACAAGGGGAACCCTATCCCTGGTGGGGGTGGCAGGTGAGGACAAGGGGAACCCTATCCCTGGTGGGGGGTGGCAGTTGAGGACAAGGGGAACCCTATCCCTGGTGGAGGTGGCAGGTGAGGACAAGGGGAACCCTATCCCTGGTGGCGTGGCAGGTGAGGACGAGAAACCCTATCCCTGGTGGGGTGGCAGGTGAGGACAAGGGGAACCCTATCGCTGGTGGGGTGGCAGGTGAGGACCAGGGGAACCCTATCCCTGGTGGGGGTGGCAGGTGAGGACAAGGGGAACCATATCCCTGGTGGGGTGGCAGGTGAGGACCAGGGGAACCCTATCCCTGGTGGAGGGTGGCAGGTGAGGACAAGGGGAACCCTATCCCTGGTGGGGTGGCAGGTGCGGACAAGGGGAACCCTATCCCTGGTGGGGTCGCAGGTGAGGACAATGGGAACCCTATCCCTGGTGGGGGTGGCAGGTGAGGACCAGAGGAACCCTATCCCTGGTGGAGTGGCAGGTGAGGACCAGAGGAACCCTATCCCTGGTGGGGTGGCAGGTGAGTACCAGGGGAACCCTATCCCTTGGTGGTGGTGGCAGGTGAGGACAAGGGGAACCCTATCCCTGGTGGGGTGGCAGGTGAGGACCAGAGGAACCCTATCCCTGGTGGGGTGGCAGGTGAGGACCAGGGGAACCCTATCCCTGGTGGGGTGGCAGGTGAGGACAAGGGGAACCCTATCCCTGGTGGGGGTGGCAGGTGAGGACCAGGGGAACCCTATCCCTGGTGGGGTGGCAGGTGAGGACAAGGGGAACCCTATCCCTGGTGGGGGTGGCAGGTGAGGACCCAGGGGAACCCTATCCCTGGTGGGGTGGCAGGTGAGGACAAGGGAGGGAACCCTATTCCCTGGTGGGGTGGCAGGTGAGGACCAGAGGAACCCTATCCCTGGTGGAGTGGCAGGTGAGGACAAGGGGAACCCTATCCCTGTTGGAGGTGGCAGGTGAGGACAAGGGGAACCCTATCCCTGGTGGGGTGGCAGGTGAGGACCAGGGGAACCCTATCCCTGGTGGTGGTGGCAGGTGAGGACAAGGGAGAACCCTATCCCTGGTGGGGTGGCAGGTGAGGACCAGGGGAACCCTATCCCTGGTGGGGTGGCAGGTGAGGACAAGGGGAACCCTATCCCTGGTGGAGGGTGGCAGGTGAGGATCAGAGGAACCCTATCCCTGGTGGGGTGGTAGGTGAGGACAAGGGGAACCCTATCCCTGGTGGGAGGTGGCAGGTGAGGACAAGGGGAACCCTATCCCTGGTGGGGTGGCAGGTGAGGACCAGAGGAACACTATCCCTGGTGGTGGGTGGCAGAGTGAGGACAAGGGGAACCCTATCCCTGGTGGGGTGGCAGGTGAGGACAAGTGGAACCCTATCCCTGGTGAGGTGGCAGGTGAGGACCAGAGGAACCCTATCCCTGGTGTGGTGGCAGGGTGAGGACCAGCGGAACCCTATCCCTGGTGGGGTGGCAGGTGAGGACAAGAGGAACCCTATCCCTGGTGGGGTGGCAGGTGAGGACAAGAGGAACCCTATCCCTGGTGGGGGTGGCAGGTGAGGACCAGAGGAACCCCTATCCCTGGTGGGGTGGCAGGTGAGGACCAGGGGAACTCTATCCCTGGTGGGGAGGCAGGTGAGGGACCAGAGGAACCCTATCCCTGGTGGGGTGGCAGGTGAGGACCAGAGGAACCCTATCCCTGGTGGCGGTGGCAGGTGAGGACAAGGGGAACCCTATCCCTGGTGGGGGTGGCAGGTGAGGACAAGGGTAACCCTATCCCTGGTGAGGTGGCAGGTGAGGACCAGAGGAACCCTATCCCTGGTGGGGTGGCAGGTGAGGACCAGCGGAACCCTATCCCTGGTGGCGGGTGGCAGGTGAGGACAAGGGGAACCCTATTGCTGGTGGGGTGGCAGGTGAGGACAAGAGGAACCCTATCCCTGGTGGGGTGGCAGGTGAGGACCAGAGGAACCCTATCCCTGGCGGGCTGGCAGGTGAGGACCAGGGGAACCCTATCCCTGGTGGGGTGGCAGGTGAGGACCAGAGGAACCCTATCCCTGGTGGGGTGGCAGGTGAGGACCAGAGGAACCCTATCCCTGGTGGGGGTGGCAGGTGAGGACCAGAGGAACCCTATCCCTGGTGGGGTGGCAGGTGAGGACCAGGGGAACCCTATCCCTGGTGGGGTGGCAGGTGAGGACCAGAGGAACCCTATCCCTGGTGGGGGTGGCAGGTGAGGACAAGGGGAACCCTATCCCTGGTGGGGTGGCAGGTGAGGACAAGGGTAACCCTATCCCTGGTGTGGTGGCAGGTGAGGACAAGGGGAACCCTATCCCTGGTGGGGTGGCAGGTGAGGACAAGGGGAACCCTATCCCTGGTGGGGTGGCAGTTGAGGACAAGGGGAACCCTATCCCTGGTGGGGTGGCAGGTGAGGACAAGGGGGAACCCTATCCCTGGTGGCGTGGCAGGTGAGGACGAGAAACCCTATCCCTGGTGGGGTGGCAGGTTGAGGACCAGAGGAACCCTATCCCTGGTGGGGTGGCAGGTGAGGACAAGAGGAACCCTATCCCTGGTGGGGTGGCAGGTGAGGACCAGAGGAACCCTATCCCTGGTTGGGTGGCAGGTGAGGACAAGGGGAACCCTGTCCCTGGTGGGGGTGGCGGGAGAGGACCAGAGGAACCCTATCCCTGGTGGGGGTGGCGGGTGAGGACCAGAGGAACCCTATCCCTGGTGGGGGTGGCGGGTGAGGACCAGAGGAACCCTATCCCTGGTGGGCTGGCGGGAGAATGGGGTGGGAGCAGACATCGGGAACTGGAAGAGATGTGGTTGAGGGCAGCATTGATGGTGGAGGGAGGGAAGCCCCTTTCTTTGAAGAAAGTGGACATCTCCATCTTTCTGGAATGAAAAGTCTCTTCCTGAGAGTAGATGTGGTGGAGACAGAGGAATTGAGAGAAGGGGATCTTGTTTTTACAAGTAACAGGGTGTGGAAGAGGTATAATCCAGGTAGCTGTGAGAGTCTGTGGGTTTATAATAGGCATCCGTATATATGCTGTCTCCAGAGATAGAGACAGTGAGATTGGGAATGGGGAGGGAGGTGTCGGAAATGGACCAGGTAAATTTGAGGGCGGGGTGAATGTTGGAGGCAAAGTTGATTAAATCGAAGAGCTCAGAATCAGTGCAGGAAACAACACCAATTCAGTCGTCGATGTAGTGTAGGCAAAGTAGGGGACGGACACGAGGGGTTGGCTTGTAACATAAACTGTTTCACAAAGCTGACAAAAAGGTACCCGTGACAAAGCTGGGACCCTTGTGAGTGCCCATAGCTACACCTTTGGTTTGAAGGAAGTGGGAGGATCCAAAGGAGAAATGAGTGAGAGTGAGGACCAGTTCTGCAGACAGAGGAGAGTGGTGATGGAGGGGAACTGGTTGGGTCTGCTGTTCAGTAGGAAATGGAGAGCTTTGAGGCCTTCCTGGTTGGGGGTGGAAGTGTATAGGCACAGGACATCCAGAGTGAAAATCAGATGATCGGGGCCAGGGATCATGAAATCATTAAAAAGATCCAGAGTGTCTGAAGTGCCACTGCTGTAGGGAGGAAGGGACTGACCAGGAGGGATAAAACAGAGTCGAGTTATGTCGATATGAGTTCAGGGGCAGGAACAAGCTGAAACAATCGGTCTACTTGGAGAGGCAGGTTTGTGGATCTTGGGTAGAAAGGGGAGGTACGGGAACTATGAGGTTGGAGGCAGTGGATGGGAGATCCCCAGAGCTTATAAAGTCGGTGATGGTGAGGGAGACAGTGGCCTGGTTCTCCTCTGTGATGTCCTGTTCGAGGGGTAAGTAAGTAGGAGGTGTCTGAGAATTGTCGCTGGGCCTCAGCGGTGGAGGTCAGTACGCCAGACTACTACAGCACCCCACTGATCCGCGGTTTGAGGGTGAGGTGAGGATTAGTGCTGAGGGAGTGGAGAGCAGGGCGTTTGGAAGTAGTGAGGTTGGAATTGGAGGGAGGAGTGGGGAAGTGGAGACGGTCGATGTCTCGTCGGCAGTTTGCAATGAAAAGATCCAGAGCGGGGTGACCAGGGAGAGGAGGAGGGTTGAGGACGGCAGAAAGGGTCATCGGTCCCCGTCCTCCCTCGCCCTTCAGTCTGTCGGTTTGCACGGGAGAGAGGTGAGAGCACCAGAGATCCATCAGCTGCTCCGGTCTCCCAGCAGCAGGAGGCGGGTTTCGGAGGCAGCTGCAGACAACAGACCCCGATCCCCGGCGAGGAAAGGTCGGGCACCCTCAGACAACTGCGGACAACAGGCCCCGATCCCCGGTGGGGAAAGGCCGGTCACCCTCAGGCAGCTGCGGACAACAGGCCCCGATCCCCGGTGATGAAAGGCCGGTCACCCTCAGACAGCTACGGACAACAGGCCCCGATCCCCGGTGAGGAAAGGCCGGTCACCCTCAGGCAGCTGCGGACAACAGGACCCCGATCCCCGGCGAAGAAAGGCCGGTCACCCTCAGACAGCTGCGGACAACAGGCCCCGATCCCCGGCGGGGAAAGGCCGGACACCCTCAGGCAGCTGGGACAACAGGCCCCGATCCCCGGTGAGGAAAGGCCGGTCACCCTGAGGCAGCTGCGGACAACAGGCCCCGATCCCCGGCGAGGAAAGGCCGGTCACCCTCAGGCAGCTGCTGACAACAGGCCCCGATCCCCGTTGAGGAAAGGCCGGTCACACTGAGGCAGCTGCGGACAACAGGCCCCAATCCCCGGCGGGGAAAGGCCAGGCACCCTCAGGCAGCTGCGGACAACAGGCCCCAGTCCCCGGTGAGGAAAGGCCGGTCACACCTGAGGCAGCTGCGGACAACAGGCCCCGATCCCCGGCGGGGAAAGGCCGGTCACCCTCAGGCAGCTGCGGACAACAGGCCCCAATCCCTGGTGAGGAAAGGCCGGTCACCCTGAGGCTGCGGACAACAGGCCCCGATCCCCGGCGGGGAAAGGCCGGGCACCCTCAGGCAGCTGCGGACAACAGGCCCCGATCCCCGGCGGGGAAAGGCCGGTCACCCTCAGGCAGCTGCTGACAACAGGCCCCAATCCCCGGTGAGGAAAGGCCGGTCACACTGAGGCAGCTGCGGACAACAGGCCCCGATCCCCGGCGGGGAAAGGCCAGGCACCCTCAGGCAGCTGCGGACAACAGGCCCCAGTCCCCGGTGAGGAAAGGCCGGTCACCCTGAGGCAGCCTGCGGACAACAGGCCCCGATCCCCGGCGGGGAAAGGCCGGTCACCCTCAGGCAGCTGCGGACAACAGGCCCCAATCCCCGGCGGGGAAAGGCCGGTCACCCTCAGGCAGCTGCGGACAACAGGCCCCGATCCCCGGCGGGGAAATGCCGGTCACCCTCAGGCAGCTGCGGACAACAGGCCCCAATCCCCGGCGAGGAAGCTCCTGCCAGTAACTTTGTTTATCGCTTGTGCATGTGAACTTTGCGTTAATGAACTTGGGAACAGTTCCTCCAGACTAACACCACCGACCACAAGTCACCAGGAAGGACTCGATGTACACGGTGAACACACACAAAATGCTGGAGGAACTCAGCGGGCCAGGCAACCTCTATGGAAATAAAGTACAATTTGACACTTCGGACCGAAACGCTTCGGCAGGTCTGGGGGGAAAAAGGCTGAGGAGATTTAAAAGGTGGGGAGGGAGAGAGAAACACTCGGTGAGAGGTGAAACCTGAAGGGGGAGAGGTGAAGTAAAGAGCTGGGAAGTTGATTGGTGAAAGAGGTATAAGGCTGGAGAAGGGGGAGTCTGACAGAAGAGGGACAGAAAGCCATGGAAGGAAAAAAGAGGGGAGGAGCACCGTAGGGAGGCGATGGGCGGCAAGGAGTTAAGGTGGGAGAGGGAAAAGGGGGATGGGGAATGGTGAAGGAGAGGGATTGGGGGCATTACCAGAAGTTCGAGGGATCCAAGGAGACCTTGCTTTTTGGCTTGAGCACAGAGGGCAAAGAGTGGTTGTAGATGGTTCCTATCTGTATGGAAGATGGTGACCAGTGGTTTTCCGCAGGGATCTGTTCTGGGATCCCTCCTCTTTGTGGTTTTAATTATTGACCTGGATGAGGAAGCAGAAGGATGAGTTGGTAAATTTGCTGAGGACACAAAGGTTGGGGTGTTGGGGATAGTCTGAAGGGGCTGTCAGAGGTTACAGCAGACATCGATAGGATGCAAAACTGGGCTGAGGAGTAGCAGATGGACTTCAACTGAGGTAAGTGTAAGGTGGTTCATTTTGGTAGGTCAAATTTGAAGACAGAATGTAATATTAATGGTAAGAATATTGGCAGTGTGGAGGATCAGCGAGACCTTGTCCAGGGGACACTCATATCTGCTGCGCAGGTTGACAGTATGGTTAAGAAGGCGTATGTTGTGTTGGCCTTCATCAACTGTGGGAAGTAATTGAGTTCAAGAGCCGTGGGGTAATGTTACAGGTATATAAGACCTTGGTCAGACCCCACTTGGAGTACTGTGTTCAGTTCTGGTCACCTCACTACAGGAAGATTGTGGATACTATAGAGAGAGTGCAGAGGAGATTACAAAGATGTTGCCTGGATTGGAGGGCGTACCTTATGAGACAAGTTGAGTAAACTGGCATTGAAGTGACGGAGGATGAGAGGAGACGTGATAGAGATGTATAAGATGATGTGAGGCATTGATTGTGTGGATGGCCAGAGGCTTTTTCCCAGGGCTGAAATGGCTAACATGAGGGGGCATAGTTTTAAGGTGCTTGGAAGGAGGTACAAGGGGAGGTCAGAGGTAAATTTTTCAAAGAGTGGTGGGTGCATTGAATGCAAAGTGAAGGTGGTAGAACCGGGTACAATAAAGGCTTTTTAGAGACTCTTATTTATTTATATTCAGACCTCTTTAATGTGTTTCTCATCCCACCCTGACGTGGAAATTGCCGCGATTCCTGCCCAGAGAACACTTGGAGCAACGTTGTTCATTCCCGAGACTGCAGCGCCCCCTAGTGGACATTCCAGGTACTGCCGGGTTCAGCAGCTCTCGAAGTGAAAGGATTCTGAACCAGGAAGTACCGGGAGTTAACATGGCTTCGAAAGGACAGGTCGAGAGTTTAATCGAGGAGGTAATTTGTCCCATCTGCCTGGATTTCTTCACCGATCCGGTGTCACTGGAGTGTGGTCACTACTTCTGCCGCTCCTGCATCACACGGTGTTGGGAAAGGGAGAAGAGAAACTCCTGCCCGGAATGCAGAAGAGGAGTTTGCAGACCGCACCCTCAAGGGCAATCGGGTTTTAGCAAATCTGTCTGAGAAAGCTCGGAAACTAAACCTGAATCCGAAAGGGAAGGAAAGTAAACTTCACTGCGAGGAACATGAGGAAGAACTGAAGCTGTTTTGTGAGACGGACAGGAAACTGATCTGCCTGATCTGTGCGACTGCGCGGGAACACAAGTCTCACAACTTCATGCCGGTTAAAGAAGCCGTTAAAATTTACCAGGTAAAACTAACCCGCTTTCGATCGTCTGTTTATGTTGTCTTTTTGTTTTGTCTAATCCATTAACTCTTTAATTCCCAGGATCGGGTTAAATCTTCCTTGGACTCTCTCACAAAAAGGAAATCAGACTTTCAGGAAATGGAGCAGCAACAGAAAGAGAAGATTTCTGGATTTCGGGTGAGGCTTCCTGAGCAGAATTTACAATCTTGTTGTGTAGTTTTGTTCCCTTTAATGCAGAATAGCAGAGTATCGCAGCTCCAGTGCCCTGGGTTCGATCCTAACCTCTGGTGCTGTCTGCGTGGAGTTTGCACGTTCTCTCTGTAACCAGTACCTTCTTTTAGCCGACAATCAACTCAATGTGGTATTTACAGACACTGTAGTTGTAAACTGATGTAAACCAGACGGATGTTTTGACTGTTCAGGATTGAACAGTAAATTGGCAACTGTAATTAACCCTGTGAAGGGGTATTGTATGTGAATCAGGTGGGAGTTAATGGGTCAGTGAGGAAGACTGGGTTTGAGGGAAATGTGATCGAATATCTGGGAACCACTCACTTGCTGCCTGTTATGCCACTGGAGTTTGGGGAAGGTCCTCCATCTCCGGCAGTGTTCATGTCTTCATTCAACATGTCAGTAGCTACTTCTCGGTTTTCACTACTGTCAGTCATGCAGGTCCTGAGTGGAGACTCGGGAATAACATGGCACTCAGATGTAGAAAGACTCTTCATTGTTTCCGTAACAGTTTTGTTTCACCAGTCAGTATTGTTAGCCCTGAGCTGAACCCATGAACCTGGAGGACCAGTGGACCACTCTTACTCTGGCCTCTACCCTTTGACCTGTTGGCATGGGTGACCCTACCAAGGGTCAAAGCATAAAGCCCACATTCCAGCCAACAGAGTTCTTTGGGTCATTGAGGCACACAAGCCTCCAAACCCAACCGCAAGGTTGTGGTCCTCTTGGATGATAATGGGCTGGACAGACCCTTCCATATCATAAGGAAATACATCAGGGCCAAATAATAAACCAGCCTCTCCTTTCATTCAACAGGAACAGTCACAAAGCATTCAGTCCCACATCACATCCCAGTTTGATGAACTGCGCCGGATTATCACCGAGAAAGAGCAGCGTGCACTCCGAGATCTCAGGGAAGAAGAGGAGAGGATTCTAAATCAAATGGAGAAAAATCTTCAGGAGATTCAAGCGAATTTAAATGCCATCTACAAGGAAATATCAAAGTTACAGGAACAGATGGATCAACAAGACAATATCATATTCCTCATGGTGAGAGATTTCAGTTTGGTCCTGTAAAAGTACATAGGCACAAAATGATGTATTTTAACTCAGTGTGGGATTTACAGATACTGGAGTTGTAAACTGATTGAAACCAGACGGATGTTTTGACTGTTCAGGGTTGTTGTCTCCAAACCGGCCTCTCACAACATCTGTACATCGCTGGACAGTCTGCATTCTTCTCTGGAATGTTTACTCTGATCGTAGCACTGAGCCAGTGATCACTTCTGTGATTCCCACGTATAATATCCCCTGAGACTCAGAGTAACATCCCACTGAAGTCACAGACTGTGAGTGTGTCTGGTGCAGTGGGTGTGAGGGTCTCTCTGTTGATCAGTGGGAACTGAGGTTGAATTCCAGAATGTGACCTACACATCGGATTTACCATCTATATCTGGTTTGTATCAGGTTCATTGTTTTGGAGAATTTTGCACTGTCTTTTGTTTTTCAGAAATATTTTTCATCAGATTATATCCCATTTTCATCAGAGACAGGACTTTCAGTCCATTCTCTCCTATCAGTTTCCCTGGTGCACAAGCCTCCTCCCACCTACTCACCACACCCAGTAACAGTGTCCCCAACTCCATGGTCCCTCATGTGTTTATCCAGCTTCCCCATTACATTCAATCTCTGCTGTTCCACTTCAGCCACTCCTGTAGCAGTGAGTTCCACATTCTCTTCACTACATTTCTTGTGGGATTTATTAACAACCAACTGATGTTTTATCTTTGACTTATTGTCTCCACACAAGCAGAAATATTTTCGATCAAATACATTCAGAATCTTAAAACCTGTCCAGTCTCTCCTGTAAGTTCCTTCTCTCTGTTATCGTATAATTCTCATAAATATTCCTTGTACTTTCTCCCATGGTTCAATGTCCCTCTTTCTCAGTTCGTTTCAGTGGGAATGAGTTCAGTGGGAATTTTCAGCAGTTTTTAATAACCTGTCTAAGATTCCTGCTGTTCGGATGCCGATGGTCAGTCTCAGTCAATTGAGATCTGTGTTTTATTTATTTCAGGAGGAAGCTCGTCGGAAGAGGAGGTAGGACATGGTCTTCACTGAAACTCTGTATGGATTTGTAAAATAGTTCAAATATCACTGATGGTCAGTTTATAACCATCTGTATAATATTTACAGGATTAGTGATGATAGCCACACATTGTCAGTGACAGATGGTGCCCTATTGGTTGAAAAATTCGATCACCCCTATTTGCTCGACATAGCATCGGAAGAAGTGATTGGCGGCATTAAACACGGTAAGACATAAGATTCATTTGTGCTTGTTTATGAGACACTACTAAGTCATAATTAGATGCCAAATATGGCTTGTCAATGACCTTCTGAAAATCCAAGTACACGACATCAACTGGTTCTCCTTTGTTTATCTGGCTTGTTATTTCTTCAAAGAATTCCAACTGATTTGTCAGGCAAGATTTTCCCTTGAGGAAACCATGGCCTATTTTATCATGTGCCTCCAAGTTCCCTGACAACTCCTCCTTAATAATCAACTTCACCATCTTCCCAGCCACTGAGGTCAGACTAACTGGCCTAGAGTTTCCTTTATTCCCTCTCTCTTCTTGAACAGTGGAGTGACATTTTCAAATTTCCAGTCTTCCAGAACCATTGAAGAATCTAGTGATTTTTGAAGGATCGTTACAAATGCCTCCATGATCTCTTCAGCCACCTCTTTCTGAACTCTGGCATGTACACTGTCTAGTCCAGGTGACAGCTACCTAAAGATCTTTCCGTTTCCCAAGAACCTGTTCTCTAGTAATGCTAACTTCACGCCCGGCACGTCGCCTGACACTTGGAACTTCCACCATACTGCTAGTGCCTTCCACAGTGAAGACTGATGCAAAATATGTCTTCAGTTCATCCACCCTTTCATTGTCCCCCATTACTACCTCTCCAGCATTGTTTTCCAGCAGTCCGATATCCACTCCTGCCTCTCTCTAATCCAGAGATTAGGACCGCCTGGGTACTAATTTCTGGATTGCTGCCTGCGCCACGTGCCAGTGAGGGTAGAAACACGATGATCTGGCAGGTAAATGTGTGGCTGAGAAGCTGGTGCAGGGGGGGCAGGCTTCAGGTTCTTGGATCATTGGGATCCCCCTGGGGGAGGTATGACCTGATCAGAAGTGATGGGTTGCACCTGAACCCAAGGGGGACCAATATTCTTGCGGGCAGGTTTGTTAGAGCTATTGGGGAGGGTTTAAACTAATTTTGTAGGAGGGTGGGAACTGGAGTGAAGGGACTCAGGATAGGACGGATGGTAAAAATGGTAATGATAGCCTGCAGTCAGACTGTCAGGAAGGGCAGGCAGGTGATGGAACTCAGTTGCAGCCAACAGGCTGAGTATCAAAACTTTAGGGATGCAGAATCAGAAAGGACAGCAAATACGGTACTCAAGCTGTTGTATCTAAATGCACGTAGTATAAGAAATAAAGTGGATGATCTTGTTGCACGATTACCGATTGCCAGGTATGATGTTGTGGCCGTCACTGAATTGTGGCTGAAGGATGGTTGTAGTTGGGAGCTGAATGTCCAGGGTTACACATTATATCGGAGTGATAGGAAGATAGGCAGAGGGGGTGGTGTGGCTCTACTGGTAGATAATGGCATCAAATCAGTAGAAGGATGTGACATAGGATCGGAAGATGTTGAATACTTGTGGGTTGAGTTCAGAAACGGCAAGGTTAAAAAGACCTTGATGGCAGTTATACACAGGCCTCCAACAGAGCTGGGCAGTGGACCACAGATTACAACAGGAAATAGAAAAGCTGTGTCAAAAGGGCAATGTTCTGGTAGTCATGGGAGATTTTAACATGCAGGTTGATTGGGAAAATCAGGTTGATAATGGATCTCAAGAGTGAGTCTGTTGAATCCCTAAGAGATGGCATTTAAAGCAGTTTGTCATTGAGCCTACTAGGGGATCAGCTATACTGGATTGGCTGTTACGTAATGAACCAGAGGTGATTAGGGAGCTGAAGGTAAAAAACCCTGAGGAACCAGTGATCACAGTATGATTGAGTTTAACTTGAAATTTGATAGAGAGAAAGTAAAGTAGCAGTCGCCAACCCGTCGATCACAATCGACTGGTTGATCTTTGAGACTTTCCCAGTAGATCCCGAAAAAAATTCAAAAATAAATACACAAATACTGTTGAAAGATTGATTCCGGGTTGCGGGGTTTTGTTCCGTTCTTTCTGCCCAGTGTGCGTGTGTGTAGCTCCCCCGCATTACACAGTGTAATTCAACACGTACAAACACACTGGATGGACTCAGCAGGTCGGGCAGAGTCCGTTGAAATGAACAGTCAACCTGCTGACTGCTGAGTTCATCCAGCTTGTTTGTACGTGTTGATGTGACCACAGCATCTGCAGTGTACTTTGTGTTTACACAGTGTAATTCAGAGGTCCCCAACCACCGGGCCGTGAGGAAACGATATGAGTCAGCTGCACCTTTCCTCACTCCCTGTCTTGCCCACTGTTGAACTTGAACCCACGCGAGGTCATCAGTCGTCTAAACGCAGTGATACCGTCGCGCCAGGAATCACTGGTTCGCCTCACGCAGCCGGCGAGAAGTGCCGTTGGTACTGGCCTGGAGCGCGGAGAGGTGGGCGCCGCCTCTAAACCTGTTCACCACACCGAATGTTCGTGGGGAACCCGGTGCTAAAATATTCACAGACGATCTAATTCGGGCTCAGGGTTCCGTAAGTAGCAGAGCAGCTACCGCGCTGCGATCTGTTGATACAAACTTTTGTCGGCCGATAGATCCTACAAGGTGGGTGGGCACCCTGTCACTCTCCCCGCTCTGTCGCTTTCTTCGGACTGGAACCGGCACGGGGACCTCCGGCCCTGACCTTGTCCTCTCACCCCACCCACGACCAGCCGCACCCGGCCAGGGTGTCTGGCGGAGGGCGGGCGGGCGGAGGCTGCAGTTTGGGCCTGGAGGCTGTCTAATGAGGCAGTGAAATCCTCAAAACTGCTTCGGTACCTTGATTCCAAGCACCCCGCACTTAAAGACAAACCCGCTGAGTTTTTTGAGCGGAGAAAACGTGAGCAAGTGGGACAAAAGCTAAGTGCCGAGAGCCGCAAAAACTAAATTGTGCAATAGACTGGACATAAGGAACCTGCTTCGAGTATCGCTGTATTCTGGTCGTGTTTAATCCCCCCCCCCCCCCACCCCCGCCGGCGGCCGGTCGGCAAGAATATTGTCAATATTAAACCGGTCCGCGGTGCAAAAAAGGGTGTGTACCCCTGGTGTTTATACATTATTTCTACTTCCGGGTTGCAGGGTTTTAATTCCGGTCTTTCCTGCCCCAGTGTGCATGTGTGTAACTAATCAATCTGGGGGTCGATGTCTTCTTTGACTGTGGCCGAGGTAGGGTATCTTGGGCTTAAAAAGGTTGGTGACCACTAAAGTAAAGGCTGATGTAGCAGTATTTCAGTGGAGTAAGGGAAATTACAGTGGTATGAGAGAGGAGTTGGCCAAAGTAGATTGGAAAGAGCTGCTGGCAGGGATGTCAGCAGAGCAGCAATGGTGTGTGTTTCTGGGGAAATGAGGAAGCTGCAGGATGTGAGTATGTTTTCATTTCTTCCAAAAACGAAGAACTACACAAATTGTAAAATAGTACAACCATGACTGACAAGGGATGTCAAAACTATTGTAAAAGCAAAAGAAAGGACATACAACAAAGCAAAAATTTGTGGGATGATAGTGGATTGGGAAGTTTTTAAAAACCTAAACAGAGCAACTAAAACAATCATTGGAAAGGAAAAGATGAAATGTGAAAGCAAGCTAGCAAATAATATCAAAGTGGATGGTAAAAGTTTTTTCACGTATGTTAAAAATAAAAGAGAAATGAGAGTGGATATAAGACCGCCAGAAAATGAGGCAGGAAAATTAATAACAGGGGACAAGGAGATGGCGGATGAACTAAATGACTATTTTGCATCAGTCTTCACTGTGGAAGACACTAACAGTATGCCTGATGTAGTGTGTGAAGGAAGAGAAGTGGGTGCAGTTACTATTACAAGAGAGAAGGTGCTCAAAAAGCTGAAAGACCTAAAGGTACATAAGTCACCTGGACCACAGGAACTGCACCCTAGGGTTCTGAAAGATGTAGCATTAAATATTATGGTGGCATTAGAAATGACCTTTCAAAAATGATTGGAGTCTGGCATGGTGTCAGAGGAGTGGAAAATTCTTTAAGAAAGGAGGAAGGCAGCAGAAAGGAAATTATAGACCAGTTAGCCTGACCTCAGTGGTTGAGAAGAAGTTTGAGTCAGTTGTTAAGGATGAGGTGATGGAGCACATGGTGACACAGGACGTCGTGATACAGGACAAGATGGTATAAAATCAGCATGGTTTCCTTCAGGGAAAATCCTGCCTGACAAACCTGTTGGAATTCTTTGAGCAGATTACAAGTAGGATAGATAAAGGGGATGTAGTGGATGTTGTATATTTGGAGATTCAGAAGGCCTTTGATAAGGTGCCACACATGAGGCTGCTTCCCAAGTTAAGAGCCCGTGGTATTATAGGGAAGTTGCTGACATGGTTAGACATTGGTCCCTCCCAACTAATCAATGCACACCTAAATTATTGGTCACCTTAATTGGATTATCTCGCCCAGCCCCATGCTTTAAAAGGTGAGACTTGCCCTTAGCTCGCCCTCTCTTACAGGCAACCACATTGGAGGTAAGTGCATTGATTTATGCTTGGTAAGGTCTATCGTTTGTCCTGATAAGGGAGCCACAACTATCCAAGGTCAAGGGGGATAGCTGTTGTAGTGCCTTTCCCTTGTTCTTTGTTTGTGTAACCGTACCCTGTCCCCACACCGCTTCCTGTGTATTGTAGTTGCTTGTGTTGACCCGACTTGCCCTTGTAAATAAATTCCTTAGTATTAAAACTGTGTGTGTCCAGGCCTCTACTGTTGAGACTCAAAGAACCAGTTATTTTCCGTCACAACAGCATATAAAACACTTAAGAACCAATGTTTCAGCGCCGGGTTCGATACAGTGACAGACCACTCCCAAGTGTGCTCTTCACCGTGCCGGTTTGATGTGGAGGATCAAAAACCCAAAACCCAATAATTAAACCACTGCGTTGCTTAGTAATCATTGTAGCTTTCATCGGGGCAGAGCCTTTCTCACTTTATCCTTTAAAATTGTTCCGATCGTTGACCGACTGCAGCCTAACACTTTACAATGACCGATGGCATTTCACCACTTTCTGGGTAAACATGCCCACCTGCAAGGTCATTTCCGAGTAAGAGATCAACATTGTCTATCGGTAGTTCAGATCGCACCCCTATTGTGACTGGTCCAGATACCAAGTCGCATTTCAGAATTATCTTATGCAAAGTCACGGTCTCAGTCCCCTTTCCAATACCTTTGATAATATTCACCACCATATCACCATATAACAATTACAGCACGGAAACAGGCCTTCTCGGCCCTTCTAGTCCGTGCTGAACACTTACTCTCAACGCCCCCGACTCTCAAATCTCCATCTCAGCACCGAACTCCAAAACACTCTTTCATATCAGTGACTGAAAAGCTCCAGTATCGCTCCAGATTCTCACTGGAACCGGAGTTGATCCCTCCTTCACAGACACAAACCCATTTGAAATAAATCTCTCAAATCCCTCTTGAACTCGGTCAGACCCCTCCTTCTTCAGTGGTGTTTTAACCGTCTGAACGCAGGCATTTGGGGTTCTCTCTCTCTCTGTCCTGTTTTCCCTTTTCATAGCAAAACAATTGGATGCCGCATGACCAGGCTTCCCACAAAAGTAACACTTGAAACTGGGAAATTTT
This sequence comes from Hemitrygon akajei, assembly GCF_048418815.1. Lineage (NCBI taxonomy): Eukaryota > Metazoa > Chordata > Chondrichthyes > Myliobatiformes > Dasyatidae > Hemitrygon > Hemitrygon akajei. The sequence continues at coordinate 207,388,282 of NC_133125.1, forward strand.
TCTTTTGACTGCTTCCCTTCCTCCTGACTTTTATCACTAGTCCCCGGTTTACTCTCTGGTTTAGCCGGTGGGTTATCTTTGTTATCCCTGCTACTCCTTTGGTAGCTCTTGCTCGGGAAAAACTTTACCTTGTGGGTTAAAGCATACTCGTCTGCTAACTTAGCAGACTCTGACAGAATCTCAGCCTCTCTCTCATTCAGGTACGTTCTTATGTTGTCAGCGACCCGGGTTCATGTCCCGTTACTGCCTGTCAGGAGTTTGTACGTTCTCCCATGACCACGTGGGTTTCTTCCAGGTGCTCTAGTTGCACAGTCCAAACCTGTACTGGTTGGCAGGTTAATTGGTCATTGTAACTTGTCCCATGGTCAGGCTGGGATTAAATCAGGGGTTGCTGGGTGGTGGGGGTCATTGTAACTTGTCCCATGGTCAGGCTCGGATTAAATCAGGGGTTGCTGGGTGGTGGGGGTCATTGTAACTTGTCCCATGGTCAGGCTCGGATTAAATCAGGGGTTGCTGGGTGGTGGGGGTCATTGTAACTTGTCCCATGGTCAGGCTCGGATTAAATCAGGGATTGTTGGGTGGTGATGGATGTCATTGTAACTTGTTCCATGGTCAGGCTCGGATTAAATTGGGTTGCTGGGTGGTGGGGGGTCAAAGGGTCGGAAGGGCCTATTCCGTGCTGTATCTCAATAAATAAATTACAGCTGATGAAAGTGCAGTAGACATCGTCTCCATGGAGTTTAGCGAGGGATTGGACAAGGTAGCAGAGAGTTAGATCACATGGGATACGGTACGATCTGGAATAGGATACAGAGTTGTCTGGGTGGAGTCCTGTGACCAGTGGTTGTTCTGCAGGGATCGGTGCTGGGTCCACTGTTTTTCATCATTCATATGAATGATTTGGAGAGAATGTAGGTGAAGTGTTTAGTAGGTTTGTGAAGGACTCTAAATTTGGTGGTTTCATGGACAGTGAAGAGGTTATTTATTTATTTAGAGACAGTGTGAAACAGGCCGTCCCAGACCAACGACCCGCTCCACCCAGCACCCCAACTATTTAAAACCAGCCTAATCACGGGGCAATGTACAATGACCATTAACAACAACACAGGCCCTTCAGCCCATCTGGTCTATACTGAAGCATTTAAACTACCTGCTCCCATCGACCTGCACTGGGACCCATGGTCCTCCAACTCCGACCATCCATGTACCGTCCAAACTTCACTTAAATGTTTAAATCGAGCTTGCATGCACCACTTGGGCTGGCAGCTCGTTCCACGCTCTCACAACCCTCTGAATGAAGCAGTTTCCCCTCATGTTCCCCTTAAACTTTTCATCTTTCACCTTTAACCCATGACCTCTGGTTGTAATCCCACACACCCTCTGTGGAAAAAGCCTGCTTGCATTTACCCTATCTATACCCCCTCATTATTTTGTATACCTCTATCAAATCTCCCCTCAGTCTTCTATGTTACAGGAATAAAGTCCTAAACTATTCAATCTTTCCTCATGACTCAGGTCCTCCAGTCCCAGCTACATCCCTGGAAATTTTCTCTGTACTCTTGCAAACTTATTTACATCCTTCCTGTAGGTAGGTAACCAAAACTGTACACAATATCCCAAATTAGGCGGCCCCAGGTCTCAGACAACTTCAACGTACCATCCATCTACCTGTAACATCACTTTCGATGTATTCTGGACCTGTGTTCCCAGATCTGCTGTAGAACAGAGTCCTCAGTGCCCGACCATTCACTGTGAAAGACCTACACTGGGGTCCTACCGAAGAGCAACAGCTCACACTTGTCTGCATTAAATTCCAGCTGACACTTTTCAGCCCATTTTCCCAGCTGCTCCAGATCCCACTGCAAGTAATGATGGGCTTCCTCGCTGTCCACTCCTCCCCAATCTGAGGGATGAATCGGGAGCACCCGGAGGAAATGCACGAGGTCCCGGGGAGAAAGTACAAACTCCTTACAGATGGTGTTGGAATTGAACTCTGAACTCTGGAATGCCCCAAGGTGCAACAGTATTGTGTTATCCACTACATAACCCTCTTGCTCATGGTTTATCCAAGATTACAACGAGATCTTGATTAATTGGGTCTCTGGGCCATTGGATGGAATTTGATTTTAATTCAGAGAGATGAGGGTGTTGCATTTTGGAAGGTAAACCAGGACAGGATTTACACATCAATCGGGGGCCCTGGAGAGTGTTGTGGAACAGAGAGACCAGGAGGTGATTGCCTTCATCAGACAGAATACTGAGTACAGGAACTGGGACGTCACGTTATGAGTGTACAAGACATTGGGAAGGCCACATTTGGAGCAGAGTAACATACAAACTGCTGGAGGAACTCAGCAGGTCAGGCAGCATCTATGGATATGAATAAACAGTTGATGATTTGGGCCAAGGTTTTGTGTGTGTTGCTTTGGATTTCCAGCATCTACAGACTTTCTTGTCTTTATGATTTTGATCACCCTGTACAGTTCTGGTTATCTTTCTACAGGAAGGATGTCATTAAACTGAGAGGGTATAAAACAGATTTACAAGGATGTTACTGGGACTGGAGAGTTTGGGTTATAAGGAGAGGCTGAATATTCTGGGTCTCTCTCACACCCGTTTCCACTGCTATCTCCCGTCTTTCTTTCCAATCGAGGAAAGGTCTCGGCTTGAAACAGCGACTGTACATCTCCCTTATCACACGCTGCTTGACCCGCTGAGATTCTCCAGAATTTTGTGTTGTTGATCGAGGAAAATCCGCTCTCCATGTCGAGGAAAAACCTCGGGACGATGCCGGTTGTCCATCCGCTGTATTTGGGTAAAACCCCGGGAAAGGGTCCTGTCGCCCATCCAACTACGCCTGAGGCCCAGCGGCCTCTCCCCACGGTCCCGGGGCCGCGCTGCCCGAGTCTCCCCCCGATCCCCGGGGCCGCGCTGCCCGAGTCTCCCCCCGGTCCCGGAGCCGCGCTGCCCGAGTCTCCCCCCGATCCCCGGGGCCGCGCTGCCCGAGTCTCCCCCCGGTCCCGGAGCCGCGCTGCCCGAGTCTCCCCCCGATCCCCGGGGCCGCGCTGCCCGAGTCTCCCCCCGATCCCCGGGGCCGCGCTGCCCGAGTCTCCCCACGGTCCCGGGGCCGCGCTGCCCGAGTCTCCCCCCGATCCCCGGGGCCGCGCTGCCCGAGTCTCCCCCCGATCCCCGGGGCCGCGCTGCCCGAGTCTCCCCCCGATCCCCGGGGCCGCGCTGCCCGAGTCTCCCCCCCGATCCCCGGGGCCGCGCTGCCCGAGTCTCCCCACGGTCCCGGGGCCGCGCTGCCCGAGTCTCCCCCGGTCCCCGGGGCCGCGCTGCCCGAGTCTCCCCCCGATCCCCGGGGCCGCGCTGCCCGAGTCTCCTCCCGATCCCGGGGCCGCGCTGCCCGAGTCTCCCCCCCGATCCCCGGGGCCGCGCTGCCCGAGTCTCCCCACGGTCCCGGGGCCGCGCTGCCCGAGTCTCCCCTGGTCCCGGGGCCGCGCTGCCCGAGACTCCCCCCGATCCCCGGGGCCGCGCTGCCCGAGTCTCCCCCCGATCCCGGAGCCGCGCTGCCCGAGTCTCCCCCCCGATCCCCGGGGCCGCGCTGCCCGAGTCTCCCCCGGTCCCGGAGCCGCGCTGCCCGAGTCTCCCCCCCCGATCCCGGGGCCGCGCTGCCCGAGTCTCCCCCGATCCCGGGGCCGCGCTGCCCGAGTCTCCCCCCGATCCCCGGGGCCGCGCTGCCCGAGTCTCCCCCCGATCCCCGGGGCCGCGCTGCCCGAGTCTCCCCCCGATCCCCGGGCACTCTCTAATTCTCTGCTTCTCCCCCCAGTCTCTGTCACCCTGGATGTGGAAACGGCGCATCCGGGGCTCGAGGTGTCTGAGGATCGGAAGAGTGTGAGATACACTGGGACCCGGAGGAATCTCCCTGACACCGGGAAGAGGTTCACAGACCGGGCTTGTGTGCTGGGATCGGAGGGATTCACATCGGGGAGACATTACTGGGAGGTGGAGGTGACGGGGAATCGGGGCTGGGGTCTGGGAGTCGCCGCAGAGTCTGTGGAGAGGAAGGGACGGGTCACAGAGAGTCCGGAGACCGGATTCTGGACCATCTCGCGGCTTGATGACGTGATGTGGGTTTACATCTCCCCTTTGTCCCGTCTCCCGGCCGATCCCATCCCCGGGAGGGTGGGAGTTTATCTCAGTTACGAGTCCGGGACAGTTTCATTTTACAACGCGGAGACCAAGTCCCATCTCCACACCTTCACCGGGAATAAATTCACGGAGAAACTTTATCCTTTCTTCTGGACTATCTATAAAAACGAGTGGCTGAGAATCTGCTCCGGGTCTGTAAACGGGTCGGGTCCGGGACCGGCGTCAGGAGTCAGTCAGTGTAAATATAAATGTGCGGAGAGTGAAATAAACACGATGTGAGAATTATCGATCCATTAATTTTAACTCGTTCACCGCATCCGTCAACGGAACAGAAACACTGCGGATTCAGCAGCAGCCGCGGGCGGCGGGTCCTGAGCTCCCCGGCTCCCCCGGGTGCTAAAGTCCACCAGGACTGACAGGGTAACTGGGGCAAGTGGTGGTGGTGCTGACTGGGAGAGGGAGGTCAGGGTGAATCTTGGTAACACGGGACATGTTGTGGTGGTAACACACAAAGCGCCTGGGTCTCCCACCGTGTCAGGCAACATCTATGGAGGGAAATGGGCAGGTGAGGGGTGGATCCAGGTGAGGGGTAATACCTGAGGGAGGGGTGATAGATGAGGGACGGGTGGAAATGTGTCAGAAATTGGGAGGTGAGAGGTGTCAGTGACAAAGGGCTGAAGATTTTGGAATCTGACAGGAGGGGAAAGTGACCCCGGAGTAAAGGGAGGGAGGTGGGGATGAGTGTGAGGGTGATGGGCAGATGGAGAGGGTCAGGAGGAGAGTGGGTGATCGGCAGATGGAGAGGGTGGGGAGGAGTGTGGGGGATGGGTAGATGGAGAGGTGGGGAGGAGTGTGAGGGTGATGAGCAGATGGAGAGGGTGGGGAGGAGGGTGTGGGTGATTGGCAGATGGAGAGGGTGGGGAGGAGGGTGTGGGTGATGGACAGATGGAGAGGTGGGGAGGAGTGTGTGGGTGATGGGCAGATGGAGAGGGTGGGGGGGGGAGTGTGGGTGATGGACAGATGGAGAGGGTGGGGAAGGAGGGGAAAGAGAGAGGGTGATGGGGCTGGTGGAGCAGGAGGAGAGAGACAATTAAACAGGAAAAGTGACAGGGAACGACTTCCAGAAGTTTGAAAGTTCGATGTTGATGCTGCCAGGTTGCCAATCACCCTGACGGAAAATGGGGAGCTGTTCCTCTAATTTACAAGGCAAATAGAGTCCGGATCTCTACTTTGAATCAGATATTCAGTTTTGGACCCAGTTTATATGCAGGAAATGCTGGAAAAACACAGCAGGTTGGTCAGGATCAGTGGAGAGAGGAACAGGTTTCACGTTCCACGTCGGTGACCTCTCCCGGAATTGATTCAAACACTGCCTGCTCTGTTGTGGGTTTCAAGTAATTTCTGTTTTGTTTTAGTTCTTCCAGCATCTGATTGAAGAAAAAATGGGAGTGCAGTGTAATTTCCTCCGGAAGGGGGATAAAGAAGGAGGAATGTGATAGGAGAGGGGAGTGGACCATTAGAGACATCGATGCTCAGGTTGGAACTACCCAGAGAGGTACGGTGAAGGGGAGAGAGACGTGGACATGATATTTTGGAGCTGGAAGTGTGGCAACACATGCAGGCTGATCCCAGCACAATCCTCGGGCAGACTGTGTTGGTCATTGACGCAATGGAGAAATGTAAATGGTGAAGCCCCTGTGTGTATTTGTGTATGGCGGAGACAGAGAGAGAGTCTGAGATTTACTCCAGGCTCCCCAGGTAGATGTAGGGATGATGTTTCTGGTAACGGGAGTGTCAGGATGAGGAGACACAGTGAGGGGACGACCTTTCAGAGGTGAGTAAATGTATTTACACAGCTCACAATCTAACAGGGCTCTGCACATTTACACATTAACTATGTTGAGGAGAGACGTGGATAGAGTTTTGGATACAAAGTGAATCAGTAGAAACAGCATGAGCACAGGGAAGTGGTATTGATCATGTCTAATGGGAGAGCAGGTGTGAGGGGCTGAATGGCCTCCTTGCTTCTGTTTCTGATGTTCTTCAGAGCAGTGTACAGACTGACCAGAGGGAGGATAGAAGGGTCCGGGGAATAAATAGAGGTGTAAAGCAGGAGGGTGGAAAGGTGATTAAATATCGATTATTTAAATTGTCAGGAAAATATCTTTGACACTGAAATGGGGGATCTTGATGCAGCAGAAGATTGTGAGGTGTTGGATACACTGGGATTACTCAAACACGAATGCAGGAAAACTTCCTGACTTCCCCCCTGTACAGCCCTGCTCTGATGTGAGGTTCCACTCTTCCTAATGAGACTAATGGAGGTGACAGCACACACACCGGCCCTTCGACGTAACATGTCCCTGACAACCAAGGTGGCTTCCTCAGCACGTCCCACTTGACAGCATTTGGCCAGCATTCCTCTAAACGTTTTCAATCCAAATGTCCTAAAAATGTTTCATTTCTATCGGCCTCTACCATTTCCTCCGGCAGCTCATCCCATTTACCGACCACTGACTGTGTGGAAAATTTGCCACTCAGGTCCCCTGCTAATCTTTACCCTCTGAGCTTAACTCTATATCCTCTAGTTTTAGACTCCCCTCCCCTGGGGAAAGACTGTGACCATCGACCTCATCACTGCCCTGCAGGATTTCATCAATCACAATAATGTCAACCCTCAGTCTCCTTTGCTTCAGGAAAACAGTCCAGGTCGATCCAGATTCTCCTGAAGCCCTTGAGCCCCGGTAACATTCCTGTGAATCTTGTCTGCACACATTCCAGCTGAATGTCATCCTTTCTACAGCTCGGTGACCAGAACTGTACCCAGTACTCTGAGTGTGGTCTCCCCAATGTCTTGTACAGCTGTAACATGACAAACCATCTCATGTACTTAATCCCCGATCGATGAAGGCCAGCGTACCAGACCCCTTCTTCACTACACTGTCTACCTGTGTCCCTACTCTCAGGAACTATGTACTTGTTCCCCTGGGTGTTTCTATTCTACAACACTCCCCAGGGCCCTGACATTCACTGTGTATATTCCGAAAATTTCAGTTTCTGTGCCTGTTCCTGTGCTGTAATGTACTGTTGTCACTTTGCCCATTTCTATTTTGAATTCTTTCTGCCATTCCTTTGCCCATATTCCCAGTTGTTTGAGGTCCTGTTGTAACTTTAGACAAACTTCACAGTCCACATCAGAAATTTCAGTTTCTGTGCCTGTTCCGTACTGTTGTATGTTCTCAGAGAACATAACATTCTCCTGTTTAGAAGAATGAGAGGAGATCTCGGGGAAGCGCAAAATCGTTCAGGGCTCAACAGACAGGATGCAGGGAGGATGTTTCCCCTGTCGGAGGAGTTGAGGGTCAGGGGTCACTGTCACAGGATGGAGTGAACCCTCAGTGACTTCGCAGACTCTGGATCTTTCAATGATTTCACGTTCCCTGGCCCCGAGCATCTTATTTTCACTGTGGATGTCCAGTCCTTGTACACCTTCATCCACCAGCAGGAAGGTCTCAGAGCTCTCTCTTTCTTTCTGGACACACGTCCCAACCAGTTCCCTTCCACCACCACTCTCCTCCGTCTAGCGGAACTTGTCCTCACTCTTAATAATTTCTGTAATTTCCACCGTCTCCAACAGGATCCCACCACCAAGCACATCTTTCCCTCTCCCCCACTTTCTGCTTTCAGCAGGGATCACTCCCTACACGACTCACATCCATTCGTCCCTTCCCACTGAACTCCCTCCTGGCACTTCCAGGTGAGGCGACACTTCACCTGTGTGTCAGGTGGGGTCATACACTGTGTTTGGTGCCTCTGGTGTGGCCTGTACATCGGTGAGACCCGACATAGATTGGGAACATAGTTTCACCCATCACCTCGTGTTTCTCCCCCCCCCCCCCCACACCACCTTTTGACTGATTCCTCATGTTTTTTTCTCCAGTCCTGCTGAAGAGTCTCGGCCCGAAATGTCGACTGTACTTTTTTTCGTAGATGCTGCCTGCCGTGCTGAGTTTCTCCAGCATTTTGTGTGTGTTGCTCGGATTGAATTGAAATGACTTTATTTCTTACATCCTTCACATACATGTGGAGTAAAAATCTCCGTCTCAATGTGCAATCATAGTAATTTATAATGAACAGAACAGTCAGGGTGATGTTTGATGGCCCGATGGGAGAAGCTGCACTGGAACCTGTTGGTCCTGGGGTTTATGCTGTGGTACCGCTTCCCGGATGGTAGCAGCTGGATTAGATTGTGGTCAGGGTGACTTGTGTCCTCAGTGATCCTACGGGCCCTTTTTACACACCTGTCCTTGACCAACCTCACAAAGCATTTGCTTATCATTGAGGTGAGTGCAACAGGACGTTAGTCGTTCGGGCTTGCTACCTTGGTCTTGTTTGTTACAGGGACGATGGAGGATAATTTGAAGCAGGAAGGTGCTCCACACTGGGACAGGGAGAGGTTAACAATTTCCAGCACTGCGGATTTTCCCTTGTTTCTCGTTTCACGGTGCAGGATCCCCACCTGCTGCCGGGAACCGGTACTGCAGGAAGAGCAGAACAATGCTGTAACTCGGCTGGAATGTGGGCATTGGTAGCTGGGCCAACATTAACTGCCCACCGACTGCCCAGAAGAAAGTCAAAATGAGGTACTTGTGGCCCACTCATACACAGACAGATCGCTAAACCGAGGAAGGAATCAGAATCAAATCAGGTTTATTATCACCGGCATGTGTTGTGAAATTGTTCACTTAGCAGCAGCAGTTCAATGCAATAGATCATACAGAAGAAAAATCAATGAATGAATCAATCAATTACAGTATATGTATATCGAATAGATTAAAATTGTGCAAAAACAGAATTATATTTAAAAAGTGGGCACAGCCCTGCTGGCAGCTGATGGGGTCACATCTTTTTGAACTTGCCTACCTTATCTATCTTTTTGTTTCCTACCAGTTTTTTGAAACCTTATTATAAATCTCAATATTGCTCTATTATGTCTTTGAGAAAGACTAGAGCCTCTGCAAAGGAAAAAGAAGAGGATTCTCCAACCACTTTGGAATCAATTCGAGATTTCCTTAAAGAGCAACGAACGGATCTTTCTGAGGAATTTCAACATCTCAACGTTAAGTTGAACAAACTCTAATCGAACATGAAAAGCGAATTAAGGGGAATAAAGAAATTTTGTCACTACTGGAAGCGGACTTAGAAGACATGAGTGAGCTCTGCAAAAAAATTATCATTATCTAATGAAAAATTAACAAAGAAGATCGCCAACTTGGAAAGCAGAAGCAGAAGGAACAATCTACGTAGTCTGGGCCTTGAAGAATCAATTGAAGGTGCCCACCCCACGGAGTTCTTTGCAAGTTTTCTGAAGCAGTTATTCCCTGATTTATTGCCGTCTGTGCCGAATCTGGACCGCACTCACAGATCACTGGCCCCCAAACCCAAGTCGGGAGAGCGTCCTAGGTCGCTTATTTTATGTTTTCACCAATTTCATACTAAGTAGCTTTTAATCCGTCATACTCGCCGAGTAGGAATGATCAATTACAATGGGAAGAAAATCAGATTTGTAGAAGATCATACACCGCAGGTTATGGCTGAACGCGCTAAGTACAAAGAAGTCATGTACTTAAAGGGTTTAAGCCCTCCCTTTGCTTCCCCACTCATCTTAGAATCTGAAAAATGGTGTGCAGAAATAGCTGGGATCAGTTGAAAATGCACAGCAGTTTTTGAAAGCAGAACATTAAATGTGTTATATCTTTGACAAGAGCAATTATCTTTTTAAATGTTGGACAGCATAAGCTTTTAATAAACCTACGTTTTGACCATTTATATATCTTGTTGTATTGATATTTTCTTTGATTATTTTTACTACTTTATTTTTATTACTTTATACTTAATTCTTTTTTTTTGAGGTTTTTCTACACACACACACACACACATATATTGAAATTGTTAAATATAATAGAAATAGTTAAAATGAATCCTCTTATGTTTTGGATATTTGATCTAAGTTTTTTTTTCTGTTTTGTCTTGCTGGGAACAAAATAACTTTGGATGGTTGGAGTTTTGCAAGCAGGATTTCTTTGGGAGGGCTGTTTTTAGGGTTTAGCTTGCCGACTATTCTTTGGCCGGCTTTTTTGCTTTGGGGGGGGGGGGGGAAACGGTGTGGGGTTTCTTTTTCTCTTTTTTCTCTGGAAGCTGGGTTGGGCTACCATACAAATTTTCTGTTTGAGTACGTTATTTTATAGTTCGTTCTCTGGTTCTAATAATTCCTGGTCAGATATTTTAACTCTTCTGTTAATTACAATTTATAATGGATGGAAATATTAATTTACTTAGTTTTAATGTGAAAGGGTTAAATCATCCTGTGAAATGGAATAAGATTTTTGCTTATATTAAAAAGTTAAGGGCCCTCATTATTTTTCTACAAGAAACGCATGTATGTAGTTGTGACAACACGGCGCCTTTTTAATCGGTGGTGGGATCTACAATTCCATTCCTCATTCAGAGCAAAATCTCGAGGGGTCTCGATTTACAATTTCTTTTGTTCAACATAAAGTTGTCTCTGACCATAAGGGGCGATTTGTCATAGTGTCAGGGAAACTAGATAATAAATTAATTGTATTTGCTAATGTGTACGCTTTCAATGTGGATGACCCAGGATTTTTTGAGCCTTTCTTTTCATTCCTGCCAGATTTGAATTTTTATTCTTCAGTGATGGGAGGAGATTTGAATTGTTGTCTAGACCCCGTATTAGTTCATTCTTCTCTTAAATCAGCCACCCCTAATAAATCAGCTTTATTTATTCCGTCCTTTCTAACGAAGTGTGATATTGTTGATGTCTGGCTTTTCTTTCACCCAGCAGAAAGGGACTATTCATTCTTCTCTCATGTCCATCATTCCTATACAAGGATTGATTATTTTTTATTGATAGTCAAATGATTCCATTAGTTCGATCCACTGAATATAAAGAAATAGCTGTATCTGACTATTCTCCTGTATTTCTATCTTTAAATCTTCCTGGCGTATGAACATATCCTGGCATTTTAATCTAACTTTGTTGTCCGATAAGAACTTTCTAAAATTTCTGGAGAATCTAATTTTTTTTTGAAGAAAATGTGTTGGAAGTGTTACATACCCCGTGGGTATCTTGTAACTGTCTTATGACCATGATGTAATTGAGTATCTGGTGAGCATGATGTAATGGTCTTGTGATGGTGGGGTGATGTATTTTCCTGCCTGTGTGAGGTTACATGATGTATTTTCCCGCCAGTGTGAGGTCACATGATGTCTTTTCCCGCCAGTGTGAGGTCACATGATGTAACTTTCCCACCAGTGTGAGGTCATTTGATGGCCTGTTTCAACAGGTATACAATGGGGAAAGCCTGCAGGAGTTTTTGTTGGGACGTCACTTAAGTCGTCTGTTACTCCATTATGCTGCATATTTGGTTTCATGACACAGCTTTAATTTAAAGTGGAGTTTTACTTTCTACCTTAAGTCTCAAAGATTATTGCCGGCAGTTTTGCCACAACACTGCCAGTTTTGGTTTGATCTACCTTCACAGTCCAGTTGGAGAGTGAAGAATTTACCGAAGTACGGAAAGCCGAAGGATTGAGTAAAGTTGGTGTTGTCGGTGATAATGCAGGATCGACCTTATTGGATCTTCATTCAGGAAATAGTAACCTGCATCGAAATAGCCCCTGCATTGTAAGAGCAGAAAGGGTTGGGGCAGCGTTATTCACCAAGAAAATGGTCAGTTCCTTTAAGCCGCTTTAATTTCCTTCGTCGTGAATCCTTTGGGCAAGGCATATTTCGGCTGGGCTCAGCAGTGACCTCACATCATCGAGGAATTCGTTACTTCAGGAAAGTTACTCTTAATTGACTATATAAATCACCTGGACTTTCGCATTTACCACTTTAAGAACTGTGCCGCATTTATCGCTTTAAGAACTGTCCGACTTGCCGTACAGCAGTTAACTTCTGGTTAAGTTAGTCGTTTGTTTACTTTTCATTTTTATTGAGCAGAGTTTAATAAACTGTTTATGTGTTTATAAAAGAACAAACCTGTCTCAATTCTGTATTCATTGTTGCCATATTCGTTGCCGTATCGTAACAACCGGGGGCTCATCCGGGATCTGATTCAATTTTTGTGCTTAAATGTTTGTTTAATTATCATTCTGTTTTGGAAAAGGGAAATACCCGCTTATTTTGTTTGATTGGTTTGTAGGTGGTATTCGGCAACAATGTATATTGACGACTTTCTAGCATCCCCAGACCTGGAGTTATTGGCGAAGGTGGAAAAAAGAGATGTGTCTGAGATTGCTAGCAGGATGGAACTTAAAGGTATTTCGAAGGCTACAACAAAGCCTGTAATTCAGAGGGAAATCGCGGAACACTATGTAGATTCGGGTGTCTTTGATGAAGAGGTGTTAGATAGGTTCCCTGTAAGTAAAGCAGCTATCCAGTTACACCTGGAACACCTAGCGTTAGAAAAGCTTAGAATAGAAGCTGAGTTAAAACAGAAAAAAAATTGGAAGCTGACTTGGAACTAAGTCGGTTAGAAGCTGCAAATAAACAGAGGGAATTTGAGGAAAAGTAAATAAAAAGAGAGAATTTGAAACTAAAGAAGCAGAGAGAAAGAGGGAGTTTGAGCTTGCGATGGCGAAATTAAAGTCCGAAAGTCAGTCCTCTGGTTCTTGGAAAAAGTTTGTTGCTAGTCGAGAAGTTATATTAGCTCCTCCATTTAATGAAACAGAAGTGGATAAATATTTCCAACATTTCGAAACTGTTGCTCAGATTTCAGAGTGGCCGAAAGAGAAATGGCCAGTGATGTTATAGTTTGTAATTAAACGTAAGGCACTACAAGTTTATACAGCTTTAACTGCTGAGCAAGCACTTGATTATGATAGTGTGAAGCAGCATATACTGAAAACGTATGAACTGGTTCCAAAAGCTTATAGAGAAAGATTCTGTCAGGGTCCGGTCCGGAATCCGCGTTCCGGGTTTTGATCCGGTCCGAGGGTTCCGGACTCCGGGTCCTGCAGTTGTCCCTCCCGTCACCCGTGATCTAGTTCGGACCCTCCTGGCTCAAGAAGGCACACCTGTAACTCATTGAGCTGCAGGTGTTTATAAGGGGCCTTGGGACTGGGACGAGGCGGGTGGTCGTTTTGTTCCTCCGCCGGCTCCGAACTCTTCTCTGCATTCTGTTATCCTGCCCGGGCTCAGATCCCCGTACCAGTACTGCCAGGTTGGTCCGTTCCCCCACCTTTCTTCCCATGCGCTGGTCCCGCTTCTCTGCTCGTTTGTGTTGTTCGCGCGGTCGCGCTGTCTGCCGGCCGTTCCCGATTTTCCCGTTGTCATGACTGTTGTGTTGGTCACCCTGGACCTATGCCCGTTCCTCCCCTTTACCTCCGTCGGGCAGGTCCGGCCGACCTGCCGCTGCCGGACGGGGGTTCTGCCTCGTCCTCTTCTGCCCGAACCCTGGGATTGTGCCCCGCACCCGCCTAGGGGTCCGCGTCTTTCCCAGGCCACCGGTGTTTCCGCTTGGGAGGCGGCCCTACCCGGGACATTTGCGGCCTACCCAGGGAGGGCTCTCTGCCTGCCTGAACCCCGGGAGCCTGTCTACCTGCCTGCCTGAACCCCGGGAGCCTGTCTACCTGCCTGCCTGAACCCCGGGAGCCTGTCTACCTGCCTGCCTGAACCCCGGGAGCCTGTCTACCTGCCTGCCTGAACCCCGGGAGCCTGTCTACCTGCCTGCCTGAACCCCGGGAGCCTGTCTACCTGCCTGCCTGAACCCCGGGAGCCTGTCTACCTGCCTGCCTGAACCCCGGGAGCCTGTCTACCTGCCTGCCTGAACCCCGGGAGCCTGTCTACCTGCCTGCCTGAACTTCGGGAGCCCGCTGCGCTCCGCTCTGCCTGCCTGAACTTCGGGAGCCCGCTGCGCTCCGCTCTGCCTGCCTGAACTTCGGGAGCCCGCTGCGCTCCGCTCTGCCTGCCTGAACTTCGGGAGCCCGCTGCGCTCCGCTCTGCCTGCCTGAACTTCGGGAGCCCGCTGCGCTCCGCTCTGCCTGCCTGAACTTCGGGAGCCCGCTGCGCTCCGCTCTGCCTGCCTGAACTTCGGGAGCCCGCTGCGCTCCGCCTGCCTGAACCCCATCTACCTGAACCCCAGCTCTACCCTTAAATGCCATGACATCCCCATCCTGCCCTCCCCCTAGTACTTCAGTGTCTGCGTCCTGCATTTGGGTCCATCCGGCCGCGTTCCTGACAGATTCCGAAATTTGAAGAAATCCATGGGGGGAAAAAAACTTCCGTGGAATTTGCCTACGATAAAGCTGCGTGTTTTGAGAGATGGGTTTCCTCTAAAAATGTGAATGGGGAGTATAATAAATTGAAAGAGTTGATTTTAATGGAGGAATTTAAAAGGAGCATCCCTGTTGAAGTAAGAACATACTTAAAAGTAAGGACACTGCTACACAGCAGGAGTCTGCTAAATTAGCTGATAAGCATGCTTTACTCCATAAGAGTAAATTTCCGCAGGGTGGAACTTTTAAAAGGAAAAATAGAACAGAGTCAAAGTAAACCCGAAATTAAATCAGAAGTTAGTGAGAAAGGTAAGGAGGAAGGAAAACATATGAAGGAAAGACAGTTTGGTCCCATTTGTAATTATTGTAAGAAACCTGGTCACGTACTAGCTAACTGTTTCTAGTTGAAGGAGAAGGAAGCAGTCCCAGATGCTTGTGTGCAACATACTGAAACATCTGTAAATCCACAGGGTTCGATAAATACACATGAAGCTTTGCCAGAGCCTAATAAAGTTAAGAGGGGATATGGTTATTTTATAACTGAAGGATTTGTATCCTTGAAAGAGGGATCCACTCCGGTGGCAATAAAAATGCTTAGGGATACTGGAGCTTCTCAATCACTAATGTTAGACAGTGTGTTAAAGTTTAGTTACGAGTCTGACACTGGTGAGGTAAACTATATACGAGGTGCTGGGAGTGCCCTTATGCCTGTACATTTGCATAGAGTAAACTTAAGGTCAGGGTTCGTTACAGGACCGGTTAAAGTAGGACTACAGCCCAGCTTAACCGTGAATGATGTTTCTCTATTGGTGGGGAATGACAGCAGATGGACAAGTTTTTCCTGAAGTGCATTTGAAAATAAAGTCAGAGGAACCACGAATGGATTCTAACACTGATTCCTCCTGTGTTGTAACTCGAGCTATGGATAAAAAGCTTGATGTGCAGGATGAGGTTGTTACCCATGATTGTTCAACTTCGGGATTCGAGTTTTGGGGATGTGTCAGAAACTTCCTTACCTTCATTGTTTGAACAAGATTCTTGGAGTAAATCTGACCCTGAAGATTTTTCTCTGTCTTGGAAGGAGATGATAGCAGAGCAGAGTAGAGACCCTGAGATTATCGAATTAAAGAAACAAGCTCTCCCGGATAGTGAAATTGATAAGATGCCAGTCGGATATTATTTTGAGAAAGGAGTGTTGATGAGGAAGTGGAGATCACATACAATTTCTGCAAGTAATGAATGGAAGGTTGTTCACTAGGTAGTTGTTCCTAAAGTTTATCGGAATGAGATTTTAACTTTAGCTCATAGTGTGCACTTGGGTGGATATCAAGGGGTGAAGAAAACTGCGAACAAGGGTTTTAAACATTTTTACTGAATGGATTGTGAAAAGATGTGGCGACATTTCGCAGAACGTGTCATACTTGCCAAATTGTGGGTAAACCTAATCAAGTTACTCCAGTGGCCCCACTGCAGCCTATTCCTGCATTTGGTGAACCGTTTTCTAAAATTATTGTAGATTGTGTAGGCCCATTATCAAAAACTAAAACTGGCCATCAATATTTATTGACCATAATGTGCACTGCGTCGAGGTTTCCAGAGGCAATACCACTTAGGAATATAACAGCTAAAACTGTAATAAAGGTTCTTATAAAATTCTTTACTTATTTTGGGTTGCCTAAGGAAATAAAATCTGATCATGATAGTAATTTTGTGTCTGGATTGTTTCAACATGTAGTTTATAAACTGGGAGCTAAACAGATTACCTCATCTGCAAACCATTCAGAATCGCAAGGAGCCTTGGAGAGGTTTCACTCCACCCTCAAGACTATGATTTGGACATATTGTGTAGAAAATGGAAATGATTAAGATGAGGACCTTTGGCCGTATTAAAAGAACAATGGATTAATAAGGAGGTACACACTAATTTGGTGGATTATGTATTAAAATTTAAGGATAGATTACATGTAGCTTGGCCTGGGAAAATTTAAAATCGGTGCAAGAGAAAATGTAAACCTGGTATGATAAAGCAGCTAGAAGGAGGTAATTTAAGCCTGGGGATAAGGTGTTGGTTCTTTTTACAATACAAGCGAACCCCTTGCAAGCTAGATTTCATGGTCCTTATGAAATTATGTCTAAAGTTAATGATGTGGATTATGTGATAAAAATACCAGATCGAAGTAGACCAACACTGCTTTGCCATATAAATATGATAAAAACCATATTATTAGAAACAGTCTGCTACTATGATTGTTGTGGTCTATAATATTGAGTCAGATCTCATTAGGAACATAATGGGTGATTCATCTGAAACTTATTCTAAACCCAATATTGTTTCTGCCAGATAACCAAACTGAACCATTCCGGAAAATATTGATTAGAAATTTGCACATTTACAGCCAGAGCAGAAGCAGCAGATGAAACAATTAATTTTTAAATATAAGGATTTATTTCCAGATGTTCCTAAAATAACCACAGTAGATTCACATGATGTAGATGTTGGAGATGCCAAACACATAAGGCAACATCCATATAGGATGGACATGGAAAAATGTGAACTTGCTGAGAAAAAAAATTAAATATATGTTGGAGAATGATATTATTAGACCTTCTAATTCGAATTGGAGTTCACCTTGTGTTATGGTGCCTAAGTCAGAAGGTAGTATTCTGTTTTGTACTGACTACAGGAAGGTGAACGCGGTAACGAAAACAAATGCGTATCCAATCCCTAGAGTGGATGATTATGTGGATAAAGTAGGAAAAGCAAAGTTCCTTACAAAGACTGTTATGTTAAAAGGGTATTGGTGTGTTCCCTTGACGGATAAAGATGGAGAGATTTCTGCATTTGTAACTCCATCTGGGTTATATGAATATAATGTTCTTCCTTTTGGGATGAAGAATGCACCAGGTACTTTTCAGCGGATGATTAATTCTGTGATCCGTGGGTTAAAAGACACAGATACCTATATTGACGATTTAGTTACAGGACATGAATCTTGGGAAGCACATTATACTGCGGTGGAGAAACTATCTGAAAGGCTTTCAAAAGCTAATTTAACTATTAACAGCTAAATGTGAATTTGGTCATGCCACTGTGACTTACCTTGATTATGTTGCATGTCCGGGCTTGGTTAAGGAAAATGGTTAAGGAAATAAATCAAACTCCAATTTAGCAAGAAGAGGTTTGATGTTACAGGAGTATAATATTTTGATAACGCATATTAAAGGCAAACGTAATGTGATTGCTGACTGTCTATCTAGATGTTGAATGTACAATGTAAATTTTTTATGGAATGATATTTTAACATCTGTAACACTCTTATTGTATATTAATTTGTAAGCTGCTATATGATGATACTATGTATATTGTGTATGTTGTAGATTTTATACATTTGTATTTTTTTTCTGTAAATAGCTGTTAAAAATTTGCTCTGGGCAGACCAATTTTTTTTGGAGGGAGGTGTTACATAACCCTTGGGTATCTTGTGACTGTCTTATGACCATGATGTAATTGAGTTTCTGGTGAGCATGCTGTAATGGTCATGTGATGGTGTGGTGATGTATTTTCCCGTCAGTGTGAGGTAATTTGATGGCCTGTTTCAACAGGTATAAAACGGCGAAAGCCTGCTGTGATGCAGGAGTTTTTGTTGGGACGTCGCTTAAGTCGTCCGTTACTCCGTAATGCTGCGTATTTGGTTTCATGACGCAGCTTTGTTTTAAAGTGGAGTTTTACTTTCTACCTTAAGTCTCAAAGATTATTGCTGGCAGTTTTGCCACAACACTGCCAGTTTTGGTTTGATCTACCATCGCAGTCCAGTTGGAGAGTGAAGAATTTACCAAAGTACGGAAACCCGAAGGATCGAGTAAAATTGGTGCAGCCACCGCAAGGGCCCGGTGGGGAAGGACCACAGTCTAGGGCTCTTCTCCCGCGGGAGTTGAGGGGTGGGGGGGGTGAATACCCCTAAACAAGTGTATGTAAATATGAAATTACAGAGTGCCACGAGGGTGGCGAAAAGTGTGAAAATGTAAAGACAGCAATGGAAACAGTTGTAAAGGATTGAAATTTACATATTTGGGTGTAACAATCACTAAGGTCTTGGTGTCTGTTGGAGAGGTCTGGCGATGAGGCATTTTGCCAGATGAACTGGACGGTCTGCTCAGGGAACCACCCCACTGTGTCCATCTCGTCCTTCTCCTGCCAGCCAGTGGAGAGGAGAGAGAGAGTGTGGAGAAAGTCTGCTGGCCACCCCCCCCCCCCCCCCCAGGTACAAACACAGGAGGCGGAGACCAACAGAGACCGCCAGCTCCAGGAACCCGAGAGCGGAGCCACGGCTGGCGCCTCAAAGCACAGCAGCGTCTCTACTTTCTGCGAAGGCTGAGGAAAGTCCATCTCCCACCCCCTATCCTCATCACATTCTGCAGAAGTTGTATTGAGAGCATCCTGAGCAGCTGCATCACTGCCTAGTTCGGAAATTTCACCATCTCGGATCGCAAGACCCTGTAGCGGATAGTGAGGTCAGCTGAGAAGATCATCGGGGTCTGTCTTCCCGCCGTTATGGACATTTACTCTACAAGCTGCATCGCAAGGCAAACGGCATTACGAAGGACCTTACGCACCCCTCATACAAACTCTTCTCCCTCCTGCCGCCTGGGAAAAGGCACCGAAGCATTCGGGGTCTCACGACCAGACTATGTAACAGTTTCTTCGCCCAAACTATCAGACTCCTCAATACCCAGATCCTGGACTGACACCAACTTACTGCCCTATTGCCTTGTTTATTATTTATTGTAATGTCTGTGCTGTTTTGTGCACTTTATGTAGTCTTGGGTAGGTCTGTAGTCTAGTGTAGTTTGTTTCTGTGTTGATTTTTACGTAGTTCAGTCTAGTTTTGTTTTTACCGTTTCATGTAACATTATGGTCCTGAAAAACGTCTCGTTTTTACTGTGTACTGTACCAGCAGTTATGGTCGAAATGACAAGAAAAAATGACTTGACTTGAAGGTGGGTAGGTTGCCACAGTCTTTTTATGAAGCTCCCATTTCGCTTATTCCTAACAAGAATAAAAATCCCACTGAATACTCTTCATATAGACCAATCACTTTACTCAATGTTGATGCTAAGATACTATCTAAAGTTTTAGCCCGTAGACTCGAAAATATTATACTTTCTATAATATCTGATGATCAGACAGGATTTATTACAAATCGATATTCCCATTTTAATATATGGCGACTGTAAAATGTTACGCATTCTCCATCCAAGGAAATATCGGAATGTGTGATTTCTCTGGATATGGAGAAGGCTTTTGATCGATTTGAATGGAATTACCTATTTAAAACCTTTGAAATATTTAATTTTGGGCCCAATTTTATTCATTGGATTAAATAACTTTACTTATCTCACTCTGCTCGGGTCCTTACTAATTTTCCGATCTCTAAACCAATTAAACTCCAACGTGGAACCAGACAAGGATGTCCGTTGTGTCCTTTGCTTTTTGATTTGATATTAGAAACTTTAGCAATTGCCTTTCGAGAGTCTGAAGATATCACCGGTATCTTATGGAAAGGTACTATTCATAAAGCCTCGCTTTATGGTACTTTTTTATTGCTTTTTATATCTAATGTTACCTATTGCTTTTTATATCTAATGTTACAACTTCTTTACCCTCTATGTTTCTTTTACTGACTAATTTTAGTCAGTTTACAGGACATAAATTGAATTTACATAACAGCGCATTGTTACCTTTAAATAATTTGATTCCAAACGATATTAACATTCCTTTTAAAATTGTAGGAAAACAATTTACATATTTGGGTGTAGCAATCACTAAGAATTATAAAGATATATGCAAAGAAAATTTTCTAACCTTAATGAATTATGTGCGAAAGACACTTTCTAATTGGTCGCCTCTCTCCTTATCAATGATTGGTAGAATTAATTCTATTAAAATAAATATTTTAACTAAATTTATATACCTTTTTCAAGCCGTACCTGTTTTTATTCCTGTCTTTTTTTTATTCTTTAGATTCGACTCTTTCTTCCTATATTTTGAAGAACAGAAATCCCCGATTAAGTAAAGCCCACCTTCAAAAAATTAAGAAGAATGGAGGCCTTGCTCTACCCAAACTTAGATTATATTATTGGGCAATTAACATACAGAATCTTACGTTCTGGTTATATTATGTTAATCGTGAGGATTGTCCAATATGGGTCTTTTTGGAAGCCAACTCTGTTACGAAATTTTCTGTTATCTCTCTTCTTCGATCCTCTCTTCCTTTATATTTAAATAAATTAACTGACAGTTTGGTGGTTAAACACACTTTGAGGATCTGGCTACAGTTTAGAAATCATTTCGGTTTATTGAGATTTTTCCTTTCTAGTCCTATTTTTTCTAATTTCTTAAAACCAATCTGTTTTTTAGAGAATGCGATAGATTAGGCTTTAAACGATTTCAGGATCTGTTTGTTGGACGGACTCTCTTCTTTTAAGCAGCTCTAAGTGAAATATAACCTATCAAATATCCACTTTTTACCATATCTACAGATTAGAGATTTTTTTAAAGCTCTCACCTACATATATTTCCTACCAGTCCGGATAAGAACATAATAGATGTAATTTTTACTTTGAAACCTTTTGATAATGGTTCAATATCTTATATTTATGGTCTGTTGTTGGGAATGAGAATGGCTGCTTTAGACAAAATTTTAAAAAAAAGACTGGGAAAAGTATTTACAGGTTTCGTTATCTGATGAGACCTGGAGTGCTATTTTCAAAATGGTTAATTCTTCATTATGTGCTCATCATTCCCTTCAATTTAAAGTGGTACATAGGGCTCATATGTCTAAAGACAAGCTCTCTCATTTTATTTATTTATTTAGTTATTTTGCAGATAATCTCCTTATTGTGACAGATGTAATAATGGAGAGGCTTCATTAATTCATATGTTTTGGTCATGCTCCAGCCTTGAAAAATATTGTAAAGATGTATTCCAAACTTCCTCTGTGCTTTTTAAAGTTAATATTAAGCCCAATCTTTTGACTGCCTTATTTGGTATTGTTGAGGAAAGAGCTATAATTTTGGAGCCTTCTCATTTGCGAGTAGTGGTTTTTATTTCTCTTATGGCTAGGAGGGCGATCTTTCTTAAATGGAAGGAGGTTGCCCCCCCGCACACGCATATGCTTATCGTTATGCGATGTTATGTCATGTTTAAATTTAGAGAAGATTCGTTCTTTGTTTTCTGATTCTAACCAATATTTTCAAACGCTATGGGGACCCTTTCTGAACTATTTTTAAAAAATCTTTGAATTGTTATTGTTATTAAAATATAGATCTATTATTATAAAACACTCTATAGTAAAGTACTCTTTATTTTCCCTCTTTTTTTTAACCAACTAGCTTTGTCTTGTTAGTGGGTGTAGATTTTTAAATATATATATATAATTAACCATATTATTGTATTTCATAATTCAATGTACTTTATTTGATTGATCATGATTATGGGATATCGTGATTGTATTAGGGTGATTTATACATAGTGCATTTTATGCTACCTTATTTTGACTTATACTATGTATCCTTATAAATTCTAAATCTGTGTATATGAAATTTAATAAAAATATTTGAAAAAGAAAGAAAAGAAAAAAGTGAGGCAGTGTTCACAGGGTCAATGTCCATTTAGGAATCGAATGGGAGAGGGAAAGAAACGGTTCCTGAATCACTGAGTGTGTGCCTTCAGGCTTCTACCTCCTTCCTGATGGTAACAAGGAGAAGAAGACATTGTCCTGGGTGACGGGGTTCCGTAATGATAGACGCTGCCTTTCTGAGGCACCGCTCCTTGAAGATGATTTGAATACCATGGAGGCTGGTACCCAAGATGGAGCTGACTAATTTACAAAGTTATGTAGCTGCTTCTGATGCCGTGCTGTCACACCCCCGCCCCCGCACCTTCCCCAAACCAGACAGAGAAGCGGCCTGTCAAAATGCTCTCCATGGTACATCTATAAAAGTTTTAAACTGCTTTAGGTACCAAACCAAATCTCCTCAAACTCCTAATGAAAGATAGCTGCTGTTCTGGTTAGACCAGATTAGAGCTTCAGAGATTTTGACAGCCAGGAACCTGGCATTGCTCACTCTCTCCACTTCTGTTCCCTCTCTGAGGATTGATTCATGTTCCCTCGTCCTAACCTTTCTGAAGTCCACAATCAGTTCTTTGGTCTTACTGACGTTGAGTGCAAGGTTGTTGCTATAACTCCACTCAACTAGCTGGAATATCTCTCTCCTGTACTCCCTCTCGTCACCACCTGAGATCCTACCAACAATGGTTCCATCATCAGCAAATTTATCGATGACATTTGAGCTTTACCCAGCCACACAGAAAAAGTAGAGCTGTGGGTGAGCACACGTCTCTGTTGTGTGCCAGCATTGATTATCAGCGAGGTGGAGATATTATTACCAATCCGCACATATTGTGGTCTTCCAGTTTGGAAGTCAATGATCCAGATGCAGAGGGAGATACAGAGACTCAGGTTCCGTAGCTTATTGATCTGGACTGTAAGAATGATAGTGTTAAACGCTGAGCTACAGTGAATGAACAGCATCCTGACGGAGGTACTTGTATTGTCCAGGTAATCGAAGACCGTGTGAAGAGCCATTGAGATTGTGTGTGCTGTAGACCTATTGTGGCGATAGGCAAATTACAGCAGGTCCAGGTCCTTGCTGAGGCAGGACTTGAATCTTGTCATGACCAACCGTTCAAAGCATTTAATCACTGTCGATGTGGATGCTACCAGGCGATAATCATTAAGGCAGCCCACATCATTCTTCTTAGGCACTGGTATTGTTGACCTTTTGAAGCAGGTGGAAACTTCGCACCATAGCAATGAGAGGTTGAAAATGTACCTGCCAGTTGGTTGGCACAAGTTTTCAGAGCATGACCAGGTAGTCCAACAGGGCCTGCTGCCTGGCGAGGGTTCTCCCTCCCGAAAGCCAGCCTGACATCGGCCTTCGAGACAGAGATCACAGAGTCACCAGGTGCAGCATGGATCTTCACAATGGTGGTTCTATTCTCCCTTTCAAAGCGGACATAGAAGGCGTTGAAATCGTCTGGTAGCATCGGTCGCATTTATGCTATTGACATAAGTTGTCTGAAATTTACATGATTATACATATCATTGCAAAGTGCTTTGAGAGACTGGTTCTATCACATCTGAAATCCTGTCTGCCCACTACCCTGGACCCCCATCAATTTGCCTATCACACCAACAGATCAACAGAGGAAGTCATCTCCACGGCACTTCACTGTGCCCTGACCCACCTGGACAGCCCCAACTCTACGTCAGCATGTCGTTCATTGACTTTAGTTCGGCATTCAGTACTGTGATACCCCCCCCCCCCACCCCAACCAAGCTGATCGCCAAACTTCGCCAGCTTGATATCAGCTCATCCCTCTGCAATTGCACCTTGGACTTTCTGACAAACAGACCCCAATTAGTTAAGTTAGACAACCTCTCTTCCTCCATTCCGACCCTGAACACAGGCCTGCCTCAAGGCTCTGTGTTGAGCCCTCTCCTGTACTCCCTTTTCTCCTAAGACTGATATTCTGTACATGGTTCTAACTCCATAATCTGTGTCATGGATGTGGCAGGAAAACGAACCCAAGTGCAGGACTCCAACGCGGAGGCAGGAGCAGGAGGCAGAATCTCCGTAGCGAGTGTAGAATCGGGACCAGGCTGAGTCAGGACCTGGGAGACTTGGATTACGGAGAGTTACGGAGTTGAAGACTTGGAGCAAGGTTCCTCTCTCTCTGAGAGTCGACCAACAATCTGGCAAGGGCTGACCGGAGCTGTCGGGGTCTTATCCTCCGGTGGCTAATGGAAACCAGGTGCTGGTGATTGAGAGGAATTGGGAAAGATTGGGAATCAGGTGTGGGGATTAAGGACCAATTCGGGAGGAAAGGGAAAAGGTGGGAAATGCCAGCCCGGACCATGACATAATCAAGTTCGCAGACAACACCACGGTGGTTGGCCTGATCAGAGGGGATGATGAGACGGTACAGGGATGAGGTCCAGCACCTAGCCGCGTGGTGTGCCGACAACAACCTAGCCCTTAACACTCAGAAGGCCAAGGAGATCATTGTGAACTTCAGGCATGCTAGGAGCCACACTCACATCCCCATCTACACAAACGGAGCTGTAGTGCAGCGTGTATCAAACTTCAAGTTCCTTGGTGTCCACATTTCCGAGGATCTCACCTGGTCCCTGAACTCTTCCATCCTGATCAAAAAGGCACAACAGCGCCTTTATTTCCTGCGGAGCATCAAGTAAGCTTACCTTTGTCCCAGGACACTGACGGACTTTTACCGCTGTACCGTTGAGAGCATACTCACCAACTGCATCTCAGTGTGGTATAGAAATTGTCCCATATCGGACCGCAAAGCACTCCAGCGGGTGGGGAAAACTGCCCAGCGGATTATCAGCACTCAGTTGCCCACCATTGAGAACATCTACCATAAACGCTGCCTGGACAGGGCGAAAAGCATTATCAAGGAGGCATCTCACCCTAACCATGGACCTTTTACTCCTCTCCCATCCGGTAGGTACTACAGGAGCCTCCGCTCCCGCACCAGCAGGCACAGGAAGAGCTTCTTCCCTGAGGCTGTGACCCTGCTGAACCTCACATCACAGCACTAAGCAGTATTGCACCCATATTTTACTGTCTCAGTACTTTTAAATTTGTGTGCTGCAGCACTTATTCGCAGTTATTTTGTAAATAACACTATTCTTTGCATTTCTGGTTAGATGCCAACTGCATTTCATTGGCTTTGTATCTCTACTTGACACAATGACAATAAAGTTAAATCTAAGCTAATCTAGTCTAATATCGCAAGTGACACTAAATTAGG
Source organism: Hemitrygon akajei (assembly GCF_048418815.1). NCBI lineage: Eukaryota > Metazoa > Chordata > Chondrichthyes > Myliobatiformes > Dasyatidae > Hemitrygon > Hemitrygon akajei. Next base: position 207,413,633 of record NC_133125.1, read on the forward strand.
TGGTGCTGCACATAGTTCAGAGGGGATCATCTGGCAACATGGGCTGAGGATTGGCAAATGGCCTTCAAACCAGATAAACCGGCAGAATTGCACTTTGATACAGTGAAGGCTGGTGCACTGGGGAGTCTTATGGAAAAGGAGAAGGTGGTATTGTTATTTTCCCAGGAAGGAAGTGCTAAAAAACGAGAGGACATTAGTTCAACAACAGAGGTGAGAGATTTTAAATGTTAAGTGTGGAGAGTTAATTGGATTGTCTTTGTGCATAAGGATTGGAAGTGGACTTTTAAAAATGCATCCAAGAGAGTTTTATTTGCCAGTATATAGGCAGTCCCACTGAGAGCTGGGCAGGGAGGAGGGCAAAATGTCAGTGGATAATGGCAGTACTACGTGATAGTGATGGTAAGAATTGGAGGAGATGGCAGTTGAATGCGTGGCAGAGGAGTTGGTGCAGGGGACAGGGTTTTAGATTTTTGGACCATTGGGATCTTTTCTGGGGAAGGTGGGACCTGTACAGATTGGATGGGTTGCACCTGAACTCGAGGGGGAGCAATATCCTTGCTGGCAGGTTTGCTAGCATGGTTCAGGAGGATTTAAACTAATTTGTAAGGGGGATGGGACCCGGAGAGATAGAGCAGTGAAAGAAGTGCATGGAGTAAAGCCAGATCTAACATATAGAGAGGCTTTGAGGAAAGAGAAGCAGAATAAAGGGTGTAAAGTTAGTAAGGTCGAAGGGCTAAAGTGTGTGTATTTCAATGCAAGAAGCATCAGGAACAAAGGTGATGAACTGAGAGCTTGGATACATACATGGAATTATAATGTAGTGGCCATTACAGAGATTTGGCTGGCACCAGGGTAGGAATGGATTCTCAATATTCCTGGATTTCAGTGCTTTAAAAGGGATAGAGAGAGGGGGAAAGGGGGGGGGAGGGGTGGCATTACTGGTCAGGGATACTATTACAGCTGCAGAAAGGGTGGGTAATGTAGCATGATCCTCTTTTGAGTCAGTATGGGTGGAAGTCAGGAACAGGAAGGAAGCAGTTACTCTATTGGAATTATTCTATAGGCCCCCTGGTAGCAGTAGAGATACCGAGGAGCAGATTGGGAGGCAGATTTTTGGAAAGGTGCAAAAATAACAGGGTTGTTAGCATGGGTGACTTTAACTTCCCTAATATTGATTGGCACCTGATTAGTTCCAATGGTTTAGATGGGGCAGAATTTGTTAAGTGTGTCCAGGATGGATTCCTGTCACAGTGTGTTGACAGACCGACGAGGGGGAATGCCATACTACATCTAGTATTAGGTAATGAACCGGGTCAGGTCACAGATCTGTCAGTGGGTGAGCATCTGGGGGACAGCGATCAACGCTCCCTGACCTTTAGCATTATCATGGAAAAGGATAGAATCAGAGAGGACAGGAAAATTTTTAATTGGGGAAGGGCAGATTATGAGGCTATAAGGCTAGAACTTGCAGGTGTGAATTGGGATAATGTTTTTGCAGGGAAATGTACTATGGACATGTGGTCAATGTTTAAGGATCTCTTGCAGGATGTTAGGGATAAATTTGTCCCGGTGAGGAAGATAAAGAATGGTGGGGTGAAGGAACCGTGGGTGACAAGTGAAGTGGAAAATCTAGTCAGGTGGAAGAAGGCAGCATACATGAGGTTTAGGAAGCAAGGATCAGATGGGTCTATTGAAGAATATAGGGTAGCAAGAAAGGAGCTTAAGAAGGGGGCATGAGAAGGCCTTGGCGAGTAGGGTAAAGGAAAATCCCAAGGCATTCTTCAATTATGTGAAGAACAAAAGGATGACAGGAGAGAAGGTAGGACCAATTAGAGATAAAAGTGGGAAGATGTGCCTGGAAGCTGTGGAAGTGAGCGAGGTCCTCAATGAATACTTCTCTTTGGCATTCAGCAATGAGAGGGAACTTAAAGACGGTGAGGACAATATGAGTGAGGTTGATGTTCTGGAGCATGTTGATTTTAAGGGAGAGGAGGTGTTGGAATTGTTAAAATACATTAGGACGGATAAGTCCCCGGGGCCTGATGGAATATTCCTCAGGCTGCTCCACGAGGCAGAGGGAAGAGATTGCTGAACCTCTGGCTAGGATCTTTATGTCCTCGTTGTCCACGGGAATGGTACCGGAGGATTGGAGGAAGGCGAATGATGTCCCCTTGTTCAAAAGAGGTAGTAGGGATAGTCTAGGTAATTATAGACCAGTGAGCCTTACGCCTGTGGTGGGAAAGCTGTTGGAAAAGATTCTTAGAGATAGGATCTATGGGCATTTAGAGAATCATGGCCTGATCAGGGACAGTCAGCATGGCTTTGTGAAGGGCAGATCGTGCCTATCAAGCCTGATAGAGTTCTTTGAGGAGGTGACCAGGCATATAGATGAGGGTAGTGCAGTGGATGTGATCTACATGGATTTTAGTAAGGCATTTGACAAGGTTCCACACAGCAGGCTTATTCAGAAAGTCAGAAGGCATGGGATCCAGGGAAGTTTGGCCAGGTGGATTCAGAATTGGCTTGTCTGCAGAAGGCAGAGGGTCTTGGTGGAGGGAGTACATTCAGATTGGATGGTTGTGACTAGTGGTGTCCCACAAGGATCTGTTCTGGGACCTCTACTTTTTGTGATTTTTATTAACGACCTGGATGTGGGGGTAGAAGGGTGGGTTGGCCAATTTGCAGACGACACAAAGGTTGGTGGTGTTGTAGATAGTGTAGAGGATTGTCGAAGATTGCAGAGAGACATTGATAGGATGCAGAAATGGGCTGAGAAGTGGCAGATGGAGTTCAACCCGCAGAAGTGTGAGGTGGTACACTTCGGAAGGACAAACTCCAAGGCAGAGTATAAAGTAAATGGCAGGATACTTGGTAGTGTGGAGGAGCAGAGGGATCTGGGGGTACATATTCACAGATCCCTGAAAATTGCCTCACAGGTAGATAGGGTAGTAACAAAGCCTATGGGGTGTTAGCTTTCATAAGTCGAGGGATAGATTTTAAGAGATGTGATGTAATGATGCAGCTGTATAAAACTCTAGTTTGGCCACACTTGGAGTACTGTGTCCAGTTCTGGTCACCTCAGTATAGGAAGGATGTGGAAGCATTGGAAATAGTACAGAGGAGATCTACCAGGATGCTGCCTGGTTTAGAGAGTATGGATTATGATCAGAGATTAAAGGAGCTAGGGCTTACTCTTTGGAGAGAAGGAGGATGAGAGGAGACATGATAGAGGTATACAAGATATTAAGAGGAATAGACAGAGTGGACAGCCAGTGCCTCTTCCCAGGGCACCACTGCTCAGTACAAGAGGACATGGCTTTAATATAAGGGGAGGGAAGTTCAAGGGGGATATTAGAGGAAGGTCTTTCACTCAGAGAGTGGTTGGTGCTTGGAATGCACTGCCTGAGTCAGTGATGGAGGCAGATACACTGGTGAAGTTTAAGAGACTACTAGACAGGTATATGGATGAATTTAAGGTGGGGGTTTATATGGGAGGCAGGGTTTGAGGGTCGGCACAACATTGTGGGCCGAAGGACCTGTAATGTTCTGTACTACTCTGTGTTCTATGTTCTATAAGATCATTGGAACTCGTCAACACAGAACACAGGATGTTACAAATCAATTCTGGGATAGGGAGATGGATAGTTGGAAATTAAGGCCCTTTTCATGTTCATAAAGCAATTCTCAATTGTGTGGGTCACAAGTAGTTACAGTGCCTTGAAAAAATATTCAGCCCCAACACTTTGTTCATAGAGATGAGAATTACAATGAGGTGTTTGGAACAACGTAACTGAGAATCTTTTTTTTTTGGTGAAGCTTATGCTCTTGTTTCCGGCATAAGAGCACAGGCACGTGGACAAAGGTAAGGCATAAGAAACTAAAAATTCAAAAACTGAAATATTGGCAGTTCATAGGTATTTATATCCTTCTGTCAGTCCTAAGTTGAATTATTACAGCCAATAGTTATTTTGGATAAGTGTGTATTATCTTTGCGTGATGAAACAAGACGTGCCCATTCCTCCTTGCCGAATTGCTCAAGTTGTGCCACCTTAGTTGGATAGCAAACCCGCGGTCTTGCCAGAGAGATTCTTTTGGGTTAATGTCAAGTCTCTGACTGTGCCATTCACGGACGTCAATTTTCTTCATTTGAAGCTACTCCATGGCTGCTCCTGCAGTACGCTTTATGGTGTTCTGATGAGTATCAATCTTCCTCTCCAGTGTAAGCTTTCTAGCAGATTTTTATCCAGCGTCTCCTTGTATTTAGCAGCATTTATCTTCCCATCAACTCTCAATAGATTTTGGTTCCCTGCAGTTGACATGTATCGCATAGAATGATGCTACCTCCACCATACTTTACAGTAGGAAAGATGTTAGCTGGCTGATATGCAGCATCAGATTTACACCACATGCACTGGTTAGTGTTGAGGCCAAAAGTTTACATATTAGACCCATCTGACCAGAATAACTTATTCTACATCTTTAAAGTACCTTCTAAATGACTCTTTACAAATTCCTTACAGATAAGAATGTGCTTTATTTTTTTAAACCAGACGTTCTACCTTCGTATTCTTCCATAAAAATAAACAATTTGTGAAGGACAAAGATTGTGGAACCAGGAAATACACTTACAAGTCCCTTTCTCCTCCAGTGACCAAGTTTAGAGGGGTCGACCTGACCTCGGTAGTGTGGTTGTGGTTTCATGTTTTCCCCATTTTTCACACTGAGCTCTGAGGTATGTCCAATGCATTTGTGACGGCCTTGTATCATTCCTCAGATTTGTGGTTCTCTATTATCATTTCACTGAAATGTGTTCTTTTATCTTCATTTTTGGTTTGTCTGTTTAAAATCTTCATAGACTTTACAGTGAGAGGGGATATTGTTTCCTTTAGAATTCATGGAAAGCGGGTGATCCTCCCAAATTCTAATGCAGCAAATTGGGTGAGTAAGTAAGGTTATACAGTACTTAGCATCAAAGGAAAGTTAGTGCAGCAGTTACAAAGGTTGTGGATACTTTCTCAGCCTCACATTTTGGTTTAACCCTTCCATACAGTTCGAGTCAATTTTGACTCTTTTTGACCTTTGACCGCAGTGAGAAATCCCTAAACACCGTTTTTCCAGATGAAATTGTATGACTTTTCCTAAAGTGACTCAAAATGCGCCAAAATGAAAAGATTTAAAAAAAATAAATTTTTATACTGGTGGTACAATTTTAGCAACACTGAAGCTGTTCCGGGTCAAATTTTACCCATACCGATTGCAAGCCAGGGAAATATGGGATAAGTATATTGGCAGCCTGTGATGCGCTTTCCAGTTATGCTTAGAATATGTAAGTGTACACTGGGAAGCCAGCTGTGGGAGGCCCGGAGAGAAAGCAAGGCATGCGCGTCGTGTTGACATGACAGAAGGGCTGAAAGGACACAACGTGACCCGTGACAACTTCTTAACGTCTCATGAGCTTGGTCAGGCGCTCCTGAAGAAGAAAATCACAATGGTGGGTACTGTGAGAAGGAACAAGCCGGAGCTGCTACCTGCTCTGACTGAAAGAAGGGGGAGAGACGTCTTGTCTTCTAAGTTTGCGTTCACCTATGACACCATAGTTGAGTCGAATATGGCGAAGGAGAACAAGAATGTGATCCTCATGAGCACTTTACATAAGGCTGCAAAGGTAAGCGATCAGGGGGACAGAAAACCAGCCATCACCCTGGACTATAATGCCAACAAAGGGGGGGGGGAAGGGGTTGACAACCTTGAAAAAGACACAGGCACATACAGCAGCATGAGGAGAACAGCCCGCTGGCCTCTCGATATATTTCATAATATCATTGACATTTCCACATACAATGTCTTTGTCATCTGCAGTGACCTGAGCCCTACCTGGAGAGCAAGCAAGAGGAACTGGAGGAGGTTCTTTTTGGAGGAGCTTGGAAAGGTCCTTTTGACTCCTTCTACGCAAAGGCAGGAACACCTTCCTGCGCACCATTCTCAGCAGCAGTGGTAAGGGCAGTGCAGCAATCTGAACCTGGCCCTGCTCAACATGTCCCACAAGAGGCCAAAACAGGGGGAGAGAAGAGAAGGAGATGCAACTTCTGCCCTGGGAAAAAGGACTGCAAAACATCGACTACTTGCTGCAAATGTGGTCTACTCATATGCAAGGGCCACACACGCAAGGTTTCCCACGACTGCTTTGAATTCAAAGACTAGTTTGCAAATAGCAACTACTTTTTGTTTAGTTTTTTGGTAAAATGTTATTTACTATTGAATTAATAGTTAATAGTTATAATTGGATAGTAGTTAGTGGGATTTTTAATGATATAGCAGTGAATACAGTGTTTGCTGGTTGTAACGGCTCGAATGGTTATATAATCATGGTTATATAATAAACCCCACAGTTCCAGAAAGTTCTTGCCATTTTCAGTTTCAATAAAATATATTTAATTCTTTATGGCTGTTATGTTTTCATGTCTTAGGTAAAATAGGGCATTATATTGTGTGACAGTGTATGTTTATCTCCAACGACGAGTGGTGTTAAACCTAAAATGTAGGCGCTCAACCCTCTTTTTATCATGTTATATGCACCACGAGCAAATGAGAGTTTTCTGCAGCTGATCCGATACGTTTCTGTTCCTGGTACCCAGGAGCCATCACACCATCCTGCTTTCTCTTTTACAGACACTGAATTTCAATTCTTCTCTCAACTACTGTCCCCCCATGATCCCTACCTCCCCTACTGGGCATCAGAGACACACTCAGTGCCAGCAGCCTGGCTGCTGCGATTGTGTCATCTCCCGTCAGTATTCAGACCGTGTACTTGTTATGAGGAGAGCAGTCACTGGGCGACCCTGCACGGCCTGACTCTTCCTCCTCTATCTCCTAATGATCCCCAAACTTATCAGCAACCTGCACCTTAGGTGTGACTATCTCACTAATGATCTGGTCCCGGTGTCCGAGATAATCTTTGGTTGGTCGATCAACACCTCTATTTCCTTCATACGATCAGTTAGGAGCTGTTGCTGGTGCACTTCCCTCATGTGAAGTTATCGGAGACACTGACCAACTCCCTGATCTCCCACATCCTGAGGCAGAGCATGTCACTGGCATAACGGCCATTCCAGACACTCCATTAGGGAGAGGGTTTCTGTGGAAAACCTCTGAAATTTGACGTCCCAGAGTACAACACTTCATCTGTCATTTCTCTGCCCACATTTCTAACTGGCCTATGTTCCGCTGAATCCTTTGGCATTCTTCTCCAACATCCACAACTGGCCCCAAATTTTTGTGTCAACTATATAGTTTTCTGGTTTGTCACTATAGCCCTTGTTAAAGGGGTAAACAATATTGTCTTATCTGCAGCCCTCTGCAGCAACATGTGTAATTAAAAAGAGACTATAAAGATCTCTGTGAAGGCACCAGAAATCTGCAATATTCCCTCACTATCTAAATAACCTGGAAACCTATACAATCCTGGTGATTTTTCCACCTTCGTGTTCTTTGAGAGTCCTGACCAGCTGGTTATCGATTTCCGTCGAATATCGGCATATCCTTTCTGATCTTTCTTTCCTCCTTTACGTTCTGTTTGATAAATACTGATGTGAATTATTCATTTGATGATTTGACCACATATTCTGGATCCAGGCATACTTTCACTCCGCTCCCACTGAGTTGTCTACATTCCTGCTTTCTCCGTGGCGCCCCTTGTGTTTTTAATGCATGGACAAGGTGATTTGGTATTCTCTCCAGTCTTTCTCAGCAAAATCATTTCAACTCTGATTCTCTGTTTAATTTGCATATTATTAGTACTACCTTATGATGTTTACAACAACTGCAGTCGCTCTGTATAAATGCGATTGCAATCCCTGCTGACTGATAGGGTTTCTATAATGCCATGTCTTTACGTCTAAGTGGTATCAATATGGCCTCACCAGATGATTCAGGTAAGATTGATGCCCTCTCTACAGATCATATTTATATCGATTGCATTCAAGACGGTAACTCCTCCTCTCCTCTTATATGCATGACCATATACTTGTTAAACAAGAAAAAGTATTGGCTCGTCTGCAGACCTCTGTAGCAACTTGTGTAATTAAAAAGAGACTACAAAGATTTCTATGAAGGCACCAGCAATCTGCAATCTTCCCTCACTCTCTCAGTAAACTGGAATGATCCTATCTAATCCTGGTGCTTTTCCACCTTTGTATTCTTTGAGAGTCCCGACGCTCCCACCGGCTAGTTATTAATGTGCCATGGAATATCAGCATATCCTTCCATATTCACCACTGTGAGGGAACTTGATGACGGTGAGGACAATATGAGTGAGGTTCATGTTCTGAGCATGTTGATATTAAGGTTGAGGAGGTGTTGGAGTTGTTAAAATACATTAGGACGGATAAGTCCTCGGGGCCTGACGGAATATTCCCCAGGCTGCTCCACGAGGCAAGGGAAGAGATTGCTGAACCTCTGGCTAGGATCTTTATGTCCTCGTTGTCCACGGGAATGGTACCGGAGGACTGGAGGGAGGCGAATGTTGTCCTCTTGTTCAAAAAAGGTAGTAGGGATAGTCCAGGTCATTATAGACCAGTGAGCCTTACGCCTGTGGTGGGAAAGCTGTTGGAAAAGATTCTTAGAGATAGGATCTATGGGCATTTAGAGAATCATGGTCTGATCAGGGACAGTCAACATGGCTTTGTGAAGGGCAGATCATGCCTAGCAAGCCAGATAAAGTTCTTTGAGGAGGTGGCCAGGCATATAGGTGAGGGCAGTGCAGTGGATGTGATCTACATGGATTTTAGTAAGGCATTTGACAAGGTTCCACACGGTAGGCTTATTCAGAAAGTCAGAAGGCATGGGATCCAGGGAAGTTTGGCCAGGTGGATTCAGAATTGGCTTGCCTGCAGAAGGCAGAGGGTCATGTTGGAGGGAGTACATTCAGATTGGATGGTTGTGACTAGTGGTGTTCCACAAGGATCTGTTCTGGGACCTCTACTTTTTGTGATTTTTATTAACGACCTGGATGTGGGGGTAGAAGGGTGGATTGGAAGTTTGCAGACGACACAAAGGTTGGTGGTGTTGTAGATAGTGTAGAGGATTGTCAAAGATTGCAGAGAGACATTGATAGGATGCAGAAGTGGGCTGAGAAGTGGCAGATGGAGTTCAACCCGGAGAAGTGTGAGGTGGTACACTTTGGAAGGACAAACTCCAAGGCAGAGTACAAAGTAAATGGCAGGATACTTGGTAGTGTGGAGGAGCAGAGGGATCTGGGAGTACATGTCCAGAGATCCCTGAAAGTTGCCTCACAGGTAGATAGGGAAGGTAAGAAAGCTTATGGGGTGTTAGTTTTCATAAGTCGAGGGATAGAGTTTAAGAGTCGCAATGTAATGATGCAGCTCTATAAAACTCTAGTTAGGCCACACTTGGAGTACTGTGTCCAGTTCTGGTCGCCTCACTATAGGAAGGATGTGGAAGCATTGGAAAGGGTACAGAGGAGATTTACCAGGACGCTGCCTGGTTTAGAGAGTATGGATTATGATCAGAGATTAAGGGAGCTAAGGCTTTACTCTTTGGAGAGACGGAGGATGAAAAGAGACATGATAGAAGTGTACAAGATATTAAGAGGAATAGATAGAGTGGACAGCCAGCGCCTCTTCCCCAGGGCACCACTGCTCAGTACAAGAGGACATGGCTTTAAGGTAAGGGGAGGGAAGTTCAAGGGGGATATTAGAGGAAGGTTTTTCACTCAGAGAGTTGTTGGTGCGTGGAATGCACTGCCTGAGTCAGTGGTGGAGGCAGATACACTAGTGAAGTTTAAGAGACTACTAGACAGGTATATGGATGTATTTAAGGTGAGGGGTTATATAGGAGGCAGGGTTTGAGGGTCGGCACAACATTGTGGGCCGAAGGGCCTGTAATGTGCTGTACTATTCTATGTTCTATGTTCTATCTTTCTTTCCACCTTCACTTTCTGTTTGATGAATACCGATGTGAATTGTTCATCTAGTGATATGACCACTTTTTCTAGCTCCAGGCGTACTTTCACTCCTCCATCACTGAGTTGCCTACATTCTTGCTTTCTCCATGGCGTGTTTTTAAAGTATGTACAAGGTGATTTGGTAATCTCTCCAGTCTTGCTCAGCAAAATCATTTCACCTCCCCCACTATCACTGATTATCTGTTTAATTTGAAAATTGCTGACTATTCATTGAGCCTTGTCTAATTTCCACATCCTTAACTCTCCTTATGGTTCATTTTCCAGTTTAACTGCATTTGCAACATCTCTGATCATTCAATATTCTTAGATCTTAGATTCTTGTATTTCCCCCTCACAGAACCCATTTGAATTTTGAACCACTTGGCTTTAGATAACTCTCACAGGTCAGGTATGAGTTATCGAGTCACAGCTGCTCCCAGTCCCTGCTCTCCCCAGGTCCTGCCGAACATAGTTCTCATTAGCTTGAAACACACATAAAATGCCTTAGGAAATCAGCAGTCAACTCAGCATCTATGTAAAAGTAAACTGTCAACGTTTCGGGTTGAGGGCGTCCAACAGGAAAAATAGATGAGAAGTCCAGAAACACAGGTGGGGGAAGGTGAGGGTGAAGTAGAAGGTGATAGGTTATCATTAGCTTGCCCTTAGTTTGGAAAATTTCACCAAGACTGTGTCCTTCTTTAGGGATTATTGATATTGAAATGGTGTCCCAGTTAAATTAATCAGTTGCAAGGTTCATGTCCCAATGCAAGGTGTCTTAAGTGTCCCTAATGCATCTGCCTTTACCACCAACCCCAGCAGCGAATTGCACATTGTCTGTGTTTAAAGATTAACCTCAGATATCACCCCTCAATAATTTTCTCCAATCACCTCAAAATAAAGTCTTCTTGTTTTAGCCAATTCCATCGGGAAAAAAATTCTCTAGCTGTCCCCTCGATTGATGCCTCCTATCATTTTGTACAGCTCTTTTAAGTCATCTCTCATCCTGCTTCCCTCCAAAGGGAAAAGCCAATCTTACTCCACCTATCTCACAAGATAGTTCCTGTGAAGTTCAATGTTGAAAGGAGATATATTGTTGAAGTAGAAATGCCACCATATACATTTTGTTGCAGGCATACACAATAAATACAAAAAACCCCCACAAAGGAATCAGTGAAAATGCACACAATAAAGACGGAGAAAACACAATGAATTGTCTAAATAAACAAAAAACAAAATAAAATCATAACAAATGCAAACTAAATATTGAGAACATGATTTGTGGAGTCCCTGGATGTGACTTCATTGTTATGCTGAGTGACATTATCCTCTCTGCTTCCAAAGCCTGGTCGTTGAGGGGTAATAGCTATTCCTGAACCTGGTGCTGTGGGACCTGAGGCTCCTGTAACTCTTTTTTATGACAGCATCCAGAAGCAATCATCACCTGGATGATGGGGTCCTTGATGATGGATACTGCTTTCCTATGACAGTGCTCCTTGTAGATGTGCTCATTGGTGGGGACGTCTTTACCTGTGATGGATTGGCTGCATCCACAACTTTTCTATTGCTATTCCATCAAGGACATTGGCGTTTCTAAACCACACCATTCAAGCTATTCACTCTAGATCTTAAGAGCATTATCAAAGTTTTAGATGAAATGTTAAATCTGCACAAACTCACATAGTATAGGCCGGAAATACTGGTAAATCTTTCCAGGATGCCAACAAATTCCGATCCTCTGAGTCTCCACACCAAGATAATCTCAGTAAATATTTGGGAAATAACAGTCATGCACTACTCTATTGCTTTTACAACTTTCCATAACATGCCTACATTGATATTTCTCTTTCTACCGGTGGCATTTCAAAACACTTTGGAAATCGAAGCACATATCATTCAAATTTCTCCTTTATCATTCCCCTAAATGATGCCAATGGGAGGAAGGCGATAGATAGTGCCCATGAATTGCAGTCCATTATCAGGGTTTTACAAGTTTCTGTCATTGAAGTGCTGTGTTTGTCCTCCATGTCCTCCTCCTCAGTGAACGCCATTGAATGTAAAGTGTTCATTTTCAACCTCGCATGCTAACTCTGCCTCCAGGCATAATCTGCAATGTTTGTCCTTGAATGGTCCTGCCCTCTCCCTACTATACTGTTGTTTTCACTGCAGGCATAAAATGCTTTGGGATTCTCATTGATCCTCCTCATTGAAGATATTTCCTGGTCACTGTTTACTTTCGTGATTCATAGTGCCACTTGTTTCTTGCTACCAGTATGATCCTCCAAGACCCTGTCCAATTTCACCTTCCCAGACCTTACATATGACTCCTTTTACATTTTTTAAACAAATACAATATTTCTCATCACCCTAAGTTCCAGAATGTCCCTGTCCTTCTCTACCTTCCTCACATGGACGGGGATCTCCTGACTTCTGACCGGCTGAACTGTAAGTGACTCTCATATGTCAGACATCAGTTAACATCAGCTTCATCCAGTAACAACCAGTAACATCAGCTCCCAAACTGCTCTCTATGATTCCTCCCAATTCTGCTGTATTTTGTCTTCCACAAATTTACATTCATCCACCTGCAGGTCCATCTAAGCCTCAGGTGGTAAGGGAGTCCCAGTCATCCTGGGGAGATTATTCACCCACTACAGCTACTCTATTGTTTTTTTACATCAAACCGTAACCTGCTGGCATGTCTTTTCCTCTCTCTTACTGGCTATTGGAAGGCCTATAGTATAATCCCACCACAGTAACTGCACCTTTCTTATTCCTGAGTTCTACTCACATTGTCTTACTGGATCAGCCTCTAGGATGGCCTCAACCTTATGACATTCTGCCTGATCAGCAGTACATCTCCCTGACCGGTTTTAGCTCCCTCTGGACTGTCTGAATCATATAAATGTTTAGATTCCAGTCCTAACCTTCTCTCAACCAGCTCTCTGTAATGGATGAATCACTGTGCCATGTAATAATACAGGATTTGAGTCCATCTGCTTTAACTATTCTACACCCTGCACTGAAATAAACTCACTTTTGCCCTTCGCTGCCACTGTGCTCATTAACGTGGCCCCATTTTGAATTTCTCTTGGGGTTCTTCGACCTCATCTCTACATTCCGCTCATTGCTAATTACTGGCCTGTAGCTCTGGATCCCAACACCCTCTCCACATGCCACATGATAGAAAGTCATCAGGGTGGCTCCAGTATGCTTCACTGTGAGAATATTGGTACCCCTTCAGTGTAACCACACTCCTGAAACCAGTCCCACTTATCCTGGAAGAGAGCCCAATGATCTGTGTTCCTGATGCACTCCCTCCTGCACAGACTGTCAGCGGCACATTTAAGTGTACCAGCTTACCATCTCTTACCTCGCAAGCATGTGGCACCTGAAGGAATCCTGAAATCATCACCACAGAGTTCCTACTTCTTAACTCTCTGCCCAACTCCCTGAATTCTCTTTGCTGGATCTTGTCTCCCTGTTGTTAGTTCTAATAAGGTTAATGACCTCTGGCTGTTCACCCTGCCTTTACAGAATGGTCTGTACCTTTTCAGAGACATCCTTGTCCCTGGCATGATGAAGGTAACGTACCATCCTATAATCTCACTCATTTCCATAGATACTCCTGCCTGTGCCCACCCACTCCCCCGCTAAATGGTTTCTCTACAAGCTGATCTCAGCGTTGGAGGGGAAACACAGATCCGACAATGTCACGCAGCCTGTTTTTTTTCTCTCTCTCCCTGTCTCCCTCACGATGTCTCATTCACTTCACTATCTCTCTCCCTCACTCTCTTTCTCTATCTCTCCCACACGCTCACTCTCGCGTCCTCTCCCTCGCGCCCTCTCCCTCTCGTCTACTTCCCTGCGCCCTCTTTCTCGCGAAGTCTCATTCGCTCTCTCCTTTGCGCCCACAGCCCTCGCGCTCACTCCACGGTCTCATGCGCTCTCACTATCTCTCTCTCCACCCCGTTCTCTCTTTCCATCTCACTCTGTTTCTCCCTCGCGAAGTCTCATTCGCTCTCTCCTTTGCGCCCACAACCCTCGCGCTCACTCCACGATGTCTCATGCGCTCTCACTATTTCTCTCTCCACCCTGTTCTCTCTCTCTCCCTCTATCTCACTCTGTTTGTCCCTCGCGGTCTCATTCGCTCTCTCCTTCGCGCCCTCAGCCTTCGCGCTCACTCCACGATGTCTCATGCGCTCTCACTATCTCTCTCTCCACCCCGTTCTCTCTTTCCATCTCACTCTGTTTGTCCCTCGCGAAGTCTCATTCGCTCTCTCCTTCACGCCCTCAGCCCTCGCGCTGTCTCCTGCTCGCGCTCACTTTCTTATCTCTCTATCTTTCACAGCGCCACAAGTGAACGTAACGGTACTTTGTCTTCAGTTTAAAAAAAACTAAAATTTTCTTACAGGAAAGTACATCAAGGTGTCAGTGAGAAGGAGAACCTACAGGTAGAGAAAAAGGAGGAAAAAGGGTGAAGGAAAGGAGGGGTTATGACGGGGGCAGGAGTGGTTGATACAGACGAAAATATACTCCAAGATAAGGCAGTTCTGTCGGAACTGGGAAGCAGGGGTAATAGGTTCGCCTCAAGCTTCAATTTAACAGGGCGGGACGTGAGTTGCAAAGGGGATTTCTCTGGGATGGTGAGGCCAGTAATGGCGCTGGGATCAGCTGTAAACATCTGTTTTGTAACTCTTAAGGCAACACACACAAATGGAAAAGAGTAATCAGTTGACAGGACTGTGATGAAGGGTTCGGCACGAAACGTCGAGAGTTTACTCGTTTCCATAGATGCGACCTGGACTGCTGAGTTCTTCCGGCATTTTGTGTGTGGAACAGAGTATACAGTCGACGTCTCCGGCCGAGACCCTTCAACAGGATATGATTTTGTGTTTGTTGTTTTTTATTTCGAGCATCTGCAGATTGTCCCGTGTTAGTTTTGTGACGCTGTTCATCACATTGTTCCCATTTAACCACAAGTGGGGGCATAGAATAGAGAGCATGAAGGCTGATGAATTGCAATACTTTACATTTATTTCCGATGTTTCACGAGTTTCAAAATCCGATTCAGTGGGCATTTCACCGCATTCTTCAGTTCCTCCCGGAATTTGTTCTGAGCCAAGGCGGAAATACACGTGTTGGTGCAGGAACTGAGAATCTGCAGCATTCCAGATGTGCGGTCTGTGATGTAAAGGGGATCCGTGACAGAATCAACAAAACTCATTGAAATACATCTGCAGGTATTGTTACGTACCCCGTAACTGGGTCACTTACCAGCAAAGATAGAGAGGTCCGTTGAAGTCTGATGGTACTATTTTTAACAGTATTTATTGATAAAAATACACAAAAATAATGTCAATGCAAACATACAGATAATATACGTCGTCAATACTAAATCTAAAAGCGCGGGTATAATAATAATCAATAAGAAATAACTCTATCGTTGTCTAGGGGATAATGTATTGTCCGATGGAAATATAAAAGTCACTCAAGTTCATTCAAGCTGCAGCCTTTGGTTGGAGTCAAGAGAGAGAGATTAAAACTTGCCCATTCCTTTTATGATGTCAATCCTTCGAGAGTCGTAGGGGCTGATTTCTCTTTTGTTTTAGCTAAAGCCATTCTTCCGTGGTAAGGCCCACCAATTCCGAGGCAAATGGAAAAGGACGCACGTGGGCGTTCCACCGGCTTTCGCTATTACGCTGTTACAGGATTTCTAGCGTTTCTTCTGGTGCGTCTGAGGGGCTGTTCCCACAGACCCCCTTTTATCCTGACTCACAGGGTCTCAGATGTCAATCAGGGTGGAATGATGCCATCCCCCAACCAGCCCACGTTGCCTGAGGGCTTCCACGAAGCACAGTACTCAATACACAATTCCGTCTCCAAGAGACAATGGCCGTTTCCCGTAGCTTTGTATCGCCGAGGGGCCAAGACATTCCAAACTTCTCTCTCTCATTTCCTGGGTCTCCAGACCTGAATTAATAGCGATCTTGCGATTCTCAAAAAGGAGGGGGCTACTTTGGGACGCTTCGACCCCTCAGAGTTGGGCACAGGCATAACAGTATAAAATGGCATCAGTGTTCCCCACAACAATATGAAACCACCGGTTACGCTGAAGAGCAAAACGATGGATTTGCGTCGGTTCTCCATCTTACGGTCCTTATTATTCTCTCCACTCTTTTGTCCCCGGAGCCCCCTGCGGGCTCGACTGACCACTAGAATCCGCCTGACAGTCACAATATTGAACAGCAGCATCAGAAAGAATGGAACACAAGGGGTTAAAATGAGGTGACTCATCTCAAATGCCGCCCATGAGGGAGAGTTTTTGTAGCTTGGTGCAAAGTACCTTGGAACACTCTCTAAACAGGTCAGCGCACTCACTGTCCCGATAATCACAGCCGCCGCTCTCTCGGTGCAATATTTTGTTTTCAGCTTCTCACGGCAAAGAGCCACAAATCGATCGACTGTGAAAGCGACAGTCAGCCAGACTGAGCTCACAGTGCTCGCAGCAACCAACCATATACCGAGTCTGCACACAGGAGTGATGAGCAGGAATGATCGGGGAAAATAAGTCCCAGCAGTCATCCTGAGCAGCGGATCCGAGATAACGACCAGAAAATCGGCCGCTGCCATTCCCACCAGGTTGCAAGTGACACATTTGGAGATACGGCACTTTCCCCGGGACAGGATCACATTCGCCACCAAGCTCGCTAGAAGAGAGACAGGGAACAGCAAGTTGTGAAAATAGTAAGCAGAGTCCAATGCAGCAGTTTGAGGGGATCCTGTAATATTTCCACTTCATTGTTACATTTAGCGGCGGGAGGGTCGAGAGAGGGTGGAGAGTAAAATAAAGTCAGTATGATCTGAATACGGTTTCCTTACTGATGACCGAAATGTGAAGTGGCAGCGCAAAGCTAAAACTGGTTAACTATCAACTCAGCGTCAATACTGGATGGAACATTTTCTACTCGCGTCTTGTCTGGATGAAATGCACAAATCCGGATGCTGATGGCGGGTTCTTCCATTAGACAATCATCAATTTCCATGGCGATCCGTGCCAACGTCAGAACAGTTGAAGGACCGAACAAAAACAGGAAACGCTGGAAACGCTCCTTCAGGCAAAACAGAATATGTGGAATAACAGTGAAGTATCTCCCCTCAGAACTGTTCTCAGAGAGACCCCTGACACGAGTGTTAACTGGTTTCTCTTTCCATACAAGCTGCTTGGGGCTCAGTGTTTCCAGCATTCCCCGAGTTTGTTTCCCATTCCAGCATTTGCCACCTCACTGGCTTTACAACAGAACATTGACTGATTCCAACAGATACAGCGCAGTCTGACAGCCTCACAGACAGACATGATGCCTCCCACTTAATCCATCAGAGGGAAGCAGGGGAGAGGAAATCAAACTCGGTGCCGCAGTCAGATGTCTGTAACGGTGTCAGATGTAGATATAATATAAAACATTTCACAGTATTGGTAAATATGAAGCGCCACGTCGGCTGTGTTAACTGGCACGGCATCGACTTCATTCTGTTGTCCATCAACTGCTTTATATTCAGTCATACCGCACACATTTATTAAAATCCACGGAAGTTTCGTGTTATAACACGGAACGCCTCACATTTGCTAAAGTGTTACTACAGTCGAAGGTCTGGTTGTTGCTCCAAACTCAGACAATCACACATTCAAATGCAGATAGTCAATTGGTATAATCTCCGCGGGCTGTATAAACACAATATTTGCAAATGCAGTGCATCTGCTACGAGACCAAAAGCGGATACCTGAACATTTCATTATTCGTCACAAACCGCTGGAAGAGCCTGACGCTCAGTCCCACAGAATTTGGCCGATCCGCTGATTTCCTGCAGCGGTTTGTTTTTAGATCAAAATCCCTGCATCTACAGTCCTGGTGTTTCCATTCCATTCCTAAAATGTCGAATACTGGGACTGGAATGTGACAGTTTAATCACCGGCAGAATGAATTACAACATTGGGATTAAACTTTAACATCCACCTACGACAGCTGACACTGCGGCTTACCGGGAATTCCAAAGGCTGAAGTAAAAGGATAGTAAACCTCTGCTATCCGCCAGATGACAGGATACACCATTTCAGTGAGAATCTGTGATTTCTGTTACTCCTGTATCCACAGCTCCGGCAGACAGCTAATGCATTCAAAGCGGTCCTGATTTATACAAAGGATCTGTCTCCAGAGATACGGTTATACACCTCACTAGTTACAGTTACTTGAACAAACACTTTAATTCAATACCATTGTTCTTAATGTTAATATTGGGGCGACTGGAGATAAATACAACTAAATTCTTTGGCATTACCTCAGCAGTGTCTCTGGTGGCCGATAGATTTAATTTTAATGATTGTACTTTGTCGCAGAGCATCCACAACAGCCTTTCGGATCTGGTGCTACTTTAATTTAGTTTTTTCAATTTAATCTTAAGGCACAATTAGGGTTTAGGGCAATGAATAACAGCAACTATCTACCATTGCCAGTTACTGCTACAATACAGGGATCGCCTAAAAACAAACCTTCATGAAAATCTGCTGGGTAGATTACACGAACTCAGCTTGCTGAGGGAATCAGGCCTGCAGTCCTCGGAGTCGCCTGATGCCGGTGGACGGAGTTGGGGACATCGTAAGCGGTGTGCGAGGAAGCGGAAGCGAGGCAAGCAGGCAGGAGTCCGTGCCAGGAAACAAGTAAGCCCTAGCCGGCCGGCTCTCCCGTCCATTCTAGTCTCCAATGGACATTAAATTGGACTACATCTGTGGCAACGAAATACTCGGCGGGAGTACAGAAACGGCGGAATCCCGGACGCCGCCATTCAGCTGTTTATTAAGTAACCGATTTTCGCCCCAAGCCATCGGACTACCAACCTACTGTCTTCTGCTGTGCCTATTGTCTTGTTTATTATTTATTGCAATGCCTGCACTGTTCTGTGTACTTTATGCAGTCCTGGGTAGGTATGTAGTCTAGTGTAATTTTTGCGTTGTTTTACGTGGTTCAGTGTAGGTTTTGCATTGTTCATGTAGTACCTCTCGTTTTTACTGTGTACTGTACCAGCAGTTATGGTCGAAATTACAATAAAAAGTGATTTAACTTGACTTAATTTACAGATATAATCTTTTTTTATGGCTAATTATTCATCTCTGAACGGAGTTCAGCGACACTGAACGATCCCTACCTCTGTTCCTGCAGTTTCCCATTTTGAACTGTCCTGCAGTCCTTCAGCTAATTCCGGGTGATACTCACACTCACGCACGCACACACACACACACACACACACGCACACACACACATATACAGAAACAATTGCACACATGTATATCTATGTGATAGTGACTGTCCTGTTGTACATACTATTTATTATAAGTTACTATAAATTGCACACTGCAATTTTGACGGAGACATAATGTAAAGTTGTTTACTTCTCATGTATATGAAGGATGTAAGTAATAAAGTCAATACAATTCAAAATACACAAAGATAGATTCGAAGAAAGATACAATGGAAAGACCGAGATCAGGACGAAAACGGTAAAATAAGCAAGTTGCTAAAGTACAAATACGAGAAAGTCTGCTGGTGCTGCAAATTAAGGCAACACAAGGAACTCTGCTGAGTTCCTCCAAAATTTTGTGTGCGATGTTGCTGATCTGACAGTCTGTAATGGGCATCTCAAATCTGTAAAAGGTCTAAAGACGTCGAAAAGAAGTATTTCAATCTGCAAAGGTATGAGCAGACGGTTAAATAATATAAAAGAAACAGTTCAGCAGTAAAATGGATTCAACAGTGGCTGGATGGGAGATGCCAGAGAGTAGTGGTGGATAACTGTTTGTCAGGTTGGAGGCCGGTGACTAGTGGTGTGCCTCAGGGATCTGTACTGGTTCCAATGTTGTTTGTCATATACATTAATGATCTGGATGATGGGGTGGTAAATTGGATTGTAAGTATGCAGATGATACTAAGATAGGTAGCGTTGTTGGTAAGGAAGTAGGTTTTCAAAGCTTGCAGAGAGATTTAGGCCAGTTAGAAGAATGGGCTGAACGGTGGCAGATGGAGTTTAATGCTGATAAGTGTGAGGTGCTACATTTTGGTGGAATAATCCAAATAGGACATACATGGTAAATGGTAGAGCATTGAAGAATGCAGTAGAACAGAGAGTGATCTAGGAATAATGGTGCCTAGTTCCCTGAAGGTGGAATCTCATGTGAATAGGGTGGTGAAGAAAGCTTTTGGTATGCTGGCCTTTATAAATCAGAGCAGTTTCTGTCTCTCTCTCTCTCATTGTGCTGGACACCTCCCCCTCTCTTAATAGCAGTACAGTCCATAGGGTCAGTTCTGGACCCCGTTTCAAACTCGGTTTGCCCATGACAGCAGATTGACAGTGTTGCTAAGAAGGCATATATTATGGTTGGTATTATCAACCATGGGATTGAGTTCAAGAGTCATGAGGTCATATTACAGCTATATAAGACCTTGGTCTGACCCCACAAGTGTTCAGTTCTGATCAACTCACTACAGGAAGGATGTGGATACTATATAGAGAATGCGGAGGAGATTTTCAATGATGTTGCCTGGATTGGAAGGCGTACCTTATTTTAATAGGATGGGTGAACTTAACCTTTTTTCCTTGAATCGACGGAGGATGAGAGATGGCCTGATAGAGGTATATAAGATGATGAGGGTCATTAATCGTTTGGATAGCCAGAAGTTTTTTTCCCCCATGGCTGAAAAGGTTGAAAAGTAGGGCAACGTTTTAAGGTGCTTGGACATAGGTACCGAGGGGATGTCAGAGGTAAGTTTTTCACACAGAAAGTGCTGGGTGCAGGGAATGCACTGCCAGCAGTGGTGGTGGAAGCGGATACAATGGGGTCTTTTAAGAGCCTCTTAAGTAGTTACATGGAGCTTATAAAATAGAGTGTATTCAGTAGCACAATTCTTGGTAGTCTCTAGAGTAATTTGCATGGTTAGTACAATATTGTGGACCAAATGACCTGTACTGTTCTGTAAATTTCTATGTTCGATATGTCCCCGAGAGCACTTGAGAATTTTCTGCTGCTGCTCCGACACGCTCCTGATTCTGGTTCTCTGGAGACAACACAACATCCTTGTATCTCTTTTACAGCCAACGAAACTTGAGTCTTCTATCGAATACTGTCCTGCCTGATCTCTTCCTCCCTTTCTGAGCTTCAGAGACACCGTCAGTGCCAGCAGCCTGGCTGCTGCTGTTGTGCCCTAATAGGTCATTCCATCATCAGGATTCAAAATGTGTTCTTGTTGTGAGCGGAGCAGCCACTGGGGGACACTAAAATATCTGGCTATTTCTTTTGTCTCCCCTGGTGGTCACCAAACATGTTTGCATCCTGCACCTTATGTGTGACTACACGAATGATCTGGTCTCGGTGTCCTAGATGATCCTTGCTCTGTCGATCACCACCTCAATTTCCATCACATAGTCATTCAGGAACTGCAGCTGGTCACTTCCCTCATGTGAAGTTATCGGCAACAATGACCAACTCCCTGATCTCCCACATCATCAGGCAGAGCATGTCTCTGACATAACTGTCATTCCAGCTACACAACAGGGAGAGGAATTTTGAAAAAAACCGCTGTAATTTGACTTCCCGGAGTACAATACCTCATATGCCATTTCTCTGATCCACTGTCTGACTTGTTTCTTGCTTCCTATATGTTTCTCCAATGCCCTGTCCAATTTGAGCTTTCTAAATCTTACATATGACTCCTCTTACTTTTTAAACAAACACAATATCTCTCACCTTCCTTAGTTCCTGAATGTCCCCGTCCTGCTCTACTTTCCTAACATGGAGATGGAGCTCCGGAATTCTGAACGATTGGACTGTGAGTGACTCTGACATGTCAATTTGACTTAATAAGAACATCGTTTCCCAAACTACTCTCTATGATTTCTGTCCAATTCTGCTGTAATTAGCATTCCACAAATTTACGTTCATTCACATGCAGGTTCATTCTTATCCTTATCAATAACTGTCGGAACCCCTTCGGAATTATAATCCTTAAATCATTCCCAATGAAACTCCAATCATCTCTTTAGGCTCATTTCCCCAGACTAAGTCAAATACGTCTCCCTCCCTGGTGACCATCTACATACTGTTTCAGGAAACCTTTCTGAACACACCTAACAAATAATGCCCCATCGAAGCCTAAGGCTGCAAGGGAGTCCTGGTCATTCCGGGGAGATTAATCACCCACTACAGCTATATTGTTTTTACATCCGTCCATAACTGCTGACATATCGGTTGATCTCTCTCACTGTCTATTGGGATGTTTATAATATAATCTTATACCATTCTTATTCCTGTGTCCTACTTACATTATTTTATTGGATGAGACTCTTGGATGACCTGCACTTTGCGACATTCTGCCTCATCGGCAATGCAGCCTCATTCACCTCTCTCTGAACTGTTTGAATCATCCGAATTCTGGAATGCTTAGCTATTAGTCCTGCCCTTCTCTCAGCCAGATCTTTGTAATGGCTAATTCATTGTGTCACAGAGTATTCCTGGCTCCAAGTATTTCTGTCTTAACTGTTCTACAACCTGCACTGAAATAAACGCACTTCAGCCCCTTGACGACACTGTGCTCATTAACAATGCTCCATCTTGACTTCCTGATGGGGTTTCTCGATCTCGTCTCTACCTTCTGCTCAATTCTACTTACTGACCTGTATCTTTGATTCCTACCTATCCCTTTCCTCCACACACATGCCACATGAGAAAACTCCACAAGGGTGGTTCCAACAGAATTCCCTGTCAGTATACTAGCTCCCCTCAGTACAGTTGTAC
The DNA here is from genome assembly GCF_048418815.1 of Hemitrygon akajei. NCBI lineage: Eukaryota > Metazoa > Chordata > Chondrichthyes > Myliobatiformes > Dasyatidae > Hemitrygon > Hemitrygon akajei. Next base: position 207,436,432 of record NC_133125.1, read on the forward strand.
CCATCCTCCTTACACCAGTCCCACCTATGCTGGAAGAGAACGCAGTGATCTGTGTTCCTGATGCCATGCCTCTTGCACCAGATTGCTAGCCACACGTTTCACGATACCACCTTACCATCTCTTACTCGCAAGCACGTGGGACCTGAACTAATCCTGAGATCAATACCCCAGTGTTCCTACTTCTTAACTTTCTCCCCAACTAACTAATTCTATTTTCAGGACCTTCTCTCTGTTCTAAGTTTTAATAAGAACCACGACCTCTGGCTGCTCACCCAGCCCTGGCATGATGGAAGTAACACATCATCCTGCAATCTCACTCATTTCCCACCGTAAGACTGGGAGTCAGTCACTCTCTCTCTCTCTCTCTCTCTCTCTCTCTCTCCTCTCTCTCTCTCTCTCTCTTCCTCTCTCTCTCTCTCCTCTCTCTCTCTCTCTCTCTCTCCCTCTCTCTCTCTCTCTCCCCCCCCCACCCCTCTCTCTCTCTCTCTCTCTCTCTCTCTCTCGTCTCTCTCTCTCGTCTCTCTCTCTCTCTCTCTCTCTCTCTCTCTCTCTCTCTCTCTCTCTCTCTCTCTCTCTTCTCTCTCTCTCTCTCTCTTTCCCTCTCAACATTCTGTTCCCTATTCTCAACATTCTGTTCTCCAGTTGTGGTCTGCCCTAAGACAACTCTCTTTTCCACCTTGCAGCAAAGAACACTCTCATTTTTATACCCTTCAAAACTCCTTACACCTGCTGTATTTACATCTTGGCGGGACCAGCTGCACACACTGGAACCTTGATGCCCTTCAGCCCAGACCAACATGTTCTTCACCACCTCAATTATTATGGTGGCACTTGACTCTCTGAAAACATTGCTGCAGACCTGGCTGTCTTGTACTTCCTCAAAACAATCCCACTCCAAGCTAACACTCTTTATTCTTACAGACTTCCATTTTATTTCAGCGTAAGCCAAGAAGGAATCACAGTTAACACTTTCCTTACAGCACCACCGTGGCAGGGAGATCCAAACCCTCAACATTCTCTGTGTGTAAAGCAAAACTGCCTCTGGCACCCATACCCCTATAATTTCCCCCAGATACCTGAAAGGTATGTCCTCTCGTCGTTAGCCATTGCCAGCCTGGTGAAAAGACGCAGGGTGTCCACGCTGTCCATCCTTTTTTTCTCTCTCTCTCTTGTATATCTGGGAGTACAGTTAGACGAGAAGCTAGACTGGACTGCCAACACAGATGCCTTGTGCAGGAAGGCACAGAGTCGACTGTACTTCCTTAGAAGGTTGGCGTCATTCAATGTCTGTAGTGAGATGCTGAAGATGTTCTATAGGTCAGTTGTGGAGAGCCGCCCTCTTCTTTGTGGTGGCGTGTTGGGGAGGCAGCATTAAGAAGAGGGACGCCTCACGTCTTAATAAGCTGGTAAGGAAGGCGGGCTCTGTCGTGGGCAAAGTACTGGAGAGTATAACATCGGTAGCTGAGCGAAGGGCGCTGAGTAGGCTACGGTCAATTATGGAAAACCCTGAACATCCTCTACATAGCACCATCCAGAGACAGAGAAGCAGTTTCAGCGACAGGTTGCTATCGATGCAATGCTCCTCAGACAGGATGAAGAGGTCAATACTCCCCAATGCCATTAGGCTTTACAATTCAACTGCCAGGAGTAAGATATGTTAAAGTGCCGGGGTTGATTGTATTTAATGTATTTAAGTAAACTACTTAAGAACTTTTTAAAAGCTATTATTAATGCTTTTTGAGAGAGTGATTTAGATGCATATCATATTTTTACTGAGTTAAGCATTGTATGTAATTAGTTTTGCTACAACAAGTGTATGGGACATTGGAAAAAATGTTGAATTTCCCCATGGGGATGAATAAAGTATCTATCTATCTATCTATCTACCTCCGTCAAATCTCCTATCATCCCCCTTTGCTGCAAAGAGAGAAGCCCAAGCTTGCTCAAGTTTTCCTCATGTACTCTCTATAATGAGCCGTCCAGACCCGAACTCAGTACTCCACGTATGGTCGGATCAGTTTTATAGAGTTGTAACAGCAAAATTGAAAAACTTACTGATTTAATCAATGACGTTTGTGAGACTGGAATAATGCCAGAAGAGATTTAAAAATCAGTATTTATCACTCTTCCTAAGAAACCTGGAGCAATAGAACGTGAATTACATAGGACCATAAGTTTAATGAGTCATGTCACTAAGATACTTTGAAGAATTTTGATGACAAGAGCTACAAGTAAGATACAAGCTGAAGTATGTAAAGAACACTGTGGTTTTGTGAAAGGACAAGGGTACAAGAAACGTGATACTAATATGAAGGATACTATCAGAAAGAGCTATTCAAGTGCAAAAAAATGATTTGTTTGTTTGTTTTATCGACTACACAAAAGCATTTGATAAAGTGAAGCACAATAAGTTATTCGAAAATATCACAGGAAACTCTCGATCTAGATTCGAAATACCTCCGCCTAATCAGAAATTTGTACTGGGAACAAACTGTCGCTTTAAGAATAGATGGAGAAGTGAGTCAGTTTACGAAAATCAAGAGAGGCGTTAGACAAGGGTATGTTTTCTCCCCCGATTTGTTTAATGCGTACAGTGAAACAATATTACAAAAAAAGAGACATCTTGAGAATCAAAGGTGGCCGTAAAAAACATCAGTAACAAGCAGAAGCCCAATTCCCCATTCGGCAGATAACCTCGGATTCCACCCGTTACTACTACGTGGTGAGCTCCCTCGACCAGGAGACAGCCGCCCAGGTTGAGGAGTTCATAGGGTCGCCCCCAGCGGACGGCAAATACACAGAATTCAAAGCCCTGCACATAAGGACTTGCGGACTCTCACGGCGCGAGCGAGCTGCACACTTACTGCACCTGGATGGTTTGGGAGACAGGCCGCCGTCGGCATTAGTGAACGAGATGCTGGCCCTGGCCGGAGGTTACAAGTCCTGCCTCAGGTTTGAGCAGGCGTTCCTGGAGCAGCTGCCCGAGGACATACGCCTGCTGCTGTCCGACGCGGATTTCAGCGACCCCCGGAAGGTGGGGGCCCGGGCAGATGTGCTGTTGGAAAGCCAAGGAGAGTGGGGCGTCCGTCGTACAGATCACCAAGCCACGCGCCCAGCAGTAAACCAGACCAGGTCCGGCAGCAGAGCCCACAAAACCCCGGAGACAGGAGTGAGGAGGCCAACGAACAATGGTGCTTCTACCACCAGCGGTGGGACGCAGAAGCCCGCCGCTGTAGCCCGCCCTGCAAGCTCCCGGGAAACGCCAGGACCAGCCGCTGCTGATGGCTACGGCGGCTGGCCATCAGGATAGCCTCCTGTATGTCTGGGACAAACAGTCGAGACGCCGCTATTTGGTCGACACCAGAGCCGAGATCAGCGTCTTACCTCCGTCGAGTTACGACACCCGCAAAAGAGAACCTGGTCCCACCCTGAGGGCCGCGAACGGACCTACGGCACCCGTATGGTGCGGCTACAGTTCGGCTCCAGCCGGTTCACGTGGGACTTCACACTGACCGCCGTAGCCCAACCACTCCTGGGGGCGGATTTTTTGCGAGCTCACAGCCTACAGGTCGACCTGCAAGGGAAGAGACTAGTCCACGCCAAGACTTTTCAAACGTTCTCCCTGGGTGAAGCCCAGTTGCCGGCCCCACACCTAGACTCCATCACGCTGTCGAACAACGACTTCACCAGAGTCCTGGCGGACTTCCCATCGGTTCTGGCACCGCAGTTCACGGCAGCCATGCCCAGACATGGCGTACAGCACCACATCCCGACCCAGGGACCACCCCTCCACGCCCGTGCTCGAAGTCTTCCCCCAGACAAGCTCCGACTGGCGAAGGAGGAGTTCAAGAGGATGGAGGAATTGGGGATCATACGGCGGTCCGACAGCCCACGGGCCTACCCCCGGCACATGGTGCCCAAAGCGACAGGGGACTGGAGACCATGCGGCGACTACCGCAGACTGAACGAGGCTACCACACCGGACCGCTACCCTGTGCCGCACATTCAGGACTTTGCAGCAAACCTGCACGGCGCACGGATCTTCTCCAAGGTAGACCTCGTCCGGGGATACCATCAAATCCCGATGCATCCGGACGACATCCCCAAAACGGCTCTCATCACCCCGTTCGGCCTTTTCGAATTCCTCCGCATGCCGTTCGGCCTGAAGAATGCCGCACAGATGTTCCAGCGGTTAATGGACGCTGTGGGACGCGACCTGGACTTCGCTTTCATCTATTTGGATGGCATCCTTATAGCCAGCAGCAGTCGTCAGGAGCATCCGTCCCGTCTCCGTCAACTCTATGCCCGACTGAGTGAATACGGCCTAACAATCAACCCGGCCAAATGCCAGTTGGGGCTCGACACCATCGACTTCCTGGGCTACAGGATTACTAAAGATGGGGCAACCCCTCTGCCCGCCAAGGTAGACGCGGTCCGCCACTTCCCCCGACCCAACACAATCAAAGGTCTGTAGGAATTCGTGGGTATGGGGAATTTCTACCACCGCTTCCTCCCCTCAGCAGCCCGAATCATGCGCCCCCTGTTCACCCTGATGTCGGGTAAGGGCAAGGACATTACCTGGGACGAAGAGGCCGCAGCCGCTTTCGTTAAAACCAAAGAAGCCTTGGCAAACGCCACGATGCTAGTGCACCCCAGAATGGACGTCCCTACCGCCCTCACAGTGGACGCATCCAACACAGCAGTCGGTGGAGTGCTGGAACAACTCATCGAGGGTCGCTGGCAACCCCTAGCGTTTTTCAGCAAACACCTACGACCACCCGAACTCAAATACAGTGCTTTCGACCGAGAACTGTTGGTGCTATACCTGGCAATCCGGCATTTCAGGTACTTCTTAGAAGGTAGGCCGTTCACCGCGTTCGCGAACCACAAACCGCTTACCTTTGCGTTCACGAAGACGTCCGATCCCTGGTCGTCCCGCCAGCAGCGACATCTGTCCTACATCTCCGAATACACGACAGACATCCGGCATGTCTCGGGAAAGGACAATGTCGTGGCGGACGCACTATCCAGACCTACCATCCAGGCCCTGTCCCAGGGGGTGGACTATACAGCGCTGGCGGAGGCGCAGCAGGCAGACGATGAGATCCCTACTTACAGAACTGTAGTCTCCGGTTTGCAGCTCCAGGACCTCCCCGTAGGCCCAGGTGAGAGGACCCTACTCTGTGACGTCACCACCGGCCAATCCTGCCCCGTCGTCCCGGCAGCCTGGTGGCGGCGCGTTTTCACCTCCATTCACAGCTTAGCGCACCTCTCCATCAGGACAACCGTCCGGATGGTAGCCAACAGGTTTGTTTGGCACGGACTCCGCAAGCAGGGCAGTGAATGGGCCAGAACGTGCATGCACTGCCAAACAGCCAAGGTGCAGCGGCACACCAAAGCCCTGCGGCAGCAGTTCCTCCCCCACCCGCCGGCGTTTCGACCACATTCATGTGGATATCGTGGGCCCCCTGCCAGTGTCATGAGGAGCACGGCACCTCCTGACTATCGTGGACCGGTTCACAAGATGGCCAGAGGCTGTCCCGCTCGCCGACACCACCTCTGAATCCTGCGCCCGGGTACTGATTGCCACCTGGGTATCTTGCTTTGGTGTACCGGCCCACATTACCTCTGACAGAGGCGCCCAGTTCACCTCCAGCCTGTGGTCAGCTATGTCAGGTCAGCTGGTCAGCCTTTTGGGAACACAGCTACACCACACAACTGCCTACCACCCACAGTCGAACGGACTAGTGGAGCGTTTCCACAGTCACCTGAAGTCGGCTCTCATGGCCCGCCTCAAAGGGCCTAACTGGGTGGACAAACTTCCCGGGTCCTGCTCGGAATCCGCACGGCGTCCAAAGAGGATCTGCACACCTCGTCGGCCGAGTTGGTGTACGGCGCACCCCTGGTCGTCCCAGGAGAGTTCATACCGGCCCCAAGGGGGCAAGAGGAAGAACCCGCAGCAGTCCTGGACAGACTATGCGAGAGGCTCGGTAACCTGGCCCCCATACCCACTTCACAGCATGGGCAGAACCCGACCTGCGTACACAAAGACCTGCAGAACTGTAAGTTCGTTTTTGTACGAGAGGGCGGACACCGGGCACCGCTACAGCGGCCCTACGAGGGGCCGTTTACGGTGATCAACAACAACGGGTCCACATTCGTGCTGGACATTCGGGGGAAAGAGGAGGTTTTCACGGTGGACCGACTCAAACCGGCCCATGTTGACTTGGCGCAGCCGGTCGGGGCTCCGGCACCGCGGCGCAGAGACAGACCTCCCAAACAGAGACCGACCCAGACTGTGGACATTGGGGAGAGGTGTATCGCCGGTTCGGGGGGGTTATATGGTGACCCACTTTCCAGCGCACTCGAACCGGCTCACAAAGTGGCGCGCGCCGGCAGAGAGCCCGGCCCCAAAAAGGGCGCCAAGCCTTCACCAGCAAGGGGTAAAGCCCGCGCGCGGGACGGGACTGTGAATATGAGCCCTTTACAGCATTCCCGCCCGGCGAGGGTGGGGGGGAACAGGAAGGCTTTAAAGCGAGGCCGCGAAGTTTGAATAAATCTTTTTTCGCAACTGCAACTCACCGACTGCGTGTCGTTATTTCAGCGCTGTGTGCTGTGTGTATATTTTGTAGGTGTTGTTTTCTAGGTGCTCCATGGTCCGGAGGAACATTGTTTCATTTGCTTGTGTAACTTGGGTAACAATAAAGTTGACCTTGATAATGGCTGATTTACGTTCCCTGTCAAACCCTATTCATCTGTCTCTCACTGTAATGTTTGACAACCTCGCTAACCTTTCAACCTGCACTCAAAATATAACCAATGGCTTGGCCTCCATGGACATCAGTAGCAATTAATTCCTCTGGTCGCAGTCTCTCCCACTATTGGAAACATCCTATGGATGTTCACTCTCTCTCTCGGCCTTTCAAGATTTGGTAGGTTTCAAAGAGATTCCCCTCCCTCCCCTTGCCGATTCCTCTAAAGCCTAGCAAGTACGGGACCAGAGTTCTCAAATACTTCTCATACAGTAACCCTTTCATTCCCTGGATCAATTTTCTGAACCTCCTCTGGACCCTCTCCAATGCTAGCACGCCCTTTCTTAAATATGATGTCCCAAACTGCTAGTACTCCAAATACTGTTGAACCAATAACCTACTTAGGCTCAGCATTACAGTAGATCCTCGATTTTATATTCCAAACCTCTGAAAATGAATGCCAACATTGCATTTGCCTTCCTTACTAACGACTCAACCTCCAAGTTATCTTTAGGGAGTTCTGTACAAGGACTCTCGGGTCCCTTGGCACCTCTGATTTCTGAATTTGCTCTCCGTCTAGAAAATAGACTCTGCCTTGTTTCAAGTAAAGATAAGAGCAGGTTTATTTGTTAAATTGAAACACATTTTGAAATGTGTTGTTTGCGTGAACGACCGCCACAGTCTGAGGATGTACTGGGGGCAGCCCGCAAGTGTCAGTGACCGACACAGTCCGAGGATGTACTGGGGGCAGCCCGCAAGTGTCAGTGACCGACACAGTCCGAGGATGTACTGGGGGCAGCCCGCAAGTGTCAGTGACCGACACAGTCCGAGGATGTACTGGGGGCAGCCCGCAAGTGTCAGTGACCGACACAGTCCGAGGATGTACTGGGGGCAGCCCGCAAGTGTCAGTGACCGACACAGTCCGAGGATGTACTGGGGGCAGCCCGCAAGTGTCAGTGACCGACACAGTCCGAGGATGTACTGGGGGCAGCCCGCAAGTGTCAGTGACCGACACAGTCCGAGGACGTACTGGGGGCAGCCCGCAAGTGTCAGTGACCGACACAGTCCGAGGATGTACTGGGGGCAGCCCGCAAGTGTCAGTGACCGACACAGTCCGAGGATGTACTGGGGGCAGCCCGCAAGTGTCAGTGACCGACACAGTCCGAGGATGTTGGGGGCAGCCCGCAAGTGTCAGTGACCGACACAGTCCGAGGATGTACTGGGGGCAGCCCGCAAGTGTCAGTGACCGACACAGTCCGAGGATGTACTGGGGGCAGGCCGCAAGTGTCAGTGACCGACACAGTCCGAGGATGTACTGGGGGCAGCCCGCAAGTGTCAGTGACCGACACAGTCCGAGGATGTACTGGGGGCAGCCCGCAAGTGTCAGTGACCGACACAGTCCGAGGATGTACTGGGGGCAGCCCGCAAGTGTCAGTGACCGACACAGTCCGAGGATGTACTGGGGGCAGCCCGCAAGTGTCAGTGACCGACACAGTCCGAGGATGTACTGGGGGCAGCCCGCAAGTGTCAGTGACCGACACAGTCCGAGGATGTACTGGGGGCAGCCCGCAAGTGTCAGTGACCGACACAGTCCGAGGATGTTGGGGGCAGCCCGCAAGTGTCAGTGACCGACACAGTCCGAGGATGTTGGGGGCAGCCCGCAAGTGTCAGTGACCGACACAGTCCGAGGATGTTGGGGGCAGCCCGCAAGTGTCAGTGACCGACACAGTCCGAGGATGTACTGGGGGCAGCCCGCAAGTGTCAGTGACCGACACAGTCCGAGGATGTTGGGGGCAGCCCGCAAGTGTCAGTGACCGACACAGTCCGAGGATGTACTGGGGGCAGCCCGCAAGTGTCAGTGACCGACACAGTCCGAGGATGTACTGGGGGCAGGCCGCAAGTGTCAGTGACCGACACAGTCCGAGGATGTACTGGGGGCAGCCCGCAAGTGTCAGTGACCGACACAGTCCGAGGATGTACTGGGGGCAGCCCGCAAGTGTCAGTGACCGACACAGTCCGAGGATGTACTGGGGGCAGCCCGCAAGTGTCAGTGACCGACACAGTCCGAGGATGTTGGGGGCAGCCCGCAAGTGTCAGTGACCGACACAGTCCGAGGATGTACTGGGGGCAGCCCGCAAGTGTCAGTGACCGACACAGTCCGAGGATGTACTGGGGGCAGCCCGCAAGTGTCAGTGACCGACACAGTCCGAGGATGTACTGGGGGCAGCCCGCAAGTGTCAGTGACCGACACAGTCCGAGGATGTACTGGGGGCAGCCCACAAGTGTCAGTGACCGACACAGTCCGAGGATGTACTGGGGGCAGCCCGCAAGTGTCAGTGACCGACACAGTCCGAGGATGTACTGGGGGCAGCCCGCAAGTGTCAGTGACCGACACAGTCCGAGGATGTTGGGGGCAGCCCGCAAGTGTCAGTGACCGACACAGTCCGAGGATGTACTGGGGGCAGCCCGCAAGTGTCAGTGACCGACACAGTCCGAGGATGTTGGGGGCAGCCCGCAAGTGTCAGTGACCGACACAGTCCGAGGATGTACTGGGGGCAGCCCGCAAGTGTCAGTGACCGACACAGTCCGAGGATGTACTGGGGGCAGGCCGCAAGTGTCAGTGACCGACACAGTCCGAGGATGTACTGGGGGCAGCCCGCAAGTGTCAGTGACCGACACAGTCCGAGGATGTACTGGGGGCAGCCCGCAAGTGTCAGTGACCGACACAGTCCGAGGATGTACTGGGGGCAGCCCGCAAGTGTCAGTGACCGACACAGTCCGAGGATGTACTGGGGGCAGCCCGCAAGTGTCAGTGACCGACACAGTCCGAGGATGTACTGGGGGCAGCCCGCAAGTGTCAGTGACCGACACAGTCCGAGGATGTACTGGGGGCAGCCCGCAAGTGTCAGTGACCGACACAGTCCGAGGATGTTGGGGGCAGCCCGCAAGTGTCAGTGACCGACACAGTCCGAGGATGTTGGGGGCAGCCCGCAAGTGTCAGTGACCGACACAGTCCGAGGATGTACTGGGGGCAGCCCGCAAGTGTCAGTGACCGACACAGTCCGAGGATGTTGGGGGCAGCCCGCAAGTGTCAGTGACCGACACAGTCCGAGGATGTACTGGGGGCAGCCCGCAAGTGTCAGTGACCGACACAGTCCGAGGATGTACTGGGGGCAGGCCGCAAGTGTCAGTGACCGACACAGTCCGAGGATGTACTGGGGGCAGCCCGCAAGTGTCAGTGACCGACACAGTCCGAGGATGTACTGGGGGCAGCCCGCAAGTGTCAGTGACCGACACAGTCCGAGGATGTACTGGGGGCAGCCCGCAAGTGTCAGTGACCGACACAGTCCGAGGATGTTGGGGGCAGCCCGCAAGTGTCAGTGACCGACACAGTCCGAGGATGTACTGGGGGCAGCCCGCAAGTGTCAGTGACCGACACAGTCCGAGGATGTTGGGGGCAGCCCGCAAGTGTCAGTGACCGACACAGTCCGAGGATGTACTGGGGGCAGCCCGCAAGTGTCAGTGACCGACACAGTCCAAGGATGTTGGGGGCAGCCCGCATGTGTCAGTGACCGACACAGTCCGAGGATGTACTGGGGGCAGCCCGCAAGTGTCAGTGACCGACACAGTCCGAGGATGTACTGGGGGCAGCCCGCAAGTGTCAGTGACCGACACAGTCCGAGGATGTACTGGGGGCAGGCCGCAAGTGTCAGTGACCGACACAGTCCGAGGATGTACTGGGGGCAGCCCGCAAGTGTCAGTGACCGACACAGTCCGAGGATGTACTGGGGGCAGCCCGCAAGTGTCAGTGACCGACACAGTCCGAGGATGTACTGGGGGCAGCCCGCAAGTGTCAGTGACCGACACAGTCCGAGGATGTACTGGGGGCAGCCCGCAAGTGTCAGTGACCGACACAGTCCGAGGATGTACTGGGGGCAGCCCGCAAGTGTCAGTGACCGACACAGTCCGAGGATGTACTGGGGGCAGCCCGCAAGTGTCAGTGACCGACACAGTCCGAGGATGTTGGGGGCAGCCCGCAAGTGTCAGTGACCGACACAGTCCGAGGATGTTGGGGACAGCCCGCAAGTGTCAGTGACCGACACAGTCCGAGGATGTTGGGGGCAGCCCGCAAGTGTCAGTGACCGACACAGTCCGAGGATGTTGGGGGCAGCCCGCAAGTGTCAGTGACCGACACAGTCCGAGGATGTTGGGGGCAGCCCGCAAGTGTCAGTGACCGACACAGTCCGAGGATGTACTGGGGGCAGCCCGCAAGTGTCAGTGACCGACACAGTCCGAGGATGTACTGGGGGCAGGCCGCAAGTGTCAGTGACCAACACAGTCCGAGGATGTACTGGGGGCAGGCCGCAAGTGTCAGTGACCGACACAGTCCGAGGATGTACTGGGGGCAGCCCGCAAGTGTCAGTGACCGACACAGTCCGAGGATGTACTGGGGGCAGCCCGCAAGTGTCAGTGACCGACACAGTCCGAGGATGTACTGGGGGCAGCCCGCAAGTGTCAGTGACCGACACAGTCCGAGGATGTACTGGGGGCAGCCCACAAGTGTCAGTGACCGACACAGTCCGAGGATGTACTGGGGGCAGCCCGCAAGTGTCAGTGACCGACACAGTCCGAGGATGTACTGGGGGCAGCCCACAAGTGTCAGTGACCGACACAGTCCGAGGACGTTGGGGGCAGCCCGCAAGTGTCAGTGACCGACACAGTCCGAGGATGTACTGGGGGCAGCCCGCAAGTGTCAGTGACCGACACAGTCCGAGGATGTTGGGGGCAGGCCGCAAGTGTCAGTGACCGACACAGTCCGAGGATGTACTGGGGGCAGCCCGCAAGTGTCAGTGACCGACACAGTCCGAGGATGTTGGGGGCAGGCCGCAAGTGTCAGTGACCGACACAGTCCGAGGATGTTGGTGGCAGGCCGCAAGTGTCAGTGACCGACACAGTCCGAGGATGTTGGGGGCAGCCCGCAAGTGTCAGTGACCGACACAGTCCGAGGATGTTGGGGGCAGGCCGCAAGTGTCAGTGACCGACACAGTCCGAGGATGTTGGGGGCAGCCCGCAAGTGTCAGTGACCGACACAGTCCGAGGATGTTGGGGGCAGCCCGCAAGTGTCAGTGACCGACACAGTCCGAGGATGTTGGGGGCAGCCCGCAAGTGTCAGTGACCGACACAGTCCGAGGATGTACTGGGGGCAGCCCGCAAGTGTCAGTGACCGACACAGTCCGAGGATGTACTGGGGGCAGCCCGCAAGTGTCAATGACCGACACAGTCCGAGGATGTACTGGGGGCAGCCCGCAAGTGTCAGTGACCGACACAGTCCGAGGATGTACTGGGGGCAGGCCGCAGGTGTCAGTGACCGACACAGTCCGAGGATGTACTGGGGGCAGCCCGCAAGTGTCAGTGACCGACACAGTCCGAGGATGTACTGGGGGCAGCCCGCAAGTGTCAGTGACCGACACAGTCCGAGGATGTACTGGGGGCAGCCCGCAAGTGTCAGTGACCGACATAGTCCGAGGATGTACTGGGGGCAGCCCGCAAGTGTCAGTGACCGACACAGTCCGAGGATGTACTGGGGGCAGCCCGCAAGTGTCAGTGACCGACACAGTCCGAGGATGTTGGGGGCAGCCCGCAAGTGTCAGTGACCGACACAGTCCGAGGATGTTGGGGGCAGCCCGCAAGTGTCAGTGACCGACACAGTCCGAGGATGTTGGGGGCAGCCCGCAAGTGTCAGTGACCGACACAGTCCGAGGATGTTGGGGGCAGCCCGCAAGTGTCAGTGACCGACACAGTCCGAGGATGTACTGGGGGCAGCCCGCAAGTGTCAGTGACCGACACAGTCCGAGGATGTACTGGGGGCAGGCCGCAAGTGTCAGTGACCAACACAGTCCGAGGATGTACTGGGGGCAGCCCGCAAGTGTCAGTGACCGACACAGTCCGAGGATGTACTGGGGGCAGCCCGCAAGTGTCAGTGACCGACACAGTCCGAGGATGTACTGGGGGCAGCCCGCAAGTGTCAGTGACCGACACAGTCCGAGGATGTACTGGGGGCAGCCCGCAAGTGTCAGTGACCGACACAGTCCGAGGATGTACTGGGGGCAGCCCACAAGTGTCAGTGACCGACACAGTCCGAGGATGTACTGGGGGCAGCCCGCAAGTGTCAGTGACCGACACAGTCCGAGGATGTACTGGGGGCAGCCCACAAGTGTCAGTGACCGACACAGTCCGAGGACGTTGGGGGCAGCCCGCAAGTGTCAGTGACCGACACAGTCCGAGGATGTACTGGGGGCAGCCCGCAAGTGTCAGTGACCGACACAGTCCGAGGATGTTGGGGGCAGGCCGCAAGTGTCAGTGACCGACACAGTCCGAGGATGTACTGGGGGCAGCCCGCAAGTGTCAGTGACCGACACAGTCCGAGGATGTTGGGGGCAGGCCGCAAGTGTCAGTGACCGACACAGTCCGAGGATGTTGGGGGCAGGCCGCAAGTGTCAGTGACCGACACAGTCCGAGGATGTTGGGGGCAGCCCGCAAGTGTCAGTGACCGACACAGTCCGAGGATGTTGGGGGCAGGCCGCAAGTGTCAGTGACCGACACAGTCCGAGGATGTTGGGGGCAGCCCGCAAGTGTCAGTGACCGACACAGTCCGAGGATGTTGGGGGCAGCCCGCAAGTGTCAGTGACCGACACAGTCCGAGGATGTTGGGGGCAGCCCGCAAGTGTCAGTGACCGACACAGTCCGAGGATGTACTGGGGGCAGCCCGCAAGTGTCAGTGACCGACACAGTCCGAGGATGTACTGGGGGCAGCCCGCAAGTGTCAATGACCGACACAGTCCGAGGATGTACTGGGGGCAGCCCGCAAGTGTCAGTGACCGACACAGTCCGAGGATGTACTGGGGGCAGGCCGCAGGTGTCAGTGACCGACACAGTCCGAGGATGTACTGGGGGCAGCCCGCAAGTGTCAGTGACCGACACAGTCCGAGGATGTACTGGGTGCAGCCCGCAAGTGTCAGTGACCGACACAGTCCGAGGATGTACTGGGGGCAGCCCGCAAGTGTCAGTGACCGACATAGTCCGAGGATGTACTGGGGGCAGCCCGCAAGTGTCAGTGACCGACACAGTCCGAGGATGTACTGGGGGCAGCCCGCAAGTGTCAGTGACCGACACAGTCCGAGGATGTTGGGGGCAGCCCGCAAGTGTCAGTGACCGACACAGTCCGAGGATGTACTGGGGGCAGCCCGCAAGTGTCAGTGACCGACACAGTCCGAGGATGTACTGGGGGCAGCCCGCAAGTGTTGCCATGCCTCTGGAACTCGCATAGCATGGTCACAATTTGCTGACCCTGACCTGTACGTGTGCAGACTGAGGGAGGAAACCAGAGCACCCGAAGGAAACTCGCGGCCACACGAGACTGTACAAAGACTTTACAGACAGTAGTGGGATTTACAGCATGATGGTTAGTGTTACACGACCATGCTACCGGAACACCTCATGTTTGTAAGCTGTATTACTGCTCTTTGGCGCTTATCTTTACCAGAAAGTCATCCACAACTCCAGGAGTTGGTTCCACTGCAGGAGAAGATTGGGTAAGCACGAGTGAACCTGGCACCAAAGCAAAACTCGCCTTTGGAAAGATGAATACTTACTTGGGTGTGGGGGGAGTGTGTGTGGAGGAGCTACTTTGTGGGGCTTTCTGCTTGGGGTTGAGGAATATTTACCATCCCAGCAAAGCAATGATGTGTGTAACACTCTGATATGAACCCACGACCCATCTCAGAGATACCCTCTGACCACAGTTTTAACTTTTATACTGCTTCTTGGCTGAACTGAGGACGTGAAAGGAAAAAGGCAGAAGTCTCACTGACTTTGTCAGCCAATCCAAGCAAGGCCCAGAGGACCACAATATTCAAAATCCCACCTGCAGCTGATCTCACAAAGTAAAAGTTCAAATGAGTTCAAGTCACTTTCAGTGAGAGTTGACCAGCAAAAATTCAAAACTATTTTCCGCATCGTCAGGCAGTGAAGTGTCAAACATTAAACCACACAAACCAGAGACAGAATGAGAGAACTTTGAGGAGACTATTCATCCCATCAAGATTGTTCTGCCTGTTTATCAGATCAGGGTCAAACAGGATGCATCTTGGCTTGGTACAGGAACTGTCCTGCCTGAGACTGCAGAGAGTTGTGGGCACAGTTCAGCACATCACAGAGAGCATCCTCTCTTCCATGGACTCTGTCTACACTTCTCACTGCCTCAGTAATCAAAGACCCAGCACTCCCTGGACATTCTCTCTTCACCCGATTCCCCTCGGGCAGGAGATATAGAAAGACTGAAAGCATGTACCACCAGGCTCCAGCACAGCATTCAATCGTTATTCTGAATACTGCCCCTTCTGAGCCTTCTGTAAGATGGTGACAGGATTGGATGCAGCAGCCATCCCAGAGACAGAAAAAAGGTGTTTAAACATCTGTTTTATTATACAAGACAATACTGGGAATGAAGAACTTCAAGTGTTAAAGGTCTATGCCATCGATGAGCTGCTTGTTTGATGAACGAGCTGGACTTGGTGTTTCTGTCTGCTACAGAAAGGCACAGGAGTCTGTGTGTGAAGGCAGCACACGATCCAACAATGAGCGGTTGTCTTGACCATTTCTGTTGTGATCGCAAGAGTCTGTTAAACATTGGTAATAAATACAGCCAGGTCGTTTCCCTTGTTTATTGGGGAGACAGATGGCAGAGGAGCTGTGTGGCTCAGCTGTGGCGATGACTAGGCCTCAAGCCGCGGGTGTGCATGTTGCAGAAATCCAGGAGAGGAGACACCAGAGGCAATGTGGCGCAGTGTCCATGTTCGGTTGCAGGCTGCCCCTCCCATCAGTGCTGCCCTTCAGTGTTCGCTCGGTGGAAGACAAGCTGGTTTGTGTGTGTGCATGTGTACATTTGTCTGCAGACTGCGGAGATCCGCTTGTGCTTGCCAATAGCACCGATGCACCATTATTTCTATAGATTCTGCAGAATGTATTGTGTTGTGGAATGTCTTGGCTAGATTCATCATGGTCTGGAATGGAAACACTAATGTCCATGAATAGCAAATCCGACACTAAGTAGTGACTATGGTCCAGACCATTGTGGCTGAAGCCCTCACACTACTGAGCACATATCGGGAGCGCTATCACATGGAAGAAGCATCCATCATCAAGGACCCCAACCACCCAGGGCATCCGATCTTCTCACCGCTGCCATCAGGACCCACATCATCAGGTTCAGGAACAGGTATTACCCATCAACCATCAGGCACTAAACCAGTGGGAATAACTTTATTCAAGTTCACTAAACTGTTCCCACAAGTGATGGACTCTCTTTCAAGGACTCTTTATCTCATGCGCTTAATATTTATTATTATTATTTTTATTTCCTTTTGTATTAGCAGAGTGTGCTGTCTTTTGTACACTGGCTGCTGTCCGTCCTGTTGAGTGTGGTCTTTCATTGATTCTATTATGTTTCCTGGATTTGTTGACTAGTCTCAAGAGTGTATGTGGTGACATATACGTACTTTGAACTTTGCATTTACAAGACATGTCATTCAGGGACTATGGGCTCTGTGTGTATGCCTGTGTGACTATGCTTAATGCTATCTTATATGTGCTAAGTGTGCTGTGAATGACGGCTAGTACCCTGTTTTGTACATTGGCCCAACCCCGGAGGAATGGTTTCATTTGGCTATATTCATGGGTATTCATGTAGGGTTGAATGATGATTAAACATGTCCTGATGAAGGGTCTCAGCGCGCTTCATTGACTGTTTATTTCCCTCCATAGATGCTGACTGACCAGTTGAGTCCCTCTGTCATTTCCAGACAATGGTGTAAAACTGTGGTGAAATATAAATTTATACAAGTATTCAATTAGTCTCTTTATGTTCCTGAATGTCAAATTAACGAATCACATTTACCTGTAAATGATTCATACCCTCCATTCCCTGCCTGTTCATTTCCCTGTTTAAATGCCTGTTTGAACTGAAGAATTTCAGAGTTGTAAACTTTGATAATAAAATGAACCTTTGAACCTCTTAAACATCACGATTGTGTCTGTTTCCACCACTGCCTATCCCGGCCATCATTCCAGGGACAAACCACTCATTGTGTCAGGAAACATTCCTTGGACATCCCGATTCCATTTTGAAACTTTACCCTTAACGTGGTGTCCTCAGAGAGATGACACTGACTGGGCCGGTCTCAAAATTAGAAGAACAGTACACATTGGGCTGAAGGGCCTATTCCTGTGCTGTACTGTTCCATGTTCAGTGTTCGAAATATCACAGACAGGGACACAGCAATTTCCTCCCTGGATTCCCACCATGTCAGACGATGCATTGTGTCAGACCCCCAGGTTTATTCAGATTTATGTGTTTAAGCCGGACAGACTCCTTTGTGATGTCAGCATGACCAATTCCCCAGCTTCCATCACCTTCTCCACGGTAAATACAGATGAAAAGTATTTATTTCACGAGATGTCAGGGGTAAGTTTTTTACACAGAGAGCCGTGAGTGCGTGGAATGGGCTGCTGGTGGTGGAGGCGGAAACGATAGGTTATTTAAAGAACTCCTGGATGGATACATGAAGCTTAGAAAAATAGAGGGCTCTGGGTAAGCCTAAGTAGTTCTAAGGTAAGGACATGCACAGCTTTGTGGGCCGAAAGGCCTGAATCATGCTGTAGGTTCTCTATGTTTCTGTTTTCCATAGAATCTTTTGTAGAATCTCCTTTATCATTCGCTGTAGCTATCTCACCTCTCCGTTTGGCCTCCTGATTTCCCCCTCTTCATTCCTTCTACTCCCGGATGGATTCACCTGATCCCAGCTGCTTTCACCTGACACACAACTCCATCCTGACCAGATCCTCAGTGACCCTCGTCAGCCAGGGTTCCCTCATCCCTCCAGTCTTGCCCTTCACTCTGACAAGGACAGGCTGATCCTGAACCTTTACAGACTCAGACTCAGTTTTAAAGCCGCTCACTTGTCAGGTGTCTCTTTACTGGGGACCACCCTCCAGTTCTACACCTCTGTTTATTCCCCGACCCCTTCTATGCCCCCTCAGTCAGTCTGTTCACTGTTCTGAACATCAGAAATAGCAGCAAGAGGAGGCTGTTCAGCCCCTCACACCTGCTCTCCCATTGAATAAGATCAAAACCACCTCACTGTGATACAGATGCAAAGGACGTGACAGAAGTGGGGGTCGGAGAGGAGGGGGAGTTGTGATGTTGATTAGGGAGAACATCACCACAGCACTTAGAGAGATCCTTGTGGGGAACGGCCAGTGAGAGTATATTGGTAGGAGTTAGAAATATGGAGATGGTCACTTCGTTGGGATTGTACTCCAGGATCCCAAATGTCAGTGGGATTCAGAAGACCCCATGTGTAGGGAGAATGCGGATAACTCATGGTGTCATGGTTCCGTCTGGTAATTCCCCACCTTGCTATTACCTCAGTAATTGGGCCTCAATTCCCTCGTCTAATTTCCAATCATTCCCAGTTCCACTAATTACACACCTTACTCAATTAGGCTCGTAAAGCAAGACCTGCCCTTGACAAAGCCATGACTATCCTTAATCAGATTGTGTCTCTCCAAATATTCATAAATCCTGCCTCTCAGTATCTTCTCCCACAACTTGCCCACCATTGAAGTCAGATTCACATGGGACCCCCCAGCATCCAGAACACTTTTAAAAGGCAATGCCTCAAAAAGGTGGCATCCATCATTAAGGGCCCCCAGCACCGATGGCATGCCCTCTTCTCATTGTTAGCATCAAGGAGAAGGTACGGAGCATGAGAGCACACAGTCGACATTTCAGGAACAGCTTCTTCCCCTCCACGATCAGATTTCTGAGTGGACAATGAACCCATGTACACTTCCTCAGTGTCTTTCCCTCCCTCTCTTTTTGCACAATTTATTTGATTTTTTTATAGAAACTTCTTACAGTAATGTACATATTTTATTACTGTGTATTGTAAGGTACTGATGCTGCAAGATGACAGATTTCACAACATGTGCCAGTGATATTAAACCAGATTCTGATTCTGATTCACAGGAACAAGCTGTCTGGATGAGGTCCCAGGTGAGATGACCAACTCGATACTAAATTAGTTTGTGGTAGGATGCCGAGGGTGGTAGTGGAGGGTAGTTTTGCTGATTGGAGGACTGTGACCAGTGCTGAGCCGTGGGTTCAGTGCTGTGTCCATCGTTGTTTGTGATTTCTATTAATGTTTGGATGACAATGTAGGTGGCATTGTTAGTCAGTGCGCAAGAGAATATTTGACAGGGAACTGAAGGGCAACACTCTCACACAAAGGCAGTGGGTGTGTATCGAACGAGCTGTCAGAGGTGGAGGTAGTGGCAGGTACAATGACAACATTTAATAGATATATCAACGGTACATGGATAGGAAAGGTTTAGAGCAGGGGTTCACAACCATTTTAATGCCATAGACCTCAGGTTGGGAACCCCTGGTTTCCAGGGATCAGGCCAAATACAGACCAATGCTCAGAACAGCATCTTGGTTGGTTTGAAGAAGTCGGGCCGGAGGGCCTGTTCCCATGCTGTACATCTCAAACACAAACAAACTGAATCAATCTGTCACTCTCCATCAGTCACTTGAAAAACTGGGACGTCAGTCACCTCAATGAGGACAGCATGAGGACCCGATTGTGATGGATTGTGTTCTGTGTGCAGGGCACAGTCTGGACCCAGGGATGGAAATTAAAATATTGCAACACCAGCTGGTATAAATAATGGGATAGGCGTGTGTTTTATTTGTACACAGTCTGAATTTTCGACTGAATTAAAATTCATGAATATTAGCATTTCAAAAGAAAATCAGGTAATAATCAGCTTGTTAACTTTAACACAGTTGAGTTTAATCGAAGGAGAATCATTTTGTACTTGGGGGGTCCCGATGAGACCACACATGGAACACTCCACACGCCCCATCTGGCTGAATGAATGTAACTGAATGTAACTCATTCAATGTAACTCAGCCTTCAGACTGAGCTTTCAAACTGAAACTCAGAGTAATAATTGGGAAGGTTGAGAGTCTGTGGGTATTTATCGCAAGTGGAATTCATAGATACCTTACTGAAATTATATTCAGCCAGTAATGAATCACATAATTGTACCTTTGTGTCTTTTTCATTGAGAATGACGGTGATATGATGAGTGGACTGTGAATGACACTGAAATTGGTGACGTGGTGGACAATGAAAATTGTCTGAAGTTACAACAGGACCTCAGTTAACTGGGAATGTGGGCAAAGGAATGGCTGAAGGAATTCAACACAGAAATGTGCAAAGTGACGCATTTTGAGAAGTTAAAACCAGGACAGAATATACACAGTGAATGTCAGGGCCCTGGGGTGTGTTGTAGAATAGAAAAACCCAGCAGAGCAAGTACATAGTTCCTGAGAGCAGAGACACAGGTAGACAGTGTAGTGAAGAAGGGGTCTGGTACGCTGGCCTTCATCAATCGGGGATTAAGTACATGAGATGGTTTGTCGTGTTACAGCTGTACAAGACATTGGGGAGACCACACTCAGAGTACTGGGTACAGTTCTGGTCACCGAGCTGTAGAAAGGATGACATTCAGCTGGAATGTGTGCAGACAAAATTCACAGGAATGTTACCGGGGCTCAAGGGCTTCAGGAGAATCTGGATCGACCTGGACTGTTTTCCTGAAGCAAAAGAGACTGAGGGTTGACATTATTGTGATTGATGAAATCCTGCAGGGCAGTGATGAGGTCGATGGTCAGTCTTTCCCCGGGGGAGGGGAGTCTAAAACTAGAGGATATAGATATAAGCTCAGAGGGTAAAGATCAGCAGGGGACCTGAGTGGCAAATTTTCCACACGGATGGTGGTCGGTAAATGAGATGAGCTGCCAGAGGAAATGGTAGACGCTGATAGAACTGAAACAATTTTAAGACATTTGGACAAGTTCTTGATTGAAAACGTTTAGAGGAATGCTGGACAAATGCCACCAAATGGGACGTGCTGAGGAAGCCACCTTGGTTGTCAGGGACATGTTACGTCGAAGGGCCGGTGTGTGTGCTGTCACCTCCATTAGTCTCATTCGGAAGAGTGGGACCTCACATCAGAGCAGGGCTGAGCAGGGGTGAAGTCAGGAAATTTTCCTGCATCCGTGTTTGAGTAATCCCAGTGTATCCAACACCTCACAATCTTCTGCTGCATCAAGATTCCACATTTCAGTGTCAAAAGATATTTTGTCAGGAACGCGGCCGGATGGACCCAAATGCAGGACGCAGACACTGAAGTACTAGGGGGAGGGCAGGATGGGGATGCCATGGCATTTAAGGGTAGAGCTGGGGTTCAGGTAGATAGAGTGTCAGGCAGGCAGAGCTGAGTGGGCTCCCTGAGTTTGAGCTCAGGCAGACAGGCCCCCAGGGTTCAGGGTTCAGGCAGGCAGGTCTAGGTGGCTAGATAGGCTGGCGGAGAGCCCTCCCTGGGCGGGCCGCATATGTCCCGGATAGGGCCGCCTCCCAGGCAGAAACACCGGAGGCCTGGGCACGACGCGGACCCCTAGGCGGGTGCGGGGCACAATCCCAGGGTTCGGGCGGAAGAGGAGGACGGGACAGAACCCCTGTCGGGCAGCGGCATACCGGCTGGATCCACCCGACAGAGGCAAGGGGTAGGAACGGGCATAGGTCCAGGGTGACCAACACAACAGTCATGATAACAGGAAAATCGGGAACGGCCGGCAGACAGCGCGAACAAAACAAACGAGCGGAGAAGCGGACCAGCGCATGGGAAGAAAGGTGGGGGAGAGGACCAACCTGGCAGTACTGGTACGGGGCAGAGAAGCACGATGAGGAGTAGATCTGAGCCCGGGCAGGATAACAGAATGCAGAGA
This sequence comes from Hemitrygon akajei, assembly GCF_048418815.1. NCBI lineage: Eukaryota > Metazoa > Chordata > Chondrichthyes > Myliobatiformes > Dasyatidae > Hemitrygon > Hemitrygon akajei. The sequence continues at coordinate 207,458,101 of NC_133125.1, forward strand.
AGAGTTCGGAGCCAGCGGAGAAACAGAACAAAACGACCACCTGCCTGGTCCCAGTCCCAAGGCCCCTTATAAACACCTGCAGCTTAATGGTTCCAGGTGTGCCTCCTTGAGCCAGGAGGGTCCGAACTAGATCACGGGTGACGGGAGGGACAACTGCAGGACCCGGAGTCCGGAGCACTCGGACCGGATCGAGACCCGGAACGCGGATTCCGGACTGGACCCTGACATATTTGCATAACAATTTAAATAATTGATATTTAATCACCTTTTCACCCTCCTACTTTACACCTCTATTTATTCCCCAGACCCCTCTATCCTCCCTCAGGTCAGCCTGCCCACTGCACTGAAGAACATCAGAAATCATTCCCTGTGGAGTTTCAAAGGGGTCGGTTCTTGATTGGTCCAGGCATTAAATGGTATCGGGAGAAGGCAGGGGATGGAGATGACTGGAAGATTTGGATCAGCCTATGATCGAATGGCAGAGCAGATTTGATGGGCTGAATGGCCTACTTCTGCTTCTATATCTTATAGTCTTAAACTGAATATCTGATTCAATGTAGAGATCCCGACTCTATTTGTCTCATAAATTAGAGGAATGGCTCCTCATGTTCTGCCAGGGTGGCCGGCAACCTGACAGTATCAACATCGAATTCTCAAACTTCCCTCTCTGTCACTTTTCCTGTTTAATTGTATCTCTCCTCCTGATCCACATGCTCCATCACCCTATACCGGGAATGCTACCGGAGGATTGGAGGGAGGCAAATGTTGTCCCCTTGTTCAACAAATGTAGTAGGGATAGTCCAGGTAATTATAGACGAGTGAGCCTTGCGTCTGTGGTGGGAAAGCTGTTGGAAAAGATTCTTAGAGATAGGATCTATGGGCATTTAGAGAATCATGGTCTGATCAGGGACAGTCAACATGGCTTTGTGAAGGGCAGGCCTGAAAGAGTTCTTTGAGGAGGTGACCAGGCATATAGATGAGGGTAGTGCAGTGGATGTGATCTACATGGAATTTAGTAAGGCATTTGATAAAGTTCCACACGGTAGGCTTATTCAGAAAGTCAGAAGGCATGGGATCCAGAGAAGTTTGGCCAGGTGGATTCAGAATTGGCTTGCCTGCAGAAAGCAGAGGGTTGTGGTGGAGGGAGTACATTCAGATTGGAGGGTTGTGACTAGTGGTGTCCCACAAGGATCGGTTCATGGGACCTCTACTTTTTGTGATTTTTATTTGACCTGGATATGGGGGTAGAAGGGTGGGTTGGCAAGTTTGCAGACAACACAAAGGTTGGTGGTGTTGTGGATAGTGTAGAGGATTGGTGAAGATTGCAGAGAGACATTGATAGGATGCAGAAGTGGGCTGAGAATTGGCAGATGGAGTTCAACCCGGAGAAGTGTGAGGTGGTACACTTTGGAAGGACAAACTCCAAGGCAGAGTACAAAGTAAGTGGCAGGATACTTGGTAGTGTGGAGGAGCAGAGGGATCTGGGGGTACATGTCCACGGAACCCTGAAAGCTGCCTTACAGGTAGATAGGGTAGTTAAGAAATCTTATGGTATGTTAGCTTTCATAAGTGGAGGGATAGAGTTTAAGACTCTCGAGGAATTGATGCAGCTCTATAAATCTCTGGTGAGGCCACACTTGGAGTACTGTGTCCAGTTCTGGTCACCTCACTATAGGAAGGATGTGGAAGCATTGGAAAGGGTACAGAGGAGATTTACCAGGATGCTGCCTGGTTTAGAGAGTATGGATTATGATCAGAGATTAAGGGAGCTAGGGCTTTACTCTTTGGAGAGAAGGAGGATGGGAGGAGACATGATAGAGGTATACAAGATATTAAAAGGAATAGATAAAGTGGACAGTCAGTGCCTCTTCCCCAGGACACCACTGCTCAATACAAGACGACATGGCTTTAAGTTAAGGGGTGGGAAGTTCAAGATATTAGAGAAATGTTTTTTACTCAGAGAGTGGTTGGTGCGTGGAATGCACTGCCTGAGTCAGTGGTGGAGGCAGATACACTAGTGAAGTTTAAGAGTCTACTAGACAGGTATATGGAGGAATTTAAGGTGGAGGGTTATATGGGAGGCAGTGTTTAGGGGTCGGCACAACATTGTGGGCCAAAGGGCCTGTACTGTGCTGTACTATTCTATGTTCTATCTCTTTCACCTCCTCCCCCACTCTCTCTGTCTCTGCCCATCACCCACACTCCCCTCCCCACCCCCTCCCTTTATTCTGGGCTCCACTTTCCCCTCCTGACAGCTTCCAAAATCTTCAGCCCTTTGTCACTGACACCTCTCACCTCCCAGTTTCTGTCACATTTCCACACTCCACCCCTCCCTCATCTACCTGGATCCACCCATCACCTGCCAGCTCTCTCTCCATCCTTCTCTCCACCATTCTGCACAGGTCATCTTCACTCTGACTTTCAGTCCAGATGAAGGGCCTCGAGCCAAATCATCAACTGTCTATTGTTACGAACCCCGTAACTGGGTCACTTACCAGCAAAGATAGAGAAGTCCATTGAAGTCTGATGGTACTATTTTTAACAGTATTTATTGATAAAAATACACAAAATAATATCAATGCAAATATACTTCGTCAATACTAAATCTAAAAGCGCGGGTATAATAATAATCAATAAGAAATAGCTCTATCGTTGTCTAGGGGATAATGTATTGTCCGATGGAAATATAAAAGTCACTCAGTTCATTCAAGCTGCAGCTTTTTGGTTGGAGAGAAAGACGGGTTAAAACTTGCCCATTCCTTTTATGATGTCAATCCTTCGAGAGTCGTTGGGAGTTGATTTCCCCGTTGTTAGCTAAAAACCGTTCTTCCGTGGTAAAGGGCCCACCGATTCTGGGGCAAATGGAAAAGAACGCACGTGGCCTATCCACCAGTTTTTGCTATTACGGGATCGCTAGCGTTTCTGGTGCGTCTGAAGGGCTGTTCCCACAGACCCTCTTTTATCCTGACTCACAGGGTCTCAGATGTCAATCAGGGTGGGATGATGCAATCCTTCCCCTCGGTTCATTACCTGGGGGCTTCGATGCATCGTACAGGATTCAATACACAAGTCCGTCTCCAAGAGACAATAGCCGTTATCAATGGTTCCGCCTTTCGGAGGCCAGGACACATTCCAAGCTCCTTGTGGATTCTGCATGTCTTTCTCTCATTTCCTGGGTCTCCTGACTCGAATCAATAGCAATCCTGCCATTCTCAAAAAGGAGGGGGCCACGGGCGTAACACTATTTCCCTCCATAGATTTTATCTGACACGCTGGGAGTCCCCAGCGCTTTATGTGTTACCAGCACTACATGTCCTGTGTTACCAAGATTCACGTTCACCTCCCTCTTACAGTCAGCACCACATGTCCCACTTCACCTGTCTCGGTGCAGGTGGACTTTAGGACCCGGGGGAGCCGGGGAGCTCAGGACCCGCCGCCCACGGCTGCTGCTGAATCCACAGTGTTTCTGTTCCATTGACGGATGTGGTGAACGAGTTAAAATTAATGGATCGATAATTCTCAAATCGTGTTTATTTCACTCTCCGCACATTTATGTTTACACTGACTGACTCCTGACGCCGGTAACGGACCCGACCCGTTTACAGACCCGGAGCGGAACCGGAGCAGATTCTCAGCCACTGGTTTTTATATCCAGTCCAGAAGAATGGATAAAGTTTCTCTGTGAATTTATTCCCAGTGAAGGTGTGGAGATGGGACTTGTTCTCCGCGTTGTAAAATGAAACTGTCCCGGAATCGTAACTGAGATAAACTCCCACCCTCCCAGGGATGGGATCGGCAGCGAGACAGGTCGCAGGGGAGGTGTAAGCCTTCATCTCGTCATCAATCCGCCAGATGGTCCAGAATCTGTTCTGCGGACTTACTGTGAACTTTCCCTTCCTTTTCACAGACTCTGCGGCGACTCCCAGACCCCACAACAGATTCCCCATCACCTCCACCTGCCAGTGATGTCTCCCCGATGTGAATCCCTCCGATCCCAGCACACAAGGCCAGACTGTGAACCTCTTCCCAGTGTCAGGGAGATTCCTCCGGGTATCAGTTCGTCTCACACTCTTCCGATCCTCAGACACCTCGAGCTCCGGATTCGCCGTTTCCACATCCAGGGTGACAGAGACTGGGGGGAGAAGCAGAGAATTAGAGAGTCCCCGGGGATCGGGGGGGGGGGGGGGGGGAGACTCGGGCAGTGCAGCCCCAGGACCTGGGGAGAGACCGCTGGGCCTCAGGCACAGTCAGATGGCCGACAGGACCCTTTCTGGGGGTTATACTCAAACACAGTAGATGGACAAGCAGCATCTTCCCGAGATTTTTCCTCAACATGGAGAGCAAATTTTCCTGATCTACACACACAAATTTCTGGAGGATCTCAGCGGGTCAAGCAGCATGTGTTAAGTGAGATGTACAGTCGATGTTTCAGCTGAGACCTTTCCTCAAGATTGGAAAGAAAGACGGGAGATAGCAGTGAAACCGGGTGTGAGGAAGGGGTGGAGCAACAACTGGATCCAGATGAGGATGGGGTGAGTGAACACTGGAGGCATTTAAAGAGGAGGGAATGCAGAATTCATTCATGCTAACCAACTCACTTTAATGAACTAGTTCCATTTGCTTGTATTTGGCCATTATTCCTTTAAACCTTTCCTACCCACGTACCTGTCCAGATGTCTTTTAAATCATTGTAACTACATCCACCTCTACAGTTTCCTTTGGCAGCCTCCTGAGCTCCAGGAAAAAGACCCAGAATATTCAGCCTCTCCTTATAACCCAAACCCTCCAGTCCCAGTAACATCCTTGTAAATCTGTTTTATACCCTCTCAGTTTAATGACATCCTTCCTGTAGAAGGATAACCAGAACTGTACAGGGCGATCAAAATCACAAAGAGAAGAAAATCTGCAGATGCTGGAAATCCAAAGCAACACACACAAAACCTTGGCCCAAATCATCAACTGTTTATTCATATCCATAGATGCTGCTTGACCTGCTGAGTTCCTCCAGCAGTTTGTGTGAGTTACTCTGCTCCAAATGTGGCCTTCCCAATGTCTTGTACACTCATAACGTGACGTCCCAGCTCCTGTACTCAGTATTCTGACTGATGAAGGCAATCACCTCCTGGTCTCTCTGTTCCACAACACTCTCCAGGGCCCCCGATTGATGGGTAAATCCTGTCCTGGTTTACCTTCCAAAATGCAACACCCTCATCTCTCTGAATTAAAATCAATTTCCATCCAATGGCCCAGAAACCCAATTAATCAAGATCTCGTTGTAATCTTGGATAAACCATGAGCAAGAGGGTTATGTAGTGGATAACACAATACTGTAGCACCTCGGGGCATTCCGATGCCACCTATAAGGAGTTTGTACGTTCTCCCCATGACCTCGTGCTTCCGATTCATCCCTCAGATTGGGGAGGAGTGGACAGCGAGGAAGACCATCATTACTTGCAGTGGGATCTGGAGCAGCTGGAAAATGGGCTGAAAAGTGTCAGCTGGAATTTAATGCAGACAAGTGTGAGCTGTTGCTCTTCGGTAGGACCCCAGTGTCGGTCTTTCACAGTGAATGGTAGGGCACTGAGGACTCTGTTCTACAGCAGATCTGGGAACACAGGTCCATATACACCAAAAGTGATGTTACAGGTATATAGGTTAAAAAAAAGCTTTTTTCACATTGGCTTTCATAAATCCAAGTATTGAGTACAGGAGATGGATGTTATGTTGAAGTTGTATGAGACCTGTGCGGCCTAATTTGGAGTATTGTGTACAGTTTCGGTCACCGACCTACAGGAAGGATGTAAACAAGTTTGAAAGAGTACAGAGAAAATTTACAGGGATGTAGCTGGGACTGGAGGACCTGAATCATAAGGAAAGAGTGAATAGTTTAGGACTTTATTCCTGTAACATAGAAGACTGAGGGGAGATTTGATAGAGGTATACAAAATTATGAAGGATAGGGTAAATGCAAGCAGGCTTTTTCCACAGAGGTAGGGTGTGATTATAACCGGAGGTCATGGGTTAAATGTGAAAGATGAAAAGTATAAGGGGAAGATGAGGGGAAACTGCTTCATTCAGAGGGTTGTGAGAGTGTGGAACCAGCTGCCAGCCCAAGTGGTACATGCAAGCTCGATTTGAACATTTAAGAGAAGTTTGGACGGTACATGGATGGTCGGAGTTGGAGGACCATGGTCCCGGTGCAGGTCGATGGCAGCAGGTAGTTTAAATGCTTCAGTACAGACCAGATGGGCTGAAGGGCCTGTGCTGTTAGTTTCTATCACTCTGTGATGCTCGTACAAAGACATAACGGTTTGTAGGTTAAATGGTCATTGTACATTGCCCTGTGATTAGGCTGGTTTTAAATAGTTGGGGTGCTGGGTGGAGCGGGTCGTTGGTCTGGGACGGCCTGTTTCACACTGTCTCTAAATAAATAAATAACCTCTTCACTGTCCATGAAACCACCAATTTTAGAGTCCTTCACAAACCTACTAAACCCATCACCTACATTCTCTCCAAATCGTTCATATGAATGATGAAAAACAGTGGACCCAGCACCGATCCCTGCAGCACAACCACTGGTCACAGGACTCCACCCAGACAACTCTGTATCCTATTCCAGATCGTACTGCATCCCATGTGATCTAACTCTCTGCTACCTTGTCGAATCCCTCGCTAAACTCCATGGAGACGATGTCTACTGCACTTTCATCAGCTGTAATTTATTTATTGAGATACAGCACGGAATAGGCCCTTCCGGCCCTTTGACCCCCACCACCCAGCAACCCCTGATTTAATCCGAGCCTGACCATGGGACAAGATATTATGACACCCACCACCCAGCAACCCCTGATTTAATCCGAGCCTGACCATGGGACGTTACAATGACCCCCACCACCCAGCAACCCCTGATTTAATCTGAGCCTGACCATGGGACAAGTTACAATGACCCCCACCACCCAACAACCCCTGATTTAATCCAAGCCTGACCATGGGACAAGTTACAATGACCCCCACCACCCAGCAACCCCTGATTTACTCCGAGCCTGACCATGGGACAAGATACTATGACACCCACCACCCAGCAACCCCTGATTTAAACCGAGCCTGACCATGGGACAAGTTACAATGACCCCCACCACACAGCAACCCCTGATTTAATCTGAGCCTGACCATGGGGCAAGTTACAATGACCCCCACCACCCAGCAACCCCTGATTTAAACCGAGCCTGACCATGGGACAAGTTACAATGACCCCCACCACACAGCAACCCCTGATTTAATCTGAGCCTGACCATGGGACAAGTTACAATGACCCCCACCACCCAGCAACCCCTGATTTAATCCGAGCCTGACCATGGGACAAGTTACAATGACCCCCACCACCCAGCAACCCCTGATTTAATCCGAGCCTGACCATGGGACAAGTTACAATGACCCCCACCACCCAGCAACCCCTGATTTAATCCGAGCCTGACCATGGGACAAGTTACAATGACCCCCACCACCCAGCAACCCCTGATTTAATCTGAGCCTGATCCGATTCCTTCTTCTCTAGCCCTTTAGCTTTCCCAATCCCCTGCTTCACCTATCACCTTCTCGCTAGCCTCTCTCCCCTCTCCCCACCTTTTTATTCCGGCATCTCCCCCCTTCAATTTTAATCCTGAAAAAGGATCACAGCCCAAAACATCAACTGTCTCACTGTGAGGGAAGTGGGTACGTGTGGAATTTGCTGCCAAATGAAGCCGTAGAAAGAGGTAAAATTAAAATATTATAAAACTAATTTAGACAGGTACAACAATAGGCATTGGTTAGAAGGATATGGGAGAAACACACGGAAATGTGTCTGTCTCTGACAATGTGTCCCACTCTGACGGTGCATTTGGATATTATCAATATATCAATGTATCAATCTGTGAGTGTGTATTGGTTGTGGTAAATATCAGTGTCTGTGTGTACACAATGAAGGTGAGTGTGCACATTGAACTATTTGTATGTTACAGTGTGTCTTCACATGTCCAGTGGGTGTTGACAATGTGTGACACGTGTGTGAATTGTTCAAATAGAAACCATTCACTGTATGTTTTACCTTGCTTAATGCTGTCCAAGTATTCTCCCAATGCCATGTCGAACAAATAGGGGTGATAGAATTTTTCAACCAGTAGGGCACCATCTGTCACTGACAATGTCTGTTCTTCATCACTGATCCTGTAAATATTATACTTGTAGTTATAAACAGAGCATTTAGCGATATTTGAACTATTTTACAAATCCATGCAGAGTTTCAGTAAAGACCATGTCCTACCTCCTCTTCCGACGAGCTTCCTCCTGGAATAAATCAAACACAGATCTCAATTGACTGAGATAACCGTCGGCATCTGAACAGCAGGAATCTGAGACAAGTTATAAAAAACTGCTGAAAATTCCCACTGACATGAACGTAAAAAGAGGGACATAGAAACATGGGAGAAAGTACAAAGAATATTAATGAGAATTATACCATAACTGAGAGGATGGGACTTACAGGAGAGACTGGACAGGTTGTGTATTTTTATCTGGATACGATGTCAAGGAGGATCAGATGGAGGAATTTAAGATTCCAAATGGATTTGATGGGATGAACTGGAGAAAATATTTCTTCTTGTGTAAGTCAAAGATAAAACATCAGTTGGTCGTTAATAAATGCCACAAAAATATGGTGAAGAGAATATCAGAAACACACTCATAACCGTAACTGTAACTGGATGTTACTCTGTGTCTCAGGGGACATTAAACGTGGGAATCACAGAAACGATATCCAGCTCAGTGCTCTGATCAGAGTAACTCATTCCCGAGAAGGTTGCAGACTGTCCTGTGATGTACAGATGTTGTGGGAGGCCGGTTTGGGACAATGACAAATCTGAACAGTCAGGATGTCCACATGGTGGCAATCAGTTTACAACAACAGTATTTGTGATAAAATAGATCATGTTGTGACTGGGCACTTTTACAGATCCAAACTGAAATCTCTCACCATCAGGAATATCACACTGTCTTGTTGATCCATCTGTTCCTGTAACTTTGTGATTTTCTCCTGGATAGAATTTAAATTCTCTTGAATCTCTTGAAGATTTTTTTCCATTGGATTCAGAATCCTCTCCTCTTCTTCTCTGAGATCTCGGAGTGTGTGCTGCTCTTTCTCAGTGAGAATCCGGCGCAGTTCAGCAAAATGGGATGTGATCTGGGACTGAAGACTGTGTGACTGTTCCTGTCAAATGAAAGGAGAGGCCAGTTTACTATTTGAGGCTATTTTTGTATTTCCTTCTGACATGGAAGGTAACCATTCAGCCCATTAACATCTCTGCTGGTTCTCAGAACAATCCCCTCCATCACATTCCTTCACATCTCCCTGAAACATGTATTCTTTCTCTGACCCACTAACTCCAACCTGATTCACAGACCACCCAACTTCACAAGATTAATTACAGTAGCCAATTTATCGTTCAACCACACAATGTCGGCTAAATGAAGGTACAAGTTACGAAGAGAATATGCAAGCTCCACGCAGACAACTCAAGTCAAGTCAAGTCACTTTTTATTGTCATTTCGACCATAACTGCTGGAACAGTACACAGTAAAAACGAGACAATGTTTTTCAGGACCACGGTGCTACATGAAACAGTACAAAAACTACACTGAACTACATGAAAACAACACAGAAGGGTTTCCGGTGACATCATCATCGAGAATGGCAGCTTAAGTCGCTAGCTCCTCCGGAAAAATGCATATTAAGCCCCGTTAACCCAACAAATATAATATTTTTCAAAAAATATTTGAACTGAAAAGAGGGGCAAGAATGGGGAAAAAGAATGGAAATTAAAAATGCGACACAGCGGAGCCTGCGGCCGAGAGGAGTGCAGCGAGCGGCTCTCCTACCCGACCGCGTGCTAGCAAGGCAGACGCTGGGCCTCGTCCAGGCGAAGCGGCGAATGTCTTCAAAATCCTGAAAGAGATAATGGAGGTCCAGAAAGATATAAAGCAGCAGCTCCGAGATATTAAGTCAGAGCTCGCCAAGCATCAATCAAAAAAATAGTGGTGGCAGAGACTCGAATTGAGAAGGTGGAAGATCGCGTCCAAAATGTGGAACGGATACTGAATAAGACAATAAAAATATTACATCACCAAGAAGGTAAACTGCTTGACCTGGAGGGAAGATCACGGCGGAAGAATATCAGGATCTACAACGTTCCCGAAGGAGCGGAGTGCTCGTCTATGACGGATTTGTTGGAAAGTTACTGTGGGACGCGCTGGAGCTTCCCTTGGCTATGGAGCTGGAAGTCGAAAGAGCCCACCGCGCGCTCGTCCCAAAATCTACCCGGGATAGAAAGCCACGCTCAATAATAATAAAATTCCTTTGGTACAGCACCAAGGCAGTGATTCTACGAAGGGCCTGGGGTAAGAAGAAAGTGCTTTTAGAGGATAAATTAATATATTTTGACCAAGATTACCCCCCCCCCCCCCGCAGTCCTGCAGAAATGCAAAGAATACTCCGAAGTAAAGCGAGTACTAAAGCAAAATAAGATTAGATTTCAAACTCCGTACCCTGCTAAACTTCGAGTGTTTTACGGAGATGGGACGCGGTTGTACCAGACAGTGGAAGAGGTGACTACAGACATGAAGGCCAGAGGGTTGCCCGTCAGCGTTATCAAACCGAGGGAAAGCCTGGCAGAGGAATTATCCCGCTCCGCTTGGGAAATAGTGCGAGAATCGAGAAGGCAGGAGACGGGAGGAGGCCGAGAGAAATATATCAGGAAGAGACTGGGAGTTTCCCAAGGATAGTCCTCACCCTCTTCAGAAGAGCCATAAGGTTTGGCTAACTTTAAAAATGTTGAGAAGCTAAATGGAAGAAAAAGTAGACGGTGATATACCTATCTCAAGAAATACTTATTATAATGTGGATTTTATATTACTTAGTTGTTATTCTTTATTCGCTCACTTACTCCTTTTTCCCCACCAAAATGAGTATATATATATATATGTGTGTGTGTGTGTGTGTGTGTGTGTGTGTGTGTGTGTGTGTGTGTGTGTGTGTGTGTGTGTGTGTGCATATATGTGTATGTATGTAATGTGTGTGTATATATATATATATATATATATATATTTGTGTGGCTGCATATATATATATATATATATATATATAGGAGGAGTACACAGGGAAATCTTTTCTGTGTAATGGATTTGTTCACTGACTTTTATGAATACTGCAATGGAGGCCCTCAACTCACAAGTAGGAGGGGTTATCCCCCACAGCTAGACATTTCCTCTAGCTCAACGCCGGATCATCTACTAGAGACCTCAGCCTTGGAATCACACGTTCGTTGCCATTTTTGTTATTATTTGTGTTTCTTGGTTCTTATTTGTTCAGGGAGTAGATCGATTAAGTTTTATTCTAATTTCAATGATACATTGACAGATAAATACAAATGGCTAAGGACAAAGTAAAATTCATTTATTCTAGTGTCAATGGGCTATTAAATCCAATCAAACGTACAAACATAAGAGAATTTTATCCAAAATGAAAAAAAGAACAAGCCCATGTAGCATTTTGTGTGTGGTGTTGTTTGAATTTCCAGCATTTGCTGATTTCCTTGTGTTTGCTCTTTAAAAGCCCATGTAGTATATTTACAGGAAACTCATTTAAGTCAAGTCAAGTCAAGTCAAGTTTTATTGTCATTTCGACCATAACTGCTGGTACAGTGCATAGTAAAAATGAGACAATGTTTTTCAGGACCATGGTGTTACATGACACAGTAAAAAAACTAGACTGAGCTACGTAATAAAAAAACACAGAGAAAGCTACACTAGACTACAGATCTGCACAGGACTACATAAAGTGCACAAAAACAGTGCAGGCATTACAATAAATAATAAACAGGGCAAGGTGTCAGTCCAGGCTCCGGGTATTGAGGAGTCTGATAGCTTGGGGGAAGAAACTGTTACATAGTCTGGTCTTGAGAGCCTTAATGCTTCGGAGCCTTTTCCCAGACAGCAGGAGGGAGAAGAGATTGTATGAGGGGTGCATGGGGTCCTTCATAATGTTGTTTCCTTTTTCGGATGCAGCGTGTAGTGTAAATGTCCGTGATGGCGGGAAGAGAGACCCCGATGATTTTCTCAGCTGACCTCACTATCCGCTGCAGGGTCTTGAGATCCGAGATGGTGCAATTTCCAAACCAGGCAGTGATGCAGCTGCTCAGGATACTCTCAATACAACCCCTGTAGAATATGATGAGGATGGGGGGTGGGAGATGGACTTTCCTCAGCCTTCACAAAAAGTAGAGACGCTGCTGGGCTTTCTTTGCTATGGAGCTGGTGTTGAGGGACCAGGTGAGATTCTCCGTCAGGTGTACACCAAGAAATTTGGTGCTCTTTACGATCTCTACCGAGGAGCCGTTGATGTTCAACGGGGAGTGGTCGCTCCATGCCTTCCTGAAGTCAACAACCATCTCTTTTGTTTTGTTCACATTAAGAGACAGGTTGTTGGCTCTGCACCAGTCCGTTAGCCACTGCACCTCCTCTCTGTAAGCTGACTCGTCATTCTTGCTGATGAGACCCACCACGGTCGTGTCATCGGTGAACTTGATGATATGGTTCGAGCTGTGTGTTGCAGCACAGTCGTGGGTCAGCAGAGTGAACAGCAGTGGACTGAGCACACAGCCCTGGGGGGCCCCCGTGCTCAGTGTGATGGTGTTGGAGATGCTGTTCCCGATCCGGACTGACTGAGGTCTCCCAGTCAGGAAGTCTAGGATCCAGTTGCAGAGAGAGGTGTTCAGGCCCAATAGGCTCAGCTTTCCAATCATTTTCTATGGGATGTTTGTGTTGAATGCTGAACTGAAGTCTATGAACAGTATCCGAATGTATGTGTCTTTTTTGGCCATGTGGGATAGGGCCAGGTGGAGGCTGGTGGCAATGGCGTAATCTGTTGAGCGGTTGGGACGGTATGCAAACAGCAGGGGTCCAGTGAGGGGGGCAGCAGGGTCTTGATGTGCCTCATGACGAGCCTCTCAAAACATTTCATGATGATGGATGTAAGTGCAACAGGATGGTAGTCATTCAGGCAGGACAGTGAAGACTTCTTCGGCACGGGGATGATGGTGGCAGCCTTGAAGCACGTTGGAATGGTGGCACTGCTCAGGGAGATGTTGAAGATGTCAGTGAGAACATCTGCTAGCTGGTCTGCACATCTTCTAAGCACTTTACCAGGGATATTGTCTGGTCCAAGCAGCCTTCCGTGGGTTGACCCTGCACAGGGTTCTTCTCACGTCGGCCACATTGAGACACAGCACCTGGTCATTTGGAGGAGGGGTGGACTTCCTTGCCGCCACGTCATTTTCCGCCTCAAACCGGGCGTAGAAGTTATTCAGCACATCTGGGGAGGAGGCATCGCCTGCACAGACAGGTGATGTCCTGTAATTGGTGATGTCCTGGATGCCCTTCCACATGCGCCGCGTGTCGCCGCTGTCCTGGAAGTGGCTGTGGATTAGTTGGGCATGTGCACGCTTTGCCCCTCTGATGGCTGGGGACAATTTGTCTCTTGCTGTTGTTAAAGCTGCCTTGTCGCCTGCTCTGAAAGTGGAGTCACGGGACCTCAGCAGTGCACACACCTCTGCGGTCATCCATGGCTTCTGGTTGGCACGTATAGTGATGGTCTTGGACAGAGTAACATCATCAATGCACTTGCTGATGTAGCTGGTCACTGATGCTGTGTACTCCTCTAAGTTGCTAGAGTCGCCATTGGTTGCAGCCTCCCTGAACATGTGCCAGTCAGTGTGCTCAAAGCAGTCTTGAAGAGAAGAGATGGCTCCTGCTGGCCAGGTTTTCACCTACTTCTGAACTGGTCTGGAGCGTTTGACCAGCGGTCTGTATGCTGGGATTAGCATAACAGAGATGTGGTCTGAGTATCTGAGGTGGGGGCGGGGCTCTGCCCAGTACGCGTCGGGGATGTTTGTGTAAACCAGGTTCAACACGTTCTCCCCCCTCGTTGCAAAGTCCACATACTGATGGAATTTGGGGAGCACTGACTTAAGGTTCGCGTGGTTAAAATCACCAGCGACAATAAACAGACCATCAGGGTGTGCGTTCTGCAGTTCGCTAATAGCCCCGTACAGTTCACAGAGCGCCTCCTTAGCATTAGCGCTGTGGGGAATGTAGACACTGAATATAAGGACAGAGGTGAATTCCCATGGCAAATAAAATGGTCTGCATCGAACGGCCACAAACTCCACTAGCGATGAGCAGTGTCTGGAATCCAGCACAGAGTTCTTACACCATTCCGTGTCGATGTAAACACAGACATCACCACCGCGAGTCTTACCGGAGACAGCTGCATCTCTGTCCGAACGAAACAAAGCATAAAAAACTAAAGAGAATGGGCTTCACTAATCTGTTTTTCTCCTCATATAAATCAGGACATAGGACAGGAGTTGCTATTCTTATCTCAAGTAAGCTAAATTTTGAAAAAGTATTCGAAATGGGAGATAAAAAGGGCAGATATATTCTGGTAAGGGGGAATATAGACATAAATTCAGTTACTCTATTGAATATATGCGCACCCCCAGGAAGTGATATTGGTTTCTTTCAGAAAATTACTGATATTATGGTAACAGAAACAGAAGGTCTCCTGATATGTGGGGGAGACTTAAATTTACAATTACAACCAAACTTAGACTCTTCCAATAGAAAAACCTATGAAACAAAATCTTTACATAAGAAAGTTAATACATTTTTGAAGATGTTGGTTTAATTGATATATGGAGGGACCTTTTCCCTGACAGAAGGGATTACACACATTATTCTGCTCCCCATTCTGTATATACAAGAATAGACTATTTCATAACATTTGGAAAAGACAAAGACAAAATAAACACCTGTGGAATTGGGACAATAGATGTAAGTGACCATGCACCCATATATTTATCTGTTGATTTTGACCTACAACCAAAGAAGAAATTGATATCTACTTAGAATTTAATGATAATGGAGAGGTTTCACCTCCCGTTTTATGGGATACTCTGAAGCCGGTCTTAAGAGGTAAAATTATAGCGATATCTTCATATAAGAAAAAAATAAGGAATAAAACATTAGAGGAATTACAAAATAGGCTGAAGGAACTAGAGCAAAACCACAAATTGAACTTGGCACAGGATACATTAGGGGAAATTTAAAGGATTAGGAATGAAATAAATAGTTTGGCTACACAAGAAATCAGGAAAAACTTAATGTTTCTGAAACAGAGACATTATGAAAGTGGATCGAAATCTATGAAAATACTGGCATGGAAACTGAAAAAAAAAAGATAGCAGAAAATACAATTCATAGAATTAGGGACCCAAGAACGAAAATGATAAAAAATAAGCTAAGTGAAATTCAAGAAGCTTTTGAAGTGTTTTACAAAACTCTGTATTCCAAATTTCCAGGGGGAAGCATAACCCAAATTGACACCTTCTTGAATTCTCTAGAGTTACCCACGTTGAGCGAAGAACAAAATCGAACGATGATTGCTGACGTAACTGAAGTTGAATTAAAAGCTGCAATTAGTAGGCTTAAATTAAGCAAGTCACCAGGATCACATGGATATACGGCAGAGTGGTCCAAAAGAATTTAAAAATGAGTTAATTCCTGTTTTACTCCCCATACTGAACTGGGCTATAAAAAAGGCACAAATGCCACCCAGTTGGAAGGAAGCAATAATCTCAGCTATACCGAAAGAAGGCAATGATAAAATGGAATGCAGGTCATTTAGACCAATATCCATTCTTAATGTAGATTATAGGTTATTTACCTCCATGATGGCCAAGCGATTAGAGGAGTTTCTACCCGTACTGATACGTAACGATCAGACAGGTTTTATACGACAATACCAGACACAAGACAATATACAAAGGCCACTTCACATTATGGAACATATACAAAAAAAATAAAATCGAAGCAATGGTGATAAGCGTGGACGTTGAAAAAGCACTTGATTCAGTTAATTGGAATTTTCTTTACAGAGTTTTACATAGATTTGGTTTCCAAGACACAATTATTAAAACTATACAGACACTATATGACAATCCTACTGCTAGGATTAAAATCAATGGATATTTATCAAATTGTCTTACCCTAGAAAGGGGCACAAGACAGGGTTGTGCATGGTCACTGCTACTCTTTGTGTTATATCTGGAATCATTAGCTCAATACATCAGACAAAATGAAGATATCAGGGGAATTACTATTAAAGGGACAGAGCATAAATTGGCTTGTTATGTGGATGACATTTTGATCTATCTAGTGCAACCAATATACTCTTTATCTAAATTGATGCAATCCTTTGAACAATATGGTCAATTATCAGGATACAAGATCAACATAGATAAAACCCAATTACTTTCATATTACCATAACCCACCAAGAGAAATTGAAAGTCGATACCCCTGGGCATGGCACACAAAGTCTTTCAAATATTTGGGCATTATTATGCCAAAAGATTTGGCAAAGTTATCAGAATGTAATTATCAGCCTTTATATAAAAAATTAAGGAAGATGTGGCAAGATGGAACCTGATTCCTTTTTTCAGTCTCAGTTCAAGGATTGAGTCTATTAAAATGAATGTACTGCCCAGACTGTTATATCTCTTTCAGACCCTACCACTAGAGATTAATCAAAATCAATTCAATGAATGGAACAAGATGTTATCAAGGTATATTTGGGAGGGTAAAAGGCCTAGAGTTCGTCTCAAAACTTTGCAATTAGCAAAGGAAAAGGGGGGATGAGGCATACCTTCTCTTAGAGATTATTATTTTGCAGCACAGTTGAGAGCTGTGATATGCTGGTGCAACCCATCATATGACGCTCAATGGAAAAACATTGAGGAGCAGGTACTTCCCATTCCCATACAAGCAATTTTGGCTGATCACAACCTGCAAAGGTACATAAATACTATTGATAACCCATGGGTGAAATTGACTTAAAATATGGAAAATTACTGTAAAAGAATATAATCTAGAGGGAGATTTTGCAATTCTTATATGGTGTGCATATGACTCAGATTTTACACCAAATAAATTGGATGCTAGATTTAAGGACTGGGCAACTAAAGGAATAACAGTTCTTTGCAACATAATGAAAGAAGGAACACTGTTCAGTTTTGAAATGCTTAAAGAGAAACACTTAAGAGAAAAACAAGATTTTTATCGGTATTTACAGATGCGACAATAAGTTAATAAGATGCTTATAAATGTAACCAAGGCAAATACATGCTTGATAGAGCTCTTTAGAAAAGCATATAATTCAGATAACGGTAGTAGAATCATTTCAAGCATGTATAAGGGGTTGTCAAATCTTAAAACACATTCGACTTCATACATTAAAACAAAATGGGAGAAGGAAGGAGGGATAATTATATCTGAGGAAGAATGGACAACAATATGGAGATATCAATGGAAGTGTACCAATTCACAGAAATGGAGGGAGTTTGGATGGAAAAACTTGATAAGATATTTTATTACACCCTCTCAGAAATCCCATTATGATAGTAACCTCCCTGTTTGCTGGAGAAATTTTGGAAATCAAAATGCAAATCATTATCATATTTTCTGGGACTGCCTTGTTATCAAAAACTATTGGAACGGGATACACAATGCCCCACAAGACATCTTTAAATGTGAAATACCCTTAGAGAGTAAGATAATATATTTTGGATATATACCTCAAGAATTGTTGAAAAGAGATAAATATTTAATGAATATACTGTTGGTGGCTGGTAAAAAGACTCTTACTAGGAAATGGTTATCACAGGAGAGCCCAACTTTAAATACATGGATGGAAATTACAATGGACATTTACAAAATGGAGAAGATAACAGCATCTGTTCATCATAAGCTGGATCAATTTGATTCATATTGGGAAAAATGGTTTAACTACATAGGCCTGATTTTATTCACACCAATCATGAATCTGTTGTAAAAAAAAAGATCACTCCCTACTTGTACATAGTTCTTTCCTTTTGCTTGTTTTTTCTTTCCACTCTTTTCTGTAAGTGTATACCTCAGATAAATACTTTGTGGACATTTGTGATATATATGATTATATGATATATATGTACAATGTCCGAAATACATCTTATGGAAATGTGTGTTTGATGATGAACTTCAATAAAAAAATAAATGACAAAAAAAAAGAAAACAACACAGAAAAAACCCCAGAAACGACACTAGACTACAGACCTACCCAGGACTGCATAAAGTGCACAAAACAGAGCAGGCATTGTGATAAATAATAAACAAAGACAATAGGTACAGTAGAGGGCAGTAAACTCCAGGGGTCTGGATCAATCCCCGGTTACTCTAGCTGCGATACTCTGCTATTCTGCATTAAAGGCAACAAAACTACACAACGGTATTGTAAATTCTGCTCAGGAGCCTCACCTGAACTCCAGAAATCTTCTCTTTCTGTTGTTGCTCCATTTCCTCGAAGTCTGATTTCTTTTTATTGAGAGAGTCTAAGGAAGATTTAACCCGACCCTGGGAATCAGAGTGAAGACATTAGACCAATATGCGCAACTAAGTAAACAGCTGATCAAAACCTGGTTAGTTTTACCTTGTAGATTTCAACGGCTTCGTTAATCGGCATGAAGTTGTGAGACTTGTGTTCCCGCGCATCTCTACAGATCAGGCAGATCAGTTTCCTGTCCGTCTCACAAAAAAGCTTCAGGTCTTCCCCATGTTTCCCGCAGTGAAGTTTATTTTCCTTCTCTTCCGGATTCAGGTTTAGTTTTCGAGCTTTCTCAGACAGATTTGCCAAGGCCCGATTGACCCTGAGGGTGCGGTCTGCAATCTCCTCTCTACATTCCGGGCAGGAGTTTCTCTTCTCCCTTTCCCAACACCGTGTGATACAGGAGCGGCAGAAGTTGTGTCCACACTCCAGTATAACCGGATCGGTGAAGAAATCTAGGCAGACGGGACAAATTGCCTCCTCGGTCCAACTCTCGACCTGTCCTTTCGAAGCCATGTTAACTCCCGGTACTTCCGGGTTCAGGATCCTTTCACCCTCGGGGAGCTGTTGTACGCCTGCGGTACCGCGATTGCCCACCAGGGGGCGCTGCAGTCTGGGGAATGAATGTTCCTTTTCAGTGAAGCAGGAATCGTGTTCATTTCCACAGCAGCGATCAGTAACACGTTAAACAAGTCAAACATAGATAAAGCCGGAGAGAAGAGCTTGGTTCAGTCTACGGCAGAACTGAAGGGATAAGGCCTGAAAAATATGTTTTTGTGGCCATTATACAGACCTGGTTGCAAGGTGGAGATATCTGGGAATTAAATATCCAAGGGTATCAGGTAATACGGACAGATAGGCAGGAAGGCAGAGGAGGTGGGGTGGCGCTCTTGATTAGGGATGAAATCAGGGCGATTGTGTGAGACGATAGAAGATCTACGGAACATTTAGAATGTTGAAGGGAGAAAATCACTGGTGGGAGTTGTCTATAGGCCACCTAATAAAAATATTGCAGTGGTAGAGGCGATTAACCAAGAAATAACTGAGGCTTGTAAGAATGGAATTGGCAGTTGTCATGGGGGATTTTAACTTCCACATAGATTGGGTGAATCAGGTTGGTCAAGGAATTCTTGAAGAGGACTTCATAGAATGCATCCGTAATGGCTTTCTTGAGCAGATTGTTAGTGTTATTTTCGATCTCGTCCTGTGCAATGAGACAGGTAAGACTAACGATTTTGTAGTCAGAGATCCTCTTGGAAAGAGGGATCATAGTATGATTGAATTTCGCATTCAGATGGAGGATTAAAGAGTTAGATCTAAAACTCGTGTATTATGCTTTAACAAGGGAGACTCCAACGGGATGACAGAGGAGATGGCTAGTGTGGTTTGGGAGCACACTGTCTTTGGTAGTACAGTTGAGGAACAGTGGAATACTTTCAAAGAGATTTTTCACAGTGCTCAACAGAAGTATATTCCAGTCAAAAGAAAGGACAGTAAGTGTGGGGCTGCCAGCCTTGAATAACTAAGGAAATAAAAGATATTATAAGATGAACAGCTCATGTGTCCCCTGGAAGACGAGAAGGGGAAATTGATATTGGGTGATAAGTAAATGGCTGAGGCATTGAAAGACCATTTTGTGTCGGTCTTCACGGTGGAGGACACATCTAATATGCCAAAGAAGGCATATGTACAAAAAGGGAGGTGAGGACCTCAATAAACACAGAACATAGAACAATACAGCACAGTACAGGCCCTTTGGCCCACAATGTTGTGCCAACCCTTAAACCCTGCCTCCCATATAACCCTCCACCTTAAATTCCTCCATATACCTGTCTAGTAGTCTCTTAAATTTCACTAGTGTATCTGCCTCCACCACTGACTCAGGCAGTGCATTCCACACACCAACCACTCTCTGAGTAAAAAAACATCCTCTAATATCCCCCTTAAACTTTCCTCCCCTTACCTTAAAGCCATGACCTCTTGTATTAAGCAGTGCTGCCCTGGGGAAGAGGCGCTGGCTGTCCACTCTGTCTATTCCTCTTAATATCTTGTACACCTCTATCATGTCTCCTCTCATCCTCCTTCTCTCCAAACAGTAAAGCCCTAGCTCCCTTAATCTCTGATCATAATGCATACTCTCTAAACCAGGCAGCATCCTGGCAAATCTCCTCTGTACCCTTTCCAATGCTTCCACATCCTTCCTGTAGTAAGGCGACCAGAACTGGACACAGTACTCCAAGTGTGGCCTAACCAGAGTTTTATAGAGCTGCATTATTATCCCGTGACTCTTAAACTCTATACCTCAACTTACGAAAGCTTACACTCAATAAGCTTTCTTAACTATCCTATCTACCTGTGAGGCAATTTTCAGGGATCTGTGGACATGTACCCCCAGTTCCCTCTGCTCCTCCACACTACCGAGTATCCTGTCATTTACTTTGTACTCTGCCTTGGAGTTTGTCCTTCCAAAGTGTACCACCTCACACTTCTCCGGGTTGAACTCCATCTGCCACTTCTCAGCCCACTTCTGCATCCTATCAATATTTCTCTGCAATCTTCGACAGTCCTCAACACTATCCACAACACCACCAACCTTTGTGTTGTCTGCAAACTTGCCAACCCATCTTTCTACCCCCACATCCAGGTCATTAATAAAAATCATGAAAAGAAGAGGTCCAATGAACCGATCCTTGTGAGACACCACTAGTCACAACCCTCCATTCCGAATGTACTCCCTCCACCACGACCCTCTGCCTTCTGCAGGCAAGCCAATTCTGAATCCACCTGGCCAAACTTCCCTGGATCCCATGCCTTCTGACTTTCTGAATAAGCCTACCGTGTGGTAAAATCACTGTCACTAAAGAGATAGCGATAAGAAAACTAGAGAGCCTGAAGGTAGTCAGAGGAGTAAAAATGGTAGTGAAAGCTAAATTTATAACAACTGTTAAATCAGTTAATGGTATGAAACACGGGATGTGGAGAGAATCTGCTGTGAGGAGACTGATGCTGTGCCGATGACAAAGATGTGTCTGCAGGAATCACCACAGGACTGGACATTGTACGTCACAGTGTGGAAAACATTCAACTCCTGATTTCCATTTCCCTTCTTGACTTCACCACATATGCCCCAGCTCCAAATGTCCAGTCTTGCTTGTTCTGAACAGGACCATCTTCCTAAATTCTGAGTCTGGGCTGCAGGTTGTTATAGATAAGAGGGTTTAGCTAAAACCACCAAGCTACGGAAAAATACTGGGGTGGTGATTATGTTATGTTATGATGGAATCTTAAACGGTATAAAAAGGGGCATTTTCTTTGTGCAGTGGAAGAATTTTGTCTGACACTAGATCAACGGTGTTAGTGCTGAGATTGAGAGAAGATAGAGACGAGGGGATGGGAACTAGGGACGGGGAGCTGAGAGAAAAGTTGTCAGATTTGTGAAGCCCTTCTGACATTGCAGAGATCAGCTCAGTGAATTATATGAATTATTTTGATTCTGTACTGCAACTACTGCAGATTTTGATTTGTCTGTCTGTATTGCATTTGTGCTGGTTCTAATGAGGTGTTTTATTGTGGCCTTGAACACGTGTGCAGCATCTGCTTTGTTTGTGAATGTATATGTGAATACCCTGAGCTGAATCAGAAAATAACACAGAATGAATCTTAAACATCATTTTCTTTATACCCTGTGCGGCCAGCAGGTGGCGGGTTTGCTCCAGTTATTCGCTCTCACTCTCTGCTTTCACCCAGTCGGGACGAAGTGTGTCAACAGATGCCAAGTGCACACTCGCCGCTCCCCACTGTCCAGCAGGGGTTGTGGGGAATCACTCTGGTACACCGCCCCCCCCCCCCCCCAACTGGTCCTTACCAGGGAGGGAGGTTCACAGATTGGGATCATAATCGAAACCCTCTGGTTTCCTTAGCTGTGTCAGTCTTGGGTAGATACTGTCTGGTCCCGTCAAACTTGTGAGATCGAGACGGTTCTCCCACCCCAAACCCCGGTTTGTGTGGATGCTGTGTAATTTGCTGCCCTGTTAGATATTAGTGCCACGGAGTAACCGAAAGTACACTGCATTCGAATAAAGGAAATATATTTATGAATCTTAACTAAAGGGTTAGTAAAGAAAAACAAAAAGAGAAGGGCCATTTTAATTAAACAGTTAAATGTTCACAAGTTGGAGCTCAACGTTTCACCATATTCACCGATCCTCAATCGGTCTCGGCACCTGACCATCGAATCACAGTCCCGCAACGGATCGAATCTCACGACCTGTTCTCTCCAGCATCTTCTCTCTTCATCTACCCCTGAACAAAAGCCCCAAGCTCAACTTCAGTGTCCCTCACCAGAAAAACCTCCCCTAGTTCCACCATCCTGACTGGATGACACACATTCCTCATCATCCCTTATCTTGAACAATGAGCCGAACAGGCTGAGAGCAGAACAGACTGATCTCACAGAGCTGCTGAATGAAATACCTACCGCAGAACAGGAAAAACGTGACCCAGGGCGTTACACAAGGTACAGAAGTCTGGGAACACGGTGACTCAGCAGCTGTCGAGGGAAAAGTCAGCAAGAGCTGACACAGGCATTATAGACAGTCAGAGTCTCTTTATCCTCAGCGTGGGAAAGTCAAATACTACAGGGAGTGAATATAAGGTGAGAGGAGAAGGTTTAAAGCAGATTGATGAGGCAAGTTTGTTTTACACAGAGAATGGTCGGTGCCGGAACGTGCTGTCAGGGGAGGTGGTGATTGCAAATTGAACAACATTTTTGTGGTACTTAGACAGACACATGAACAGACAGGGAATGGAGGGTTGTGGACCATGTATAGTCAGATGGGATAAGACTGAATTGGCACAAAGTTCAGTACAGACTTGTGGGCCGAATGGCCTGTTCCTGTGCTGTATTGTTCAATGTTCTATGTTCAGCAGCTGTTGACGCAGCAGTCAACAACAACAACTGGTATTTAGGTAGAGACGCTGTGTAAATGCAGTAAAGTGTCCCGGGTGTTTACACAGATGTGTTTCTCACTGGATACAAAACCAATGAATACAACAAACTCTGCACACTGTTACCTGCACCACAGCTGATACAGATGTCATTTCATTAGCTCCTCACCCAAACCTGGAACATTTGGACAGGAGAGATGAACACATCAGGATGCTCTTTATCAAAGCCAGCTCAGCATTCAGTACTGTCAAAACTAATCACTAAGCTGCAAGATCTTGGCCTCAATAACTTCTTGTGCAATTGGATCCTCAATTTCCGCACTTGTCCACCCTTGTCAGGTCAGATTGGCAACATCTCCTCCACAATCTCCATCAGCTCAGATGCACCACAAGGCTGTGTTCTTGGACCCTGCTCAACTCGATTTACCCTCCTGACCGTGTGGCTGAGCACAGCTCCAATGCCAGGGTTAAGTTTGCTGGTGACACCACTATCTCAGGCCAGTCAAAGGTGGTGATGAGTCAGCATATCGCAGGAGATTGAAAATCTGGCTGAGAGGCACCAGAACAACAACCTCCTAATGTCAGCAAGACTGAGGAGCTGATTATTGACTTTGGGAAGAGGAAACTAGAGCTCCATGAACCAGTCCACACTGGAGGATCGGAGGTGGAGAGGGTCGGCCACTTTAAACTCCTCGGTGTTGTCATCTCAGAGGAACTGACCGGGGCCCAGCACAACTACGAAGAAAGCAGACAGCGTTTCTGTTTCCTCCTGGGTTTGCCAAGATTTAGCACAACTTCTAAAACCTTGACAAACTTATATAGGTGAGTGGTGGAGAGCATATTGACTGGCTGCATCACAGTCTGGTCTGGAATCACCAATACCCCAGCACTGAGCACATCTACACAGACCATTGTTGCAGGAAAGCTGCACACCCCCACCACCCGGCCCATGCTCTCTTCCCACTGCTGCCATCAGGACCCACATGATCCAGTTCAGATTCACCCTAACCCCCACCACCCGGCCCATGCTCTCTTCCCACTGCTGCCATCAGGACCCACATGATCCAGTTCAGATAACTTCAAATTCACTCGCCCCATCACTGAACTGTTCCCACAACCTATGGACTCACTTTCAAGTACACCTCATCTCATGTTCTTGATATTTATTGCTTATTTATTTATTTCTTGTTTTACTTCCTTATTGTATTGGCAGTTTGTTGTCTTTTGCACACTGGTTGTCTGCCCTGTTTGTGCAATCTTTCATTGATTCTATTGTGGTTGTTGGATTTATTGAGTATGCCCACAAGAAAATGAATCTCAGGTTTGTATATGGTGACATATATGTAATTTGACAATAAATTTACTTTGAACTTTGGACTGAATACAGTGAACATGGGGCACAGAGGATGCTCCGTGTAATCCAACAGACCGAAGGACAAAATATTAAATGGCACAAATGTAGATATGTGTATTAAGAAGTAGCAGCAGATGTGGCTATTTGGCCCTTCGTGTCTGTCCTGTCCTTCACTCAGAACATCTGACCTTTGACCTCAGAGCCACTTTCCTGCACCATCCCCATCATCACGGAGTCCCAGAAATCCAGAAACCTTGTGGAGAGAATTCCAAAGTTTCACTGCATTCTGGGTGGGGAAATTTCTCATCTCAGTCCTGTTATTCTGAGTCTGTGACTCTGATTCCACACGCCAGGCGGGTGAAACATCATTCCTGCCTCTGTTCTGTCAATACCCTGTGAGACTGTGTCTGTCTCGGTCACACCACCTCTTATTCTTCTAACTTTGAGACAGGCCCAGCAGTGTAATCTCTCTGAGGACACTAGTAGAGGATAAAGCTTTAAAGTGAGAGGGTCAAAGTTGAAACAGGGTGTTATGTTTCAGGACATTACTATTCTCCTCACTGAAACCCCCAGCTTCAAACTGATCCGTCAAGGGACACATCACTAATTACTCTTTTTCTTCCAACAGATTCACAGAATCTGCTAAATAATCTTGTGTCTTCTTTTTGCCCTCCCAATTCCTCTCTTCAGTGTACTCTACATTCCTTCATTTTCACAAGGGAATCGCTTCATCCCAGTTACTTTCACCTGACAAACAACTCCATCATTTTCCTGATCAGAGTCTGAATGACCCTCGTCAGCCAGGGTTCCCTCATCCCATCAGTGCTGACCTTCACTCTAACAGGAACATGCTGATCCCAAACCCCTCCAAACTCTCTTCAGGATCCTCACTCACAAGATGTCTGTTTACTTGGGAACACCCTCCTGTTCCACACCTCTATTTACTCCACAGCCCTTTCTATCCTCCCTCAGTTCAGTCTGTCCTTTGATCTTAAGAGAAATAGTGAGAGAAAAGTTCCCCTTCAGTGTCTGTGTGTGGAGCAAAGAGGGATGAGTGAGGTCTGGTTACCTTTATTTGTGTTTACTGGAATGGAAGCTGGTGAATTTAGGGAAGAGAATAAATAGTATTGTCCTGAAACACGACAAACAAGAGGTGATGCTGGAAGCCTTAAACACATAAAGCTGGATGAACTCCTGGGGCCTGATCAAGTCCGTCCTCAGACCTTGTGGGGAAGCCAAGGAAGAAGTTGCTGGGGCTTTGCTGAGATAATTTGAATATCAAATACTGAACTTTGCCACACAGGAACAGCCCCTGTGGCATGAGGTCCTGGGTGAGCTGATACAAAACTGGTTTGTGGTTGGAGGCAGAGGGTGGTAGTGGAGGGTTGTTTTTCACACTGGATGTCCGTGACCAGTGCTGAACCACGGGCATCGTTGCTGCCTCCATTCTGTTTGTTATTCATGTTAATGAATTTGATGAGTGTAGGTGTGTGGTTAGTAAGTTTGTGGAAGTGAGGCAAGAGGGAAAGAAATGAAAGGGGCCCTGAGGGCAATGTTTACACAGAGAAGGTGGTGGGTGTATCGGACGAGCTGCCTCAGGAGGTGTCAGAGGCAGGTAACTACACCATTTAAAAGACATTTAGACAAATGTATGCACATGAAACATAAGACAATAAGACCATAAGATAGAGGGGCAGAAGTAGGCCATTCAGCCCATCTGTCTGCTCTGCCATTCAATCATGGGCCGATTCAATCTTTCCAGTCATCCCCACTCCCCTGCTTTCACCCCATACCCTTTGATGCCCTGGCTAATCAAGAACTTATCTATCTCTGCCTTAAATACACCCCATGATTTGGCCTCCACAGCCGCTCTTGGCAACAAATTCCACAGATTTACCACTCTCTGACTAATGTAATTTCTCCACATGTCAGTTCTAAATGGTCATTCTTCAATCCTGAAGTCGTGCCCTCTTGTCCTAGAATCCCCTATCATGGGAAATAACTTCACTATATCTAACCTGTTCAGGCTTTTTAACATTCGGAATGTTTCTATGAGATCCCCCCTCATTCTCCTGAACTCCAGGGAATACAGCCCAAGAGCTGCCAGATGTTCCTCATATGTATTCACCTTCTTCACAACCAACTTTGACCTTCAGGGGGTCCTGCACAGGGACTTCCAAGCCCCTTTGCATCTCTGCATTTTGAATTCTCTCCCCATCTAAGTAATAGTCTGCCCAATTACTTCTTCCACCAAAGTGCATGACCATACACTTTCCAACATTGTATTTCATTTCCCACTTCTTTGCCCATTTCCTTAAACTATCTAAGTCTCTCTGCAGACTATCTGTTTCCTCAACACTACTAGCTCCTCCACCTATCTTTGTATCATCGGCAAATTTAGCCACAGATCTATTAATACCATTGTCTAAATCATTTACATACATCGTAAAAAGCAGTGATCCCAATACCGACCCCTGTGGAAATCCACTAGTAACCGGCAGTCAGCCAGAATAGGATCCCTTCATTCCCACTCTGTGTTTTCTGCTGACCAGCCAATGCTCCACCCACGCTAGTAACTTCCCTGTAATTCCATGGGCTCTTACCCATTGCTAAGCAATCTCATGTGCGGCATCTTGTCAAAGACCTTCTGAAAATCCAAGTGCACCATGTTTACTGCATCTCCTTTATGTGCCCTGTTTGTAATTTCCTCAAAGTATTGCAGTAGGTTTGTCAGGCAGGATTTTTCTTTCAGGAAACCATGCTGGCTTTGGCCTATCTTGTCATGTGCCTCCAGGTGCCCTGTAATCTCATCTTTAGTTATCAATTCCAACATACTTCCAACCACTGACGTCAGGCTAACATGTTCCTTTCTGCTGCCTCCCACCCTTTTAAATAGCGGAGTAACGTTTGCAATTTTCCAGTTATCCGGTACAATGCTAGAGTCTGTCGACTCTTGAAAGATCATCGATAATGTCTCTACAATCTCTCCAGGTAATTTCTTCAGAACCAGAGGCTGCATTCCAACAGGTCCTGGAGATTTATCCACTCTCAGACCATTAAGCTTTCTGAGCACCTTCTCAGTCGTAACTTTCACTGCACAAACTTCACTTCCCTGACACTCCTGAATGTCCGGTATACTGCAGACATCATCCACTGTGAAGAATGATGCAAAATATGGATTCAATTCCTCTGCCATCTCTGCATCTCTCATTACAATATCTCCAGTGTAATTTTGTATTGGTCCTATATCTACCCTCGACTCTCTTTTACCCTTTATATACTTAAAAAAGCTTTTTAATATCTTCTTTGATAGTCATCGCCAGCTTCCTCTCATAATTCATCTTTTTGTTCCAAATGACCTTCTCAGCTTCTTTCTGCAAGTTTTTTAAAGCTCCCCAATCCTCTATATTCCCACTCGCTGTGGCATCCTTGTATGCCCTCTCTGAATGAGACATTCAGAGGGATATGGTCCAAACACGGACAAATGGGGCAAACACACATAGTCACCTTGGTTGGTATGGATAGGACAGGCTTGGGACTTACTGGCTGGTGAGCCTGACTTCACTTGTAGGGAAGTTATTTGAGGGAACTCAGGTCATGCCTTGTTCTCATTGCTACCATCAGGAAGGAGGTACAGGAGCCTGAAGGCACTCACTCAATGATTCAGGAACAACTTCCTCTCTGCCGTTCCATTTCTGAATGGACATTGAAGCCTTGAACACTACATCACTACTTTTTTAATTGTTTTCACTCCTTACTGAACTATTTCATTTATAAACTCAGTGTAATTCACAGTTTTTTCTCTATTATTATGTGTTGCAGTGTACTGCTGCCTCCAAGACAACAAATTTCACAACAGAAGCCGGTGATATTAAACCTGATTCTGATTCGGGGGGAGCCAGCGAGGTGGATTCAGAATTGGCTCGATGATCAGAAACAGGCACTGATGGTGGAAGGTTGATTATCTGACCAAAGTGGGAAGCTCAAGGGATTATTGCTGGGACCTCTATAATTAATTAATTATGTAATGATTTGGTTGTGAATGTACACAGTATGATTGACAAGTTTGTTGATGCAACCATATTAGGGGGGGTCTTGTTGATAGTGAAGCAGGTTACAATGAATTCCAAAGGAACCTTGATCATTGAGGGAAATGGGCTAAGGAATGTCAAATGCATTTCAATCTCGACAAATGTGCAATAATGCACCTTGGACATTCAAACCATTGTAGGACTTGTACAGTGAGTGGCAGGGCACTGCTGAGTGTTGCGGAACAGAGGGACCTGGGTGTACAGGTGCACAGTTCACTGAAAGAATGAACGTAGACAGGGTGATGAGAAAGTGTTTCGCATGCTGTCCTTCATCAGTGCAGGTGTTGGAACATAATGTTGCAGTTATACAAGTCACTGGAGAGGCCACACTTGGAGTATTGTGTCCAGTTTTGATCACCCTGTGACAGAAACGGCATTGTCAAGCTGAAGAGGGTGCAGAGGAAATTTATGAGAAAACCATCAGGCCAAAAGTGCCTGAGTTATACGGAGAGGTTGGCCACACTGGATATTTATTCCTGGGAATGTTGGAAAATGAGAGGTGATCTCATAAAATTTAATAAAATCAGAAGGGGTCAGGATATATTGAACGATTATGGTCTTTTCCCAAGGATTGGAGAGTTCACAACTAGAGAATGCTGATACAATACATGGTGGGAGAGATTTAAAAGAGACCCGAGGGGTAACGTCTTCACAGAGAGGGTAGTGAGTACCTGGAATGAACTGCCAGAGGAAGTGGTCGAGCTAGGTACAACTGCAACATTTACATTTGGATAGGTACATGGAGGGAAAGGGCTTGGAGGGTTATGGGCCAAACACAGGCATCTGGGACCAGCGGGCAGTATGATGTGGTCAATATGGGCCAATGGGCTGAAGGATCCTTTACCCTGCTGCCTGACTCAATCACTCGATAACTAAGGACAGATAGGTCTACACAATGTGATGTTTTAACACCATCCATTTTAAACACCAGGTGTCAGTCTGTTTTATGAAAACACAGTCTGACTTCTACATTCAATTAATATTAACGAAGATTGAAATTTGATCAAGAATTAGGCAGCAATTAGCCTGTTGGCTTTAATGATGCTGAGATTGAATCCAAAAATGACCTTAAGTGGCCCTGCTAGACATTCATGGAATTCACAACAGTTTTTGGACAGTAATTCAGATCATAATATTGGAATTTGAAGTGTAAAATTCACAGCAACAGTTAAGAAGGAAAAAGTATGTTGGCATTTATTGTAAGTTGATTTAAATATTAATTTCACTGAAATTATATTAATCTAATTATCAAATAATAAATCACAATTCTGTTTCTTTTGTTGTCTGGTATATATACACAGATATATTTATGGTCTGGATGAGAATGTGGGTGACGTGGTTAGTAAACTTACAGATGACACCACACCGACTAAAGTTACAACAGAACCTCAGTCAACTGGGAAAGTGGGCAAAGGAAGGGCAGGGAGTATTCCAATCACACAAGTATTAAGTGATGCTTTTTGGGAAGTTATACTGAAGAAGGATATACATAGTGAATAGCAGGTCCGGGAACTGTTGTAGAACAGAAATACATGAGGGAACAAATTGACAGTTCCCTGAGAGTGAAGATACAGGTAGACAAAGTGGTGAAGGCACCCTTACCTTCATCAGTCATGGTATTAAGTACAAGAGTTGACATGTCATGTTAAAACCAGAGAACACATTGGTGATAACACACTGAGGGTACAGTAGCAATTCTGCTTACTTGGCTGAGAAAGGATGTCATTAAGCAGGAAAAGGTTCAGAAAAAGATTCACACCAGGGAGTGAAGACCAATGGTCTTCACACTCCGATGTCTGTCTGGATTTCTTTCTGCCCCTCTCTCTATCTGTCTTCCAGTGTCTCTTTCACTCCATCTGTCACTCAGCCTTACTGAGATAAACAGGGACACACATCACCTCGACAAGTATTGTGTAGCCTATCCAGCGAGATTTTAGTTTTTCTTCTGAATGTGGCCCGAGGTATGAAGCTCAAACTGTTACAATACCTGACCGTTAATCTCATGCCTGAAGGCCTGTTTTATATGTTTACTGGAACATAGAAACATAGAAAACCTACAGCACAATACTGACCCTTCAGTCCACAAAGCTGTGCTGAACACATCCCTACCTTAGAACTACCTAGGCTTACCCAATGCCCTCTATTTTTCTAAGCTCCATGTACCCATCCAGGAGTCTCTTAAAAGACCCTATCGTATCCGCCTCCACCGCCGGCAGCCCATTCCACGCACTCACGGCTCTCTGTGTAAAAAACCTACCCCTGACATCTCCTCTGTACCTACTCCCCAGCACCTTAAAAATACGTTCTCTCATGCCAGCCATTTCAGACCAGACTATCTACCCGATCAATCTCTCTCATCATCTTATACATCTCTATCAGGTCACCTCTCATCCTCCATTACTCCAAAGAGAAAAGGCCAAGTTCACTCAACCTATTCTCATAAGGCATGCTCCCCAATCCAGGCAATGGCCTTATAAATCTCCTCTGCACCCTTTCTATGGTTTCCACATCCTTCCTATAGTGAGGTGACCAGAGTTGTAACCCCACAGTATCCCAAGTGGGGGTCTGACCAGGGTCCTATATAGTTGCAACATTACCTCTCGGCTCTTAACCTCAATCCCACGATTGATGAAGGTCAATACACCGTACGCCTTCTTAACCACAGAGTCAACCTACGTAGCAGCTTTGAGTGTCCTATGGACTCGGATCCCAAGATCCCTCTGATCCTCCACACTGCCAAGGGTCCATTAATACTATATTCTTCCATCATACTTGACTAACCAAAATGAACTACCTCACACTTATCTGGGTTGAACTCCATCTGCCACTTCTCAGCCCAGTTTTGCATCCTATCAATATCCTGCTGTAACCTTCGACAGCCCTCCACACTATTCACAACACCCCCAACCACTGTGTCATCAGCAAATTTACAAAACCATCCCTCCATATCCTCATTTATAAAAATCACGAAGAGTAGGGGTCCCAGAACAGATCCTTGAGGCACACCATTGGTCACTGACCTCCACGCAGAATATAACCCATCTACAACCACTCTTTGCCTTCTGTGGGCAAGCCAGTTCTGGATCCACAAAGCAATGTCCCTTTGAATCCCATGTCTCCTTACATTCTCAATAAACCGTGCATGGGGTACCTTGTCAAATACCTTGCTGAAATCCATATACACTACATCTACCTTAATCAATGTGTTTAGTCACATCTTCAAAAAAATTCAAACAGGCTCGTAAGGCACGACCTGCCTTTGACAAAGCCATGCTGACTATTCCTAATCATATTATGCCTCTCCAAATGTTCATAAATCCTGCCTCTCAGGATCTCCTTCATCAACTTACCAACCACTGAAGTAAAACTCACTGGTCTATAATTTCCTGGCTATTTCTACTCCCTTTCTTGAATAAGGGAACAACATCCATAACCCTCCAATCCTCCGGAACCTCTCCCGTCCTCATTGATGATGCAAAGATTATCTCCAGAGGCTCAACAATCTCCTCCCTCACCTGCCACAGTAGCCTGGGGTACATCCCATCTGGTCTTGGTGACTTATCCAACTTGATGCTTTCCAAAAGCTCCAGCACATCCTCTTCCTTAATATCTAAATGCTCAAACTTTTCAGTCCGCTGCAAGTCATCCCTACAAATGCCAAGATCCTTTTCCAGAGTGAATACTGAAACAAAGCATTCATTAAGTATCTCTGCTATTTCCTCCAGTTCCATACACACTTTTCCACTGTCACACTTGATTGGTCCTATTCTCTCACATCTTATCCTCCTGCTCTTCACATACTTGTAGAATGCCTTGGGGTTTTCCTTAATCCTGCTCACCAAGGCCTTCTCATGGCTCCTTCTGGCACTCCCAAGTTCATTCTTAAGCTCCTTCCTGCTAGTCTTATAATCTTCGAGATCTCTGTCATTACCTGGATTTTTGAACCTTTCGTAAGCTCTTCTTTTCTTGACTAGATTTACAACAGCCTTTGTACACCATGGTTGCTGTACCCTACTATCCTTTCCCTGTCTCACTGGAACGTACCTACTCAGAACCCCACACAAGTATCCCCTGAACATTTGCCACATTTCTTCTATACATTTCTCTGAGAATATCTGTTTCCAATTTATGTGTTCAAGTTTCTGCCTGTAGCCTCATATTACCCTTTACTCCAATTAAACATTTCCTTAACATGTCCATTCCTATCCCTCTCCAATGCTATGGTAAAGGAGATAGAATTGTGATCACTATCTCCAAAACACTCTCCCACTGACAAACCCGACACCTAACCGGGTTCATTTCCCAATACCAAATCAAGTACAGCCTCCCCCCTTGTTGGCTTATCTACATACTGTGTCAAGAAACCTTCCTGAACACACCTAATAAACTCCACCCCATCTAAACCCCTCACTCTAGGGGGATGCCAATCAATATTTAGGAAATTCAAATCTCCCACCACAACAACCCTGTTTTTATTAAACATTTGCAGAATTTGTCTCCTTGATGTCCCTGTTACTATTGGGTAGTCTATAAAAAAACACCCAGTAGAGTTATTGACCCCTTCTTATTCCTAACTACCACCCACAGAGACTCCGTAGACAACCCCTCCATTACTTCCTCCTTTTTTGCAGCCGTGACAGTATTCCTGATCAACAGTATCACGCCCCCACCTCTTTTGCCTCCCTCCCTGTCCTGATTGAAACATCTAAAGCCTGGCATTTGAAGTCACCGTTCCTCCCCTGAGCCATCCAAGTCTCTGTTATGGCCACAACATCATAGATCAAAGTGCTGATCCACGCTCTAAGCTCATCCGCTTTGTTCATATACGCCTCGCATTAAAATCCATAGAACCATAGAACACTACGGCACAGTACAGGCCCTTCAGCCCTCCATGTTGTGCCGACCCATATAATCCTTAAAAAAAGTACTGAACCCACACTTCCCCATATCCCTCCATTTTTCTTTCATCCATGTCTCAAAATCGACACATTTCAATCCTTCGGTCTGAGCACGTCCCTTCTCTATCACCACCTACCCTCCCTTTCTCACTGTTCCCAAGCTTTCTCTATTTGCGAGCCAACCTCCCTTTCCTCCATCACTTCAGTTTGGTTCCCACCCCCCAGCAATTCTAGTCAAACTCTCCCCAATAGCCTTAGCAAACATTCCTGCCAGGATATTGGTCCCCCTTGGATTCAAGTGCAACCCGTCCTTTTTGTACAGTTCACACCTGTCCCAAAAGAGTTCCCAATGATCCAGAAATCTGAATACCTGCCCTCTGCTCCAATCTCTCAGACATTCATTTATCCTCCACCTCACTCTATTCCTATACTCACTGTCACGTGGCACAGGCAGTAATCCCGAGATTACTACCTTTGTGCTCCTGCTTCTCAACTTCCTTCCTAACTCCCTGTAGTCTGTTTTCAGGACCTCCTCCCTTTCCCTACCTATGTCATTGGTACCAATATGTACCACGACCTCTGGCTGTTCTCCTTCTAACTTCAAGATATGGTGGACGCGATCAGAAACATCTTGGACCTTGACACCTGAGAGGCAAACTACTATCCGCGTTTCTTTCCTGCGTCCACAGAATTGCCTGACTGACACCCACCCCAATTATAGAATCCCCCATCACTGCTGCTATCATCTTCCTTTCCCTACCCTTCTGAGCCACAGGGCCAGACTCTGTGCCAGAGGCGTGGTCACTGTTGTTTCCCCCAGGTAGGTCGTCTCCCCAGAGCAAAACTCAAACAGGAATACTTATTGTTCAGGGGTACAGCCACAGGGGGTCTCTCTAGCCTCTGACTCCTGCCCTTCCCTCTCCTGACTGTTACCCACTTATCTGTCTCCCCAGACCCTGGAGTGACAACCTGCCTTTAGCTCCTCTCTATTATCTCCTCACTCTCCCTGACCAGACGAAGGTCATCGAGCTGCATCTCCAGTTCCCTAACGCAGTCTCTAATGAACTGCAGCTCGACGCACCGGGTGCAGATGTGGCCATCCAGGAGGCTGGGAGACTCCCGGACTTCACACATCTAACACCGAGCACAGAAAACCAGCTTCACACGTATAGTTCCTGGTTCAATTCTACACAGATAACCTACCTTGCCTCGACCCTTTATTCCCGAAGGCCCGTTGAGTCAAAGCCTTCCTACTCTGTCTCCCTCTACTCTGTCGCCCGCTGTATAAATTGTCTTCTTTTTAAACTCTTCTCGCTGTTCTCACTGGCTGACGTCCATGCGCTTGTGCACTTGTCCAAGCTACTGAAGAAATCATTTATCTGTTCACTGAGTTCTGTATTAAATGAAGGTGAATGACGTTTGAATACAAGAGTAAAGAACACAGTGCACAGGCCTAGTCTGTTTTTAATTAAACACGTTTACCTTTGCGCTGTGTTCACCTTTGGCCTTCACTGTCACATTGAACAGGGGAGTGGTGAGAGCTTCAGAGATCCATCAGCAGCCGCTACAGTATAGCTCCCGTCTCCCAACAGCAGGAGGCAGCTGCAGACAACAGGCCCCGATCTACGGTAGGCAGAGACCGGACACCCTCTGTGTAGCTGAAACAACTCAGGGAAACTCTGCCTAAGTCACTTCACCCAGCCACTGAAAGCTGGATGACACAAAGCTGGGTGGCAGTGTGAAATGTCAGGAGGATTTTATGAGAATGCAGGGTGACTTGGACAGGTTGGGTGAATGGGCAAATGTATGGTAGATGCAGTTTAATGTGGATAAATGTGAGGTTATCCACTTCGGTGGCAAGAACAGGAAGGCAGATTACTATCTAAATGTAGTCAAGTTAGGAAAAGGGGAAGTACAACGAGATCTAGGTGTTCTTGTACATCAGTCAATGAATGCAAGCATGCAGGTACAGCAGGCAGTGAAGAAAGCTAATGACATGCTGGCTTTTATAACAAGAGGAATTGAGTATAGGAGTAAAGAGGTCCTTCTGCAGCTGTACAGGGCCCTGGTGAGACCCCACCTGGAGTATTGTGTGCAGTTTTGGTCTCCAATTTTGAGGAAAGACATTCTTGCTATTGAGAGAGTGCAGCGTAGGTACACAAGGTTAATTCCCTGAATGGTGGGACTGTCATATGTTGAAAGATTGGAGCGACTGGGCTTGTATACACTGGAATTTAGAAGGATGAGAGGGGATCTGATTGAAACATATAAGATCATTAAGGGATTGAACACGCTGGAGGCAGGAAGCATGTTCCCGCTGATGGGTGAGTCCAGAACTAGAGGCCACAGTTTAAGAATAAGGGGTAGGCCATTTAGAACTGAGATGCAGAAAAACTTTTTCACCCAGAGAGTGGTGGATATGTGGAATGCTCTGCCCCAGAAGGCAGTGGAGGCCAAGTCTCTGGATGCATTCAAGAGAGAGTTAGATAGAGCTCTTATAGATAGCGGGGTCAAGGGTTATGGGGAGAGGGCAGGAATGGGGTACTGATTGTGTATGATCAGCCATGATCACAGTGAATGGCGGTGCTGGCAAGAAGGGCCGAATGGCCTACTCCTGCACCTATTGTCTATTGTTAAAAGTAGGAATGCTTCTTTGTTGCGAGAGAGTGCTGGAAGCTTGTTTGGGTTAAAATTTACTGATAACGAGAATTGTATTCCTTTGTTAACCAATTGGGATTAATGTTGTTCTTTCTTCTGAGTCTGTAAGCTATTGTTGGCGGACATTTTGGGGAGATCGGCGCGAGGGGGTGAGAGAGAGAGGACACGATGCTGTAAACTGGGTGAGGAACGGACCCCAAGCGGGGGTCCGAGGCCAGGAGGTATCCCGAGGAGAGGAGATGAAGATAGATGTGTTTGGTTGACCACTTCAGATGGTCCTGAGCTGCGAGTCGAGGAGTTCGGAGGGGATCGAATGGTGGTCAGAAGACTTCAGAAATTGAGCTCCAACGGTTGTGCACGTAGTGGTTTGGACTTTGATAAGTTTGGCGCCTTTTCTTTATTTTCTTTTCCTCCATATATACTGTATCGTTATTAATCACTTAGTTATAGTAATCTTTATAAATTGTATTCATTTAATCGCATAAGGTGTACTGTCTGTTTTTGGGCGAGGCGGGGACATCACAGAGCATCCACACAAGCTGATTACCCAGTTTGGCGGGGCTGAAGGCTGCTCCCCCCAGACGAGAACGAGCTGAGCGCGCCTGAGGCGACCCAGGGGTTACATTGTGGGTGCTCGTCCGGGATTGATTTCTGTAGAAGCTGTGTGATCGCCCTCTTTAAATTATGTCTGCGGCGAAGAGCTGGTGTGCCTTTGCAGGTGTGCGATTGCTAGTTATCTCTGCATGTGTGTTGGGTGGGGTGGCTGTTGGTGCCCCGGAGGGCGTTGTTCGAGTTCCGACTAGCGTTGACGAAAAGGTGGTGGGGCCATGGGCTGTCCATGCTGTGAAGGGAGCGTGGAAGGACTGGTGGGTACGTTCCAGCTATGGTGGGCTCCGCCCGGTTGTTGGAATAATGTCCAGCCCTAAAGGGGCGGAGGCGTGGGCGGAGCGGACCTCTCAGTTGTTGGGTGAGTGGCAGTGCTTGGCTGAGGGAAGGCGACAGGGATTGGTTGAAAGTTTGAGTAGACGGGCTGGTGACGTTGTTAGAACTGTCGGGTGCAATTACCTCGAAGTGACAGCTGCCAGTTCTGGGAAAGTGTGGGAAAATGCGTGTGGTTCGACTGGAAGTCAAATGCCGCAGCTGGGGGGCTTATCATATCCGTGGCAGGAGATTGGTGGGAAGTTTTTAGGGTATCCCTTTTGGCTAGGGGGGCAGATAAATTGCTTGCGGTGCCAAGGGGATCTGTCAAGGGGATCAGCTCCTCCCTCAGTTGTTCAGTTGATCCAAGAGGTGTCGGGAAACTTAGAGGAGGCCCAGTGGGGGAACGGCTTGGGGTCTCTGGGGGAGCACGTTCCCAGCAATGTACCAAGGAACTCCCGAAAGGAACAGACCCTATTCCTGAAGGTTTAGAGGTGAACGCACTCGGGTGTTGTTACGGATGGATGGAAGCCAAGTTAAAGCCATCCTCGACACCGGGGCGCCGGTTAAGTTGCTGTACAGTTCGTTTTACAACCGTTATTGGAAGCATTTACCCTTGACGACATTGAGGGCACTGGGTTAGGGTGTGTTGGCAGGAAAGGTGGTGAGTTATTTAATAGTTATGAGGACATGACCTTTGTTTGGTGGGGGGAGAGTGTAAAGGGGGTATCTTCTTTTTCATTGTTACTGTGTATGTTACTCAGAATGGCTTCTTTGTTTTGTTAAAAGTAGGAATGCTTCTTTGTTGCGAGAGAGTGCTGGAAGCTTGTTTGGGTTAAAATTTACTGATAAAGAGAATTGTATTCCTTTGTAAACCAATTGGGATTAATGTTGTTCTTTCTTCTGAGTCTGTAAACTATTGTTGGCGGGCTTTTGGGGAGTTCGGCGCGAGGGGGTGAGAGAGAGAGGACACGATGCTGTAAACTGGGTGAGGAACGGACCCCAAGCGGGGGTCCGAGGCCAGGAGGTACCCCGAGAAGAGGAGACGAAGATAGATGTGTTTGTTTGACCACTTCAGATGGTCCTGAGCTGCGAGTTGAGGAGTTCGGAGGGGATCGAATGGTGCCAGAAGACTTCAGTGACTGAGCTCCAACGGTTGTGCATGAAGTGGTTTGGACTTTGATAAGTTTGGCGCCTTTTCTTTATTTTCTTTTCCTCAATATATACTGTATCGTTATTAATCACTTAGTTATAGTAATCTTTATAAATTGTACTCATTTAATCGCATATGGTGTACTGTCTGTTTCTGGGCAAGGCGGGGATATCACACAACATCCACACAAGCTGATTACCCAGTTTGGCGGGGCCGAAGGCTGCTCCCCCTAGACGAGAACGAGCTGAGTGAGCCTGAGGCGACCCAGGGGGTTACACTAAATTACCCAAAACAGCCCTATAGATTTTAAATGAATGTAAGACAACACTGTGAATTAAATTTACTTAGTACATTTTTTAAATGAAAACTGCCAACCCCCCCCCCACAAGCTAGTAGTGCAGCCTCCATTTGATTCCTTTCAGCCTTATATGCTTCACATTGTAAAAGAATATGTTCAACTGTTTCATAATGGTAAAACCTACACATCCCAGAATCCCAGAGTGAAGTTTTCCAACAAGGAAATATTAAGCATTGTATGTCCAATTCTAAGTCGAGTCAATATAATTCCTTCCCTTCTTGTCTAACCCCTTCTCCCATCAATCCAACAGTTTTATGTATTCTGTAAAGGTGTCTCCCCTTACGTCTATTATCCCACAAGTATTGCCATAATCCCCGAATTCTTAGCCCCACCTACCACAGTTTTTTTTTGGCCAACCAACCGGATGCTGCTCAACCCCATGACTATAGTACAACACATAAAAATTACTATAAATTGCAATAACAATATATATTAAATAAACATATAAAACATAAGGGTGACTGTAGACATGGAGATGGAGTCATGGACTCAAAGTTCAAGGTAAATCTATTAACAAAGTACAGACCATATGCGACTCATTTTCTTGTGGGCATCCACAGTACAAACAAACAATTCAATCAATGAAAAATTGCACTCAAACACAGATGGACAAACATCCAATGTGCAAAAGAGGACTAATTATGCAAATGTAAATATAAACATATTGCCATACGAATTCTGAACAGAAATTAATCCGATCAAAATAATACAAATGTGTATGATGAACTTTATTCATGTGTGGTTGATGTGGAGAGGGTGATAAAAGAAGCGCATGGATAAGTAACTGCAAGGAACTTGCTGATGTCGACTGTAATTTTTTCCGTAGATTCTGCCTGGCCCGCTGAGTTCTTCCAGCATTTTGTGTGTGTTCCACACTTTCTCCATCTCACGGAGGAGGACTGTCCTAGGACCACTTACAGCCAATGGGTGATTGCGCACGGAAACATGCCAACACTGATTGGTCGGGGAGTTAGCCCCGCCCACTCAGTGGACATCCCAATCATCACTTGGTGAAACGGAACGCCTGCCATCATTTTGAGCTTGCGGTGGGTGGAGGAAATCTGTACTTGTAAATATTCAGATTATTTTTCAGATTGGACTCCTCTTTAAACAGGTCAATCCAGCTGTTGGTCAGATTTACCTTCTGGAAGCTCTTCAAACTTTATTTCACATTCAAAGTATTGGTGTACGTGACTTCATCTTACGGGTCCCTGCACACAGAGGTGTTGAGAGGAATGAGCGAATTGATTGTTTCCCTTCCACGAGTGTTTCTCCAGAAGATGTGGCTATGTGTCCACTGGTGGGGGAGTCTTGAACAAAAGGGATATGTTTACAAGCGCAGGATATGTAGGAATTAGAATCAGGTTTATTATCATGATCAATTTGTGCATAAAGCCCTGACTTAGCCAACAGAGCCCTCCGGGTCAGTGAGGCAGCAAAACCCCGAACCACGACACTTGGAGGATACGGAGTCTCGTGCTTCATCATGCAGGATTGACGTACAGATCCTTGTTCCCTCTGGGGTGCGTGGCCACACAGTAACTGAAATGTTTCCATGCACGTAGTCTTTGTTGCCATGCAGCTGGTAAAAGTTTATGAAACGTCAAAGATTTTCATAAATAAATTCAAAAGTTTGTGATTTTTCAGTTTTCATTCTAAATATTCATAGATTGCACATTACAAAGAGAAACATTTGAAGTGCGCAGTTTTCAGTCCAAGTAAAACTCCCTCTGGTTCTCCTCCTGATTCCCTTCTGCCATGTCCTACTCTCTTTTCCCGTCAGGTTCCTTCTTTTTAAGCTGTCTCTACGTCATCCCTCACCACCTCCCAACTTATTTCATACCCCCTTTCCGCCACCCACTCACCTTTCCCCTCACTTGGCCTTACCCGTCACCTGCCAGCTTATACTCCCCTCCCCCACATTTTTATTTTGACTTTTTGCCCCCTTCCTTTCCAGTCCAGATAAAGGGTCTCAGCAGAAGCATCGGCTGTTTACTCCCCTCCACTGACGCTGCCTGATCTGCTGAGTTCCTCCAGCATTTTTGTGTTGCTCTGGATTTCCAGCATCTGCAGAATGGGGTGAAAAATGGCAGATGCAATTTGATGAATACAAATGTGAGGTATTGCACTTCGAGTTCAAAGTTCAAAATACATTAATGATCAACATATGTATAATTTAAACAACCTTAAGATTAGTCTGCTTATAGGCAACCACAAAACAAGAAACCAGAAAGAACCCAATTTAAAAAAAAGCCAAACTCTCAATCTGCAGAGAGAGAGAATAAAAAACACAGATCGTGCCAACAACGAGAGCAAGCAACAGCATTCAGAATGAACATGAGCCCAGAGACCTGGAATCCAGATCAGCCAGAGCAGGCCACAGCCTCAGGCTCAGTTCATCACACAGTGGGTCAAATTATCACAAGTCTCACAGACACAAAGCCCAGTGCAGCCAGAGCAGGCAACAGCTTCAACCTCAGCTCCACGGAGAATGGAGTAAACATTGGATCAGTGAGCAGAATCAGACAGACCCTCACCTCCGGTCCCGACACCCTGCCTTTCAGTCTATCTGGCCCGGCATTTAATTAGTTCAAACATCAGGTCATCCACCACTCTCGGACCCCATCCCCGCTACATTGATACGCTTTGGGCCTGGACTCTAACTCCACATTCTGACCCATACCCAACCTTTCCAAATCAGCTCAGTGCTTTCATCAATCCAACCTCACACTCGACTTTAACGGACAGGCTCCTAAACTCCTCTGT
Organism: Hemitrygon akajei; assembly: GCF_048418815.1. Classification (NCBI taxonomy): domain Eukaryota; kingdom Metazoa; phylum Chordata; class Chondrichthyes; order Myliobatiformes; family Dasyatidae; genus Hemitrygon; species Hemitrygon akajei. The sequence goes on from NC_133125.1 coordinate 207,499,751, forward strand.
TCTGAATTCTCACTCCATCTCAAACATGTCTCGACCTCACTCTGACCACTTACCCTTCACCATCCCTTGACCTCACTCCAAATTTGCCTCAACCCTTGAGTCAGCCTCGTCTTTGCTCATCTCTTCATTGTTTGCGGTGATAGCTTACCACTTTTTTTCCACAGTATATATGTTGTTAATAAAGTATTTAGTTGTTTTATGAACCACCAGTTAGCTGCCGCCCGTCTTCAGTAGCACCAGCTTAACCTTTGTGAGGACAAACTAGGGTAGAACTTGCACAGTGAATGGTCGGGCACTGGGGTGTGACAGAACAGAGGGATCTGGAATCATGGTTGGGATAGAAACTCTCCTTCAACTGGTGGTATGTCCTCTCATGCTTTCGTGTCCTCTGCCCAGTGGGAAGGTGGAGAAGAGCAAACATTTGCATTGGCTGGACCAACGTTCCCTCTAATTTTGTTACAGCTCTGCAGACCAACCATTGCTCTGAGCAGGAACACGGCCTGAAACTACGACATTTTAAATGCTTCTTATGTAATAGGAATACTGTGAAAATTTAGCAGGAAAACTGATTTTTTATGAATTGAAGGGTGTAATGAAATGCAGTACAACAAAGAAAATCTTCCACGTTTCATAAACATTTCCCAGTTGCACGACAACAAAAGCTATGTGCATGGGAGCATTTCAGTTACTGTGCGGCCACGCACCCTCGCGAAAACAGGGAACTGTACTTCAATCCAGATTGATGAAACACGTAACTCCGTATCCTCCCAGTGGACCATAACCTTGTCGTGGTTTGGAGACTTGCTGCTTCAATGACCTGGAGAGCTGTGTTGGCTGGAGTCAGGGCTTCATGCTTTGGCTCTTGGTAACGTCAGCCATGCCAAACACATCAAAGGTTAGAGGCCAGACTAAGAGTTGTCTACCTGTCCTCCAGGTTTGGAGGTTCACTCAGGACTACCATTCCTTACTGGTAAAGTAATATTGTTACGGAAACAGAAATGAAGAATCCTTTCTGCATCTGAGTGTGATGGGGTTCCCGAGAGTCCATCTGGGACTTGCATGACTGACAGTCATGAACACCAAGAGAAAGCTGCTAACGTGATGAAGGAAGCCCTGAAGACTGCTAGAGATGGAGAACATTCATTGCTGCCCTTAATGCCAGTGGTGTAACGGGCAGTAAGTCAGTGTCTCTATACCACAGTGATATGGTCGACACAAGACATTAGAGATTGGCAGTGTACACATTGGCTTGTGAAAATCTCCCTCTCCTGCCTTTCCTGTCCGCCCGCTGCTGACATAGACCCTCTCCCTCCACTTCTCACCCTGCATTCTCTCCAGCCCTCCACTTATTCTCACTTCCCAGGTGAAGTCAGGGAGATGAACTTTACAACAGGCGGGCTGTGTCACTGACACTTTCAGAAACAGTTTCCAGCACTCTGGCTGTGTTTCTCTGCAAAGATCACAAAGGTGCTGCACCCCCTCAGATTGGGAAATCCCCCTCCCCACACCCTGCCACCACACCAGGATCACCTGAGGCTTCGGGGTGAGGAGTACCAGGGCCTCGTAGAATCAGACCCAGCCGCAGACTAACTGTCTGACTGCAGACAAACATGTTCTCCTTCCACTTGTACAAACCACATCCTTAACAATTTACAATAACTTCATCGAATTAGGTAGGGGTTGGGTAGGAAGGAGAGAATGTAGTCCCACAACAAAGAGCACGGTCTACACACAATATGTCTTGCAAAATTTCCTCCTGCACAACTCTCCCTTTCATCATTTCCCTGAAGTTCATCAGCGACTGAGAGTTCAAACAACAGAACCATGAACAAAACAGTTCTGTGTGATGTCCAAATGCACAGAGCAGATTAGGTCACGTACACCATCCATGGTGCTTCAATAGGACAGTGTCAAGCAGGTTCAACTTGTACCTAACCCTACACTCACTGTCCCGAAAGTGGTGGAACGAGTTTTACCCTGTGCCCAACCTGTGCAATATTTGTCCTTGGACTGTGTAAGAGAGAACTTTGTCAATGACTTGGAATTGTCTACACAGCGAGGCAGTAAATGTTACTTAGGTTTTTTTTGCATAGCAGGGGAATTAAGGATTATAGGAAATGACAGGTAGGTGGAGCTAAGCAGTGAGTGAGTCGAGGACCAGAGGACACAGTCTCAGAATAGAGGGATGTCCCTTTAAAACAGAAATAAGGAGGAGTTTATTTAAGAAGAAGGTGCTGAATCTGTGGAATTCATTGCCACAGACAGCTGTGGGGGGCCAAGTCACTGGGTATATTTAAAGCAGAGATAAATAGATTCTTGATTAGTTAGGGCTTCAAAAGGTAAGGGGATAAGACAGGAGAATGGGTTTGAGAGGGATAATAAATCAGCCATGATTGAATGGTGAAGTATATTCAACAGGCCAGATGCCTGACTCCTGCTCCCATCTCTTATGTTTGTTCTGTCTCTCATCTGTGTTGTCCCTACTCTGGGATTCTTTGATGGAGCAGTGCAGGGGATGCTTTCCACTGTGACCGACCTCTGTGCTATTTGTCCTGGGAGGTATATTTACAGGAGACTTTCACTTTCAAACCCTTACTGTCTCTGCCCTGGGACAGTACAGAGGTAGATTTACTCTGTATCTTACCCAAGTTGTAACTGTACTGGGACGTGAGGTCGGGACAGTGTAAAGATGTAACTGTACTGGGGTGTGAGGTTGGAACAGATGCAAATAACCATTAAGTTTATCAGTCATTTCTTTATCTCCCCATTACTACCTCACCAGTATCATTTTCCAGTGGTCCAATATCAACTCTCACCTCCCTTTTACACTTTATATAACTGTAAAAACTTTTGATATCTTGCTTTATAATATTGGCTAGTCTGCCCTCATGTTTCATCTTTTCCCCTCTTATATCTTGTTTCGTTGTCTTTTGTTGGATTTTGAAAGCTTCCCAATCACCCAAATTCCCATTCATTTTTCATACCTTATCTACCCGTTATGTATAGGGTGGATGTCAGAAGTAGGTTTCGAACACTGAGAGTGGCTGGTGGGTCAATGGAATACTCTGCAGGGTGGTGATAGAGAGAAATTAATTCGGGGCATTTTTTAAAAAACTTTTTTTATTGTTTTCAAATAGTTACAGAATAAATGTGCATGAAAAAAAGTGTTACCCAGCCCCCCTCCCCTTAACCCCTCCCCCCTAACATTCCTATTAAAAAAATAAGAAAGAAAAAAAAAGGGAATGCCTGGATGTTGGAAGATCCCCACATGCTCCACGGAGTTCTCATTTTTTTTAATATATGTTAAAATTCTTTTTCTTTTTACTGGCCCATTAAGCCCATTAACATTAAAACTTTAAAAATTTAGTAGATTAGTCATTATTATTTTTTATTATATTACTTCAATCTATAATAATACCTAATCTTTCCACTTTCGTGGTATCCTGGGAAATCTTTATAAAAATCTCCATGTTGCTATGTGTGTCCCCACCAATCATCCAGGCAAAAAGATAGAAAAAAATTAAAATATAAAAGAAAAAAAAATACCCCCCTACTAATGTTGTGGAAAAAAGACACAACATTACCCCCCTCTGCTGTACGGGTCATGGCAACCGCCATGATTACACACGTGAATCCCGCAGTAACCGATCCACAGCCTCCCAGCCCCCCCGCAACATAAAAAAGTATATGTATAAGAAGAGAAAAAAAAATACTATTCTCATTTAGTATTTCTAAAATTTTGCCTTTCTCTTCTATAATATCCATAAATGTCCATCACTTCTGTTCCTTGGGTCTATCTTCATCTTTAATCCATTACGTTTGGAAGCCTCTATGTGTAATTAGCGAATAGATGGAAGTTCTTGTACAAACTCCTCCGCTTTTCGATAATCGGAAAAAAATTTTTTTCCCTCCTCCAAAAAAATTATCAGTGTTGCTGGATGACGCATTGTAAATTTATAACCCTTTTCCCATAAGGCTTTTTTCGCTGGGTTAAATTCCTTCTTTCTCTTCGACAGGTTGTAACTTATATCAGGATAAAAAAGAATTGGTTTCCCTGCTATCATCAGTGGCCCGTTTCTATTTTTGGCACTTTGGGCAGCGGCCTTCAGGATCTTTTCTTTGTCTTGGTATCGTAAGCATTTTATCAAAATTGATCGTGGGTTTTGATCAGCTCGAGGTCTTGACCTTAAAGATCTATGCACCCTTTCAATCTCAATTGGAGTTTCTCTTTCCATTTCCAATTTTTCAGGAATCCATTTTTGAAAAAAATTTATTGGATCTTCTCCTTCTATATCTTCTTTAAGTCCAACAATTTTAATATTATTTCGTCTACTGAGATTTTCAAGCTTATCAATTTTTTCCATAAATTGTTTTCTTTCTGATGTCCAAGCAGTATTTTCCTTTTCCATTTTGTCCATTCTTTCAACCATGTCTTCCGTTGTAGTTTCCAAGTCCGTAATTCTTTTTTCCAATTTTTCCTGTCTCTTTGTCATTTTATCAAGCATAATCTCCATATTGGTCATTTTTTTCCCGAATATTTTTTGATTATTTTTAATTACTTTTAATGTGTCTAATTTACGCATTATTTGCCTCAAAGTCTTTTCTATATTTCTAGAAGGACTTTTACCTCTTTCTTCAGCTGATCCTTCCGAGAGATTTGACTCTCCCTCCGATTCGCTATCACTTTCAGTTGCAGTGGTAGCTGGGCTTTGTAGTTCTTGTTGCTCCCGTTTGTGCATGCTCCATCCTTCGCGTTTGCGCAGTTCACAATGGTTTTTTTCCTTTGGAAGTGGCCAGTTTTGCCACAATCTCCTGTTCCATATCGCCGGTGATATAATGTACCTGAGACCGCGGTTCCTCGGTAGACGTGGGCCTTGTTCTTGTTCCAACTTGCGTAGTCTTCCCGGTATTAGTTTTCTTCATCTTCCTTCCTTGAGGCATAGCTTGACACAGTCTGGAGTCATTTATAAGTAACTTTTAGAAAGTATTGACTAACGTTTCTTCATTTAAACATTAATTTATTAACTTTTTACGGGAGAGCTGGGTCCCTGCGTCTCGATCCTACGTCATCACGTGATGTCCCCCCAATTCGGGGCATTTAAGATACTCAGAGACACATTGACAAACGAAAAATGGAGAGCTACATGGAAGAGAAGGTTTAGGTTGATCTTAGAGCAGATTAAAAGGCCAGCACAATGTCATTGGCCAAAGCACCTGCACCGTCTTGTACTACTGTGTTGTGTGTTGAGTGTTCAAGTCAACAGACATTTGGACACGAAGATGGATATGGGTCAAACACTGGTAAATATGGCATTATAGATTGGCACCGTGGTCAGCATGGATGAGCTGAGCCAAGTAAAATTGGATAGGTATATGGACAGGAAAGGAATGGAGGGTTATGGGCTGAGTGCGGGTCAGTGGGACTAGGTGAGTGTAAGCGTTCGGCACGAACTGGAAGGGCTGAGATGGCCTGTTTCCATGCTGTAATTGTTATATGGTTATACAGCGCAGAAACAGGCCATCTCGGCCCTTCTAGTCCGTGCCGAACGCTTACTCTCACCTAATCCCACTGACCAGCACTCAGCCCATAACCCTCCATTCCTTTCCTGTCCATATACCTATCCAATTTTACTTTAAATGACAATATTGAACCTGCCTCTACCCCTTCTACTGGAAGCTCGTTCCACACAGCTACCACTCTCTGAGTGAAGAAGTTCCCCCTCGTTTTACCCCTAAATTTTGCCCCCTAACTCTCAGCTCATGTCTTCTTGTTTGAATCTCCCCCACTCTCAATGGAAAAAGCCTATCCACGTCAATTCTATCTATCCCCCTCATTATTTTAAATACCTCTATCAAGTCCCCCCTCAACCTTCTACGCTCCAAAGAATAAAGAGCTAACTTATTCAACCTTTCTCTGTAACTTAGGTGCTGAAACCCAGGTAACATTCCAGTAAATCTTCTCTGTACTCTCTCTATTTTGTTGATATCTTTCCTATAATTTGGTGACCAAAACTGTACATACTACTCCAAATTTGGCCTCACCACTGCCTTGTACAATTTTAACATTACATCCCAACTCCTTTACTCAATGCACTGATTCATAAAGGCCAGCATACCAAAAATTTATTCACCACCCTTTCCACATGAAATTCCACCTTCAGGAAACTATGCACCATTATTCCTAGATCACTCTGTTCTACTGCATTCTTCAATGCCTTACCATTTACTATGTATGTCCTATTTTGATTATTCCTACCAAAATGTAGCACCTTACACTTATCAGCATTAAACTCCATCTGCTATCTTTCAGCCCACTCTTCTAACTGGCCTAAATCTCTCTGAAAGCTTTGAAAACCTACTTCATTATCCACAACGCCACCTATCTTAGTATCATCTGCATAGTTACTAATCCAAATTACCACCCCATCATCCAGATCATTAATGTATATGACAAACAACATTGGACCCAGTACGGATCCCTGAAGCACACCACTATTCACCGGCCTCCAACCTGACAAACAGTTATCCATCACTACTCTCTGGCATCTCCCATCCAGCCACTGTTGAATCCATTTTACTACTTCAATATTAATACCTAATGATTGAACCTTCCTAACTAACCTTCCATGTGGAACCTTGTCAAAGGCCTTACTGAAGTCCATATAGACAACATCCACTGCTTTACCCTCATCAACTTTCCTAGTAGCCTCTTCAAAAAATTCAATAAGATTTGTCAAACATGACCTTCCACGCACAAATCCATGCTGACTGTTCCTAATCAGACCCAGTCTATCCAGATAATTGTATATACCATCTCTAAGAATACTTTCCATTAATTTACCCACCACTGACATCAAACGTACAGGCCGATAATTGCTAGTTTTACTCTTAGAACCCTTTTTAAACAATGGAACAACATGAGCAATACGCAAATCCTCCGGCAACATCCTTGTTTCGAATGACATTTGAAATATTTCTGTCAGAGCCCCTGCTATTTCTACACTAACTTCCCTCAAGGTCCTAGGAAATATCCTGCAAGGACCCAAAGATCTGTCCACTTTTATATTCCTTAAAAGCACCAGTACTTCCTCTTCTTTAATCACCGTAGTTTCCATAACTTCCCTACTTATTTCCCTTACCTTACACAATTCAATATCCTTTTCCTTAGTGAATACCAAAGAAAAGAAATTGTTCAAAGTCTCCCCCATCTCTTTTGGCTCCACACGTAGCTGTCCACTCTGATTCTCTAAGGGACCAATTTTATCCCTCACTATTCTTTTGCTATTAATATAACTGTAGAAACCCTTTGGATTTATTTTCACCTTACTTGCCAAAGCAACCTCGCATCTTCTTTTAGCTTTTCTAATTTCTTTCTTAAGATTCTTTTTATATTCTTTATATTCCTCGAGCACCTCATTTACTCCAAGCTGCCAATATTTATTGTAGATCTCTCTCTTTTTCCAAACCAAGTTTCTAATATCCCTTGAAAACCATGGCTCTCTCAAACTTTTAACCTTTCTTTTCAACCTTACAGGAACATAAAGATTCTGTACCCTCAAAATTTCACCTTTAAATGACTGCCACTTCTCTATTACATCCTTCCCATAAAACAAATTGTCCCAATCCACTCCTTCTAAATCCTTTCACATCTCCTCAGAGTTAGCCTTTCTCCAATCAAAAATCTCAACCCTGGGTCCAGTCCTATCCTTCTCCATAATTATATTGAAACTAATGGCATTGTGATCACTGGACGCGTAGTGCTCCCCAACACATACCTCCGTCACCTGACCTATCTCATTCCCTAACAGGAGATCCAACACTGCCCTGTCTCTAGTCGGTACCTCTATGTATTGCTGCAAAAAACTATCCTGCACACATTTTACAAACTCCAAACCATCCAGCCCTTTTACAGAATGGGCTTCCCAGTCTATGTGCGGAACATTAAAATCTCCCACAATCACAACCCTGTGCTTACTGCAAATATCTGCTATCTCCTTACAAATTTGCTCCTCCAATTCTCGCTCCCCATTGGGTGGTCTATAATACACCCCTATAAGTGTTACTACACCTTTCCCATTCCTCAATTCCATCCAAATAATCTCCCTAGACGAGCCCTCTAATCTATCCTGCCAACCCACAGCTGTAATATTTTCTTTGACAAGCAACACAACACCCCCCCCCCCTCTTGTCCCTCCAATTCTATCACACCTGAAGCAATGAAATCCAGGAATATTTAGTTGCCAATCACACCCCTCCTGCAACCATGTTTCACTAATATCTACAACATCATATTTCCAGGTATCAATCCATGTTCTAAGCTCATCCACTTTTCTTACAATGCTCCTAGCATTAAAATAAATGCACTTGAGAAATTCTCCACCTCTTACTCTCTGTTTATCAGTAACAGTGCAAACAACTTTACTGTCTTCTTTTTCTTCCTTCTCCCATACATCTGTCCTTACACTCTGGTTCACCTCCCCCCTGTATCTAGTTTAAATCCACTGGAGCCTCTCTAGCAAACCTACCCGCAAGAATATTTGTCCTCCTCCAATTCAGATGTAAACCGTCCCGCCGGAACAGGTCCCACCTTCCCTGGAAAACTGCCCAATTATCTATAAATCTGAAGCCCTCCCTCCTGCACCATGTCTTCAGCCACATGTTGATCTGCACTATCTTACTATTTCTAAACCCACCTGCACGTAGTACTGGTAGCAATCCTGAGATTGCTATCCTGGAGGACCTGTCCTTTAACTTGGCACCTAGCTCCCTAAACTCACCTTTCAGGACCTCCTCACTCTTCCTACCCACGTCACTGGTCCCTACATGGACCACGACATCCGGCTGCTCACCCTCCCTCTTGAGAATACTGAGAACTCGATCCGAGATATCGCGGACCCTGGCACCAGGGAGGCAACAGACCATCCGGGATTCTCGATCTCTTCCACAGAACCTCCTATCTGTCACCCTAACTATCGAATCCCCTATCACTACTGCTCTCCTCTTTTCCTTTCGTCCCTTCTGTGCTGAGGGTCCAGTCTCGGTGCCAGAGACGCAACCACTGCAAGTTGACCATGGAAGTTGTCCCTGGTAGGTCGTCCCCACCACCAGTACCCAAATTATTGTTGATGGGAACGGCCACAGGGATGCTCTGCTCATTCTATCTATTCCCCTTCCTTCTGCTGACAGTCACCCAGCTACCTACCCCCTGACTGTTAGGGGTGACTATCTCCCTGAAATTCCGATCTATTACTGCCTCTGCCTCCGGAATGATCTGAAGTTCATCCAGCTCCAGCTCCAGTTCTGGTTTGACAAACACGGTTTGTCAGGAGCTGCTGTATGTCACATGACTCAGCGCACTTGTCACAGAGTTATACCAGATCCTTGGACTTAGTTTGGTGACGACATGACACCCAGCAGCCAATGAGATATCAGCCTCTGTTGCCATGCGCCAAAAAAGCCTGTTAAAAAACTTGTTATGCACACATAACAATGTCAGGCAACATCTATGGTGAGGAATAAAGAGTCGGGAACAACACCGATTGTGGTCGGAAGTGCCCATGTAGGACACCGCGGAGGAAGCGCGGGTGTAGAGCGGGGTTACAAGTGCATTTAAGCAAACGGGGTTTTAAACTGTCTACACCGACTATCTTGCCGGCGAACGTACAGTCTCTGGTGAATAAAATCGATGATTTCAGAGCTAGGGTGCTCCTTTGTTTCATGGAATCCTGGTTTCAAGGAACCCTTCCGTACTGGATGCAGCGATTCAGATCGACTATACACCGTCAGGATAGATCTATAGAGTCTCTCAAAAGCAGAGGTGGAGGAGTAGGCTTCACTATCAGCTCCTCTTGTGCACAAATATTTTAGTGCTGTCCCAATTCTGCTCACCAGACCTGGAATATCTAGCAGTAAAATGCCGTCCTTTTTACCTACCACGGGAGTTCTCTGGGGTCATTTTGGTAGCAGTTTACATTCCACCTCAGGCCAAGGTCAAGCAGGCTTTGGAGGATCTGAGCAATGGGATCAACATGCATGAAACAACACACCCTAACTCCTTCACCATCGTTTTGGGAGAATTTAACCAGGTCAGTCTGAAAAAAATCACTAAGCAACTACCATCAACAGATCACTCGCAATACCAGAGGAAACAACACACTGGACCACTGTTACACCACCATCAAGAATGCCCACTGTGATATTCCACGCCCTCACTTCGGGAAGTCTGATCACCTGTCTGTACTTCTACTCCCCGAGTACAGGCAGAGACTGAAGACTGCAGCACCAGTAGTGAGGACCAAGAAGGTTTGGACAAGGGAAGCACAGGAGCGCCTACAGGACTGCTTTGAATCGGTGGACTGGACTGCATTCAGGGATCCATCTTCGAACCTGGATGAGTATGCTGCTGTTGTTACCGATTTCATTAAAACCTGTGTGGATGAGTGTGTGGCCACAAAGACTTGCTGTACATTCCCAGACCAAAAGTCGTGGATGAACCAGGAGGTACATAGTCCGCTGAAGGCCACATTTGAGGCGTTCAAGTCTAGCAACCCGGGCCTGTATCAGAAAACCAGGTATGATTTGTGGAAGGCTATTTCAAGGGTGAAGAGACAATTTCGAACGAGATTGGAGGTGACATTGGAAGCGTGGATACAGGGTCTGCAAGACATTACATCCTACAAAGTGAAACCCAATAGCATGAATGGCAGCGATGCTTCACTACCAGATGAACTCAAAGCCTTCTATGCCCGCTTTAAAAAGAAGAACACAACTACAGCTGTGAAGATCCCTGATGACCCTGTGATCTCTGACTCAGAGGCCGGTGTTAGGCTGTCTTTAAAGAGAGTGAACCCTCGCAAGGCAGAAGGTCCCAATGGAGTACCTGGTAAGGCTTTGAAAACCTGTGCCAACCAACTAGCGGGAGTATTCAAGGACATTTTCAACCTCTCACTGCTACGGGCAGAAGTTCCCACTTGCTTCAAAAGGGCAACAATTATAGCAGTGCCAAAGAAGAATAATATAGGCTGCCTTAATGACTATTGCCTGGTAGCACTCACATCGACAGTGATGAAATGCTTTGAGAGGTTGGTCATGACTAGACTGAATGCCTACCTCAGTAAGGACCCGGACCGATTGCAATTTGCCTATTGCCAAAACCAGTCAATGGCAGACACATCTCAATGGCTCTCTACATGACTCCTGATTGAGAAGTTGCAGAACCTGGGCCTCTGTACCTCCCTCTGCAGTTGGATCCTCTACTTCTTATCCAGAAGACCACAATCTGTGTGGATTGGTGACAACATATCCTCTACACTGACAATCAACACTGGCACACCTCAGGGGTGTGTGCTTAGCCCACTGCTCTACTCTCTATATACACAGGACCGTGTGGCTAGGCATAGCCCAAATATCATCCATAAATTTGCTAAGAATACAACCATTGTTGGTAGAATTGCAGGTGGTGATGAGAGGAACCACAGGAGTGAGATAGGCCAACTAGTGGAGTGGTGCCACCTTGGATTCCGCCAACAATAGTCAGCAAACTCCAATACGACGTTGGAGCCGTGTTTACCCTTAGAGTCCTGAAGCGGGCAGAGCAGTGAGATCGGCACAAAGCCTCGAGTCGCTGTGCTTGTGGAGGAGATGTTGTTGTCAATCACAACTGACTGAGGTCTGAGAGTGAGGGAATCGAGGGTCCAGTTGCACAAGGAGGTATCGAGGCCTAGATCTTGGAGCTTATTGATTAGTTTTGGGAGGTTGTTAATGTTGAGTGAAGAGAATCCTGATGTCTGCATCTTCACTCTCCAGATGTTCCATGGCCGAGTGAAGAGCCAAAGAAATGGCGTCTGCTGTGGATCTGTTACGACAGTGGGCAAACTGGACAGTAGCCGCTGCTCGGGCAGGAGTTGAGGTAGTTCAACCTCTCAGAGCATTTCATCACAGCGGATGTAAGTGCAACTGGACGATTGCAGATCAGCCAATACCAGTGGAGGGGAATAACAAGTCAATGTTTCGGGGCGAGACTCCATCGACTGGAAAGGAGGGAGAAGCCAAGGTGGGGGTGGGGGGGGAGTACAAGCTGCAGATGATAGGTGAGGCAAAGCGAGAAGAGAGGTGGGTGTGTGTGCGGGAGAGGGGAGGGAGTGAATTATGAAGCTGGGGGTGATAGTTGGAGGAGTTAAAGGGCTGAAGAAGGACTGGAGTGGATAGAGGACTATAGTAGAAAGGGAAGGAGGAGGGGACCAGAGGGAGGTGACTGGCAGTTCAAAGTGCAAAGCAGACTTAATATCAAAGTACATATACCTCACCATATACAACCCTGTTGTTCATTTTCTTGCGGGCATACTCAATAAATCAACAGAATGATAACAGAATCAATGAGACACTGCACGAACCTGGCCGTTTATCCAGTGTGCAAACGACAACAAACCGCAAATACAAAAAGCCAGAATAAATAATACTAAACAGAAGAAGAAGAATAGCCTGTAAGTTGGCAGTGGAGTTATCGGGGCACCATCATGGCGGTGTTTCTGTAACTAGCTATTCTTGATTTTATGAGGCCGAGTTGCTAGCTCGACGCTCGACCCGACTTGGATTTGAACTCGGGAACCTTCCCTCCGGAGTCTGGCACTGATATTATTGCGCCACCATGCAGGACAATAATAAATATCAAGAACATGAGATGAATCCTACTTCCAAGGGAGTCCTTAGATAATGGGAGCGATTCAGTGATGGGGCACTATGGTTACCCCCTTTTGTTCAGGAGCCTGGTGGCTGAGGGGTAGTAACTGCTCTTCAACCTGGTGGTGCTCACCCTGAGGTTCATGTACCTTCGTCCTCATGGCAGCAGTGAGAGAAGTGCATGCCCACGGTGTTGGGGGGTCCCTGATGATGAAAGCTGATTTCCTGTGACCGTGTTTCATGTGGATGGGCTCAATGAGTGGAGGGCTTCACTCACGATGGAATGGGCTGGATCCACTACTCTTTGTTCGTCTCTCCATTCAAGGGCATTGGTGTTTCCATACCAGGCTGTGATGCAGCCAGTCAATATACTCTCCACTACACATTCACAGAACTTTGTTAAAGTTTTCAATATCCTGCTGGATCTCTGCAATGCAGGGGTCACAGGCAGGTAGCAAATAGGGTTCAGCAAAGGGAGGGGTGGGGAAGTGTTGGAGGCATGAGGTCTGAGGAAGGGTGCACAGAAGGTAAGGGGCAGGGGAAATCCCAAGGGAGAAGACAAGAGGGATCAAAGTTGAGGGAGGTTCAGATGAAACTGGGTGTAAGTGTAAATGAAGACGAGCCTGTGGGTAAAGGTAAATGTCTGAGCTCGCGCGCGTGTGTGTGTGTGTCTCACTCTCTCTCTCTGTCAGAGGCAGAGAAAGCGAGAGAGAGAGCCTGAGACATCTTCTCTGCTTTCCAGGTAGATGCAGGCTCAGCACTGGTCCAATTTTCCCAAAACTATTTCAAAACAAATAGAAAGATGCTCACTGGGGCAAAGTGACACATTAACCACTTGGTCCCAGCCTCACTTACCGGGAGGCGGTCATCTGCACTCCCTTCTCTAGTTGAACTATCTACACATATCTTGTCAAAACATTATTCCCTCTGGGTAGCCTCCAACCTGATGGCATGAACATCAATTTCTCGAACTTCCGGTAATGGCCACACCCTCACCATTCCCCATTCCCATTTTGCTCTCTCACCTTGTCTCCTTTCCTGCCCATCACCTCCCTCTGGTGCTTCTCCACCTTCCCTTTCTTCCATGGCCTCTTGTCCTCTATCAGAGTCTCCCATCTCCAGCCCTTTATCGATTTCACCAATCTCTTTCCCAGCTCTTTACTTTACCACTCCCCCTCTCCCGGTTTCACCGGTCACCTACAAACTTGTATTTCTTCTTTCCCTCCCCTCACCTTCTCACTCTGACTTCTCATCTTTTTTTCTCCAGTCCTGACGAAGATCTGATTTTCTCTTGCTTGAAGCTTTGGTGAGGTCACATTTGGAGAGTTGTGGAGACACAAGAGGCAGCAGAGACAGGGCTTTGATGCAGAATCTCAGCCTTAAACATCGACTATCACTTTTCCTGTAGAGATGCTACCCGACCTGCTGTGTTCCTCTATCGGCTTCTTTTTGTCTTTGGATACCGAGTATTTTTCTGCGCATTGGGTGTTTGATGGTCTTTCTTTTGGGTTCTATTGGGTTTCTTTATTTTGTGGCTGCCTGTGAGGAGGCAGGAAAAGGGAGGCGGGGTGTGCGGGATATAGAATGTATGTAGAGAGGTGGGGTTAGTTTACACAGACACAGTGGGACCAGGTTACTGAGGGAACTGGGAAAACACATTGTGAAGGCTCTGACCACAAAGAGTTAACAAGAGTGGATTCAACTCCCTGTGAGAAACCCCCGGTCACAGCTCTGTGACCCGAGGAGTATCAGACAGAGGGAGGAGCACAGTGAAGAGAGAAATCAACAGGATAGGAGGAGGAAAACACGTGATAGCTCTGTCAGATAATTTGAATGACATTCAAATGACAGGCACATTGAGACTTAAAGAGTCATTAGTGAGAGAATAGATTTCCTGAAGCACTGATGTGGTTATCAACAGGTGGAACAGCTCGGGAGGGGAGTGGTCTGAAATCAATATTTCCCATCTCTGTTTCTCAGGGAAAACATCATGGAATCCACAGAATGAAGGAAAATGAACATTAACATCTTGGAAAAATCTCACATTACAAGAGAGTAGTTGCTGACGATCTTAAAGCCAATTAAGGTGGATAACTGCCCAGAGCCTGATCAGGGGCATGCAAAGACATCAGGATCAGGTCAAAATTGCAGGGGCCTTGGCAGAGAAATGTACTTCGTACTTAGCCACAGGTGAGGGGCCGGACGACTGGAGGGTGGCTGAAGGACAGAAATTGAGGAGGGCAGGAAGGACAATCCAGGGATGACCCACTCCTGATGAAGGGTTTCGGCCCGGAACGTCGTCACTACCTCCTCCCATAGATGCTGTCTGGCCTGCTGAGTTTTGCCAGCATTTTGTGTTTTTATTTATTTCCAGCATCTGCAGATTCACTCGTGTAACCTCAACTTTAAATGTACTCAATGACTTGGCCCACACATCTCTCTGTGACAATGAATTCCAGTTTCTCGATCTTCTGGCTAAAGAAATTCCCCGTTACCAATGTTAAAAAGGGATGTATTTGTATTCTGGGTCTGTGCGCCTTGGTCCTAGAGTCTCCCACTGTTGGAGACATCCTCTCCAACTCCACTCTCTGTAGGCATCCAATATTTGATTGGTCAAAATGAGATAACTCCTTATTTATCTAAACTCCTGCAACTGCAGGCACAGAACCATCAAATGCTTCTTCTCACTACCCCGTTCTTTACCAGGGTCATTTTTCTGAACTACCTCTGGACCCTCTCCAATGTCACCACATCCTTTCTGATATGAGGAGCCAAAACTGCTCTCAATACTCCAAATGGAGTCTGACCAACGCCTTATCGAGGCTCAGCATTCCATCTTTTACATTCTTGTCCCCTCAAAATTAATGCTAACATTGCATTTGCCTTCCTGACCACTGACTCAGCCTGCATGTTAAGCTTCGGATAAAACTGCACCAGGATTCCCAAGTCTCTCTGCTCCTCTGATTTCTGAATTTGCTGCACGTTTAATAGTCGATACCTTTATTCCCTCTACCAACGTGCTCGACCATGTACTTCCCTACACTATATTCCAGCTGCCAATTCTTTGCCATTCCGCAATCTAAGGCCTACTGCAGACTCCCTGCTTCCTCAACACTCCCTACCCCTCCAGCTATCTTTGTATTATCCACAAAACCAGCAATTCTGCCACCCGTATCACTGACTGATCAAATGAAAATCAGTCCCAACACCAACCCCTGCGGACACCACTAGCCACCAGCACCTGACCAGTAAAGGACCTCTTTATTCCCCGTCTTTGCCTCCCGAGAATCAATCTTCTATCTGTGCTAGTATCTTTCCTGTAATTCCATGGACTCTCATCTTGTTTCGCAGCCTCATGTGTGGCTCCTTGTCAAATGTCTTTTGAACATCCCAGTAAACAACATCTACTAACTCTCCTTTGTCTATCCTTCCTGTTATTTCCTCAAAGAATGCAACAGATTGGTCAGGCAAGATTTCTCCACAGGGAAACCTTGCTGATTTCACCTATCATGTCCTTCAATTACTCTGAAACCTCATCCTTAATAACAGACTCTCGCCAACCAGTGAAGTCAGAAGAAGTCGCCTCTAATTTCCTGTCTTTTGCCTCCCTCCATTTTAAAAAATGGAGTGGCATTTGCATTTTCCAGTCCCCCAAAACCCCCAGTGAAAACTGAACGATCAGCACTAATGTCTCCACAATCACTTCAGCTGCTTCTTTAAGAACCTTATGAGACAAGTTGAGTAAACTTGTCCTTGAAGTGACGGAGGATGAGAGGAGACGTGATAGAGGTGTATAAGATGATGTGAGGCATTGATCGTGTGGATGGCCAGTGGCTTTTTCCCAGGGCTGAAATGGCTAACATGAGGGGGCATAGTTTTAAGGTGCTTGGAAGGAGGTACAAGGGGATGTCAGAGGTGAATTTTTCACACAAAGAGTGGTGGGTGCATTGAATTCAAAGTGAAGGTTGTAGAGCCGGGTACAATAAAGGCTTTTTAGAGACTCTTAGATATGTACATGGAGCTTAGGGAAATAGAGGGCTCTGTGGTTGGGAAATTCTCAGCAGCTTCTGGAGCAGGATTCATGGCTGGCTCATCACTGTGGGCGGAAGGGCCTATAATGTGCTGTGGATTTTCTATGTTCTATGCTGGGGGAACCGGTCAGACAGCATCTATGGAAATGGGATTTCGGGCCGAGATCCTTCTTCACAACTGGAAAAGGAAGTGGGAAGTCCCCAGAATAGAAAGGTGGGGGACGGGAGGGAGGATAGCTGGAAAGGGATAGGTGAAGCCAGGTAGGTTGGAAAGGTAAAGGGTTGGAGAAGAAGGAATCTGATACGAGAGCAGAATGGCCCATAGGGGAAATGGAAGGAGGAGGGGACGCACGGGGAGATGATAGTCAGGAAGGTGAAGGTAAGGGGCCAGAGTGGGGGATAGAAGGAGAAAGGAGAGGGAGGGAATTTTTTTTCGGGAAGGAGAAATCAATATTCATGCCATCTGTTTGGAGGCGACCCAAACATACTACACGGTGTTTTTCCTTCGGCCTGAGGGTAGCTCCGTCGTGGCACAAGAGAAGGCCGTGGACTGTCAGGTCGGAATGGGAATGAGAATTGGAAGTAAAATGTTCCATCTTTGGCAGATGGAGCAGAGGTGCTTGATGAAGCAGAACCCCAGTTTACAACAGGTCTCACCAGTGTAGAGGAGGCTGCAGTGGGAGCGGCAGACCAGGAGAGAGAGAGAGAGAGAGACTACATGATGGACAGCTGGTGTTCAGCACAATGATATTTAAACGAGCGTTTCACTGGACACGCAGACGCACGAAGGTTCGGGGCAGAAATTGCCACTGAACTTTAAAGTACCCACAAAGGGTGGGGGCTGAGGAATCGATCCGTGACTATTAGTGCGTGTAAGGTCGACCCAGTGGAATCTACCAGTGTGTCTAACCCTTGCCTTATTAATAAGTGGACTTATTTCCACTTGGCATAATTTACTTATTATTATTTAATTATTTATGGTTTTTTATATTGCTACATTTCTACACTATTCTTGGTTGGTGTGACTGTAACGAAATCCAATTTCCCTCGGGATCAATAAAGTACGTCTGTCTATCTGTCTGTCTGTCTGTCTGTCTGCCTGGGTTGATAGGTTATCACTTGAAGACAGCGCTCTTAAATTGGTCACGTTCGGCTGACTTGGAAGATTTGGAGGACATCGAGGAGGATCGACGACAGCTGTTTATTCAGATTACAAGCATCTCTCTCTCGCTTCAATCCCGTGTACCTGAACTGAAAATTTCTTACATACCATCGTGAGACTGTAATTCTTGCCACCTGAGCTTGAACAAGTTTGGGAACTTTTATTTACATCTATATGTGCTTAACACAATTAACTCTTGATTTACCTGGTTGAAGTTACTATTTGACGTAGTTACTAATAAAATAGTGTTTTGTTAAGAGCAAAACCAGACTCCAGGTGTGTTCTGTTGCTGCTGATACTATTATAGGTTTGCTATATAGAGTGACAGGCTGCTTGCAGGGTTAAGTGTTAGGAGTGAGATTAGTGGGGAGGGTGACCAGACAATGGAGTCATGGAGGGAGTGATCCCTGCAGAGAGTAGAGAAGGGAGGAGGTAAAGATGTGTTTGGTGGACAGATTCCATGATTGTGTGGCTAGGCACAGCTCAAATACCATCTATATACCTGCTGATGATACAACTATTGTTGGGAGAATCTCAGGTGGTGACGAGAGGGCGTACAGGAGTGAGATAAACAAACTAGTGGAGTGGTGTCGCAGCAACAACCTGGCACTCAACGTCAGTAAGACGGAAGAGCTGATTGTGAATTTCAGGAAGGGTAAGATGAAAGAACACATACCAATCCTCATATAGGGATCAGATGTGGAGAGAGTGAGCAGTTTGAAGTTCCTGGGTGTCAAGATCTCTGATGACCTAACCTGGTCTCAACATATTGATGCAGTTATAAAGAAGGCAAGACAGAGATTATACTTCATGTCAACAAAAATACTCAAAAACATCTATAGATGTACCGTGGAGAGCATTCTGACAGGCTGCATCACTGTCTGGTATGGGGGGGGGGTGGGGGGGGGGTGCTACTGCACAGGACCGAAAAAAGCTGCAGAGGGTCATAAATTTAGTCGGCTCCATCTTGGGTACCAGCCTTCAAAGTATCCAAGACGTCTTCAAGGAGCGGTGTCTCTGAGTCAGCGTCCTTTATTGAGGACCCCCAGCACCTAGGACATGCCCTTTTCTCACTGTTACCATCAGGGAGGAGGTACAGAAGCCTGAAGGCACACACTCTGCAATTCAGGAACAGCTTCTTACCATCTGCATCCGATTCCTAAATGGACATATTGAACCCATTAACACTACCGCACGTTGTTAATACATATTATTTCTGTTTTTGCACAGTTATTAATCTATTCAATATGCATATACTGTAATTGATTTACATATATAGATAGATATTGTACTTCTATATTATGTATTGCATTGAACTGTTGCTGCTAAGTTAACAAAATACAGTACATGACACATGACACATGCCGGTGAGAATAAACCTGATTCTGATTCTGAGATGGTGGAGGTTTATGGAGGATGATGTGATGGATGCGGACACTTACATGCTGGTAGGTTAGGACAAGAGGAACTCTATCACTGTTGAGGCAGAGGGAAGATGAGGTGAGCACAGATGTTCGGGAAATGAAGGAGATGCAGGTAAGGGCAACATCAGTAGCGGAGGAAAGGAAACCCTGTTCTTTACAGAGGAGGACATACCTGATGTTCTGGAAGGGGAAACTGCATTCTGGGAACAGATACAGTGGAAATGAAGGAGTTTAGAAAAGTTACAGGAAACTGGGTGGGAAGAGGTATAGTCAAGGTACCTGTGGGAATCAGTAGGTTTATAAAATATGTCGGTTGACAGTTTTTTTCCAGAGATGGAGGCAGAGAGAAGGGCAAAGGGGAGGGAAGTGTTTGAAATGGACCAAGTGAATTCAAGTGCAGGGTGGAAGTTAGTGGCAAAGTTGATGAAATTGATAAACTCAGCATGGGTGCATGAAGCAGCACCAATGCAGTCATTAATGTTTCTGAAGAAGATTTGGGGAGCGTTACTGGGGAAGGCCTGGAACATGGGCTGTTCTTCGACAGGCATTACTGGGGCTCATGCAGATACCCGTGGATAGCCCTCGAGTCTGGAGAAGGTGGGAGGAGTGGAAGGAAAATTGGTGAGGGTGAGCACCAGCCCTTCCAGCTGGAGGGGAACTGGTTTGTTCTTTTATTGAGAAAGAAACAGAGAGCTGTAAGGCCATCTTGATGGGGGATAGAAGTTATAACTGGACATCCATGGTGAAGATGAGGCGGTCAGTGCCTGGGAATTGAAAATTGCTGAGGAGATTGAGGGCATGAGAAGTGTCGCGGATGTGGGTTGGGAGGGATTGACCTGAAGGGTTTAGAATGAAGTCAATGTATGAGGACAAGTTCAGTGGGGCTGGAGCAGGCAGGGACATAGGCCAACTGTCTGTCTCGCTTTACAGGAATTGTCCCTTTCTGTTGTACTTTACACTGATCCAGGCTCCGCGCTCCGGGTTCATTTATATTCAGACCTCTTTAATGTGTTTCTGATCCCAACCTGACGTGGAAATTGCCGCGATTCCTGCCCAGAGAACACTTGGAGCAACGTTGTTCATTCCCGAGACTGCAGCGCCCCTGGTGGACATCCCCGGTACTGCAGGCGTTCTGCAGCTCCCCGAAAGTGAAAGGATCCTGAACCAGGAAGTACTGGGAGTTAACATGGCTTCGAAAGGACAGGTCGAGAGTTTAATCGAGGAGGTAATTTGTCCCATCTGCCTGGATTTCTTCACCGATCCGGTGTCACTGGAGTGTGGTCACTACTTCTGCCGCTCCTGCATCACACGGTGTTGGGAAAGGGAGGAGAGAAACTCCTGCCCGGAATGTAGAGAGGAGTTTGCGGACCGCACCCTCAAGGTCAATCGGGTTTTAGCAAATCTGTCTGAGAAAGCTCGAAAACTAAACCTGAATCCCAAAGAGAAAGAAAGTAAACTTCACTGCCAGGAACATGAGGAAGAACTGAAGCTGTTTTGTGAGACGGACAGGAAACTGATCTGTCTGATCTGTAGAGATGCACTGGAACACAAGTCTCACAACTTCATGCCGATTAAAGAAGCCGTTAAAATTTACCAGGTAAAACTAATCCGCTTTCGATCGTCTGTTTATGTTGTCTTTTTGTTTTGTCTAATCCATTAACTCCTTAATTCCCAGGATCGGGTTAAATCTTCCTTGGACTCTCTCGCAAAAATGAAATCAGACTTTCAGGAAATGGAGCAGCAACAGAAAGAGAAGATTTCTGGAGTTCGGGTGAGGCTTCCTGAGCAGAATTTACAATGTTGTAGTGTAGTTTTGTTCCCTTTAATGCAGAATAGCAGAGTATCGCAGCTCCAGTGCCCTGGGCTCGATCCTAACCTCTGGTGCTGTCTCCGTGGAGTTTGCACGTTCTCTCTGTAACCAGTACCTTCTTTTAGCCGACAATCAACTCAATGTGGTATTTACAGATACTGTAGTTGTAAACTGATTTAAACCAGATGGATGTTTTGATTGTTCAGGATTGAACGGTAAAATGGCAACTGTAATTAACCCCGTGAAGGGGTATTGTATGTGAATCAGGTGGGTCAGTGAGGAAGACTGGGTTTGAGGGAAATGTGATTGAATATCTGGGAACCACTCACTTGCTGCCTGTTATGCCACTGGAGTTTGGGACAGCAATGAAGGTCCTCCATCTCCGGCAGTGTTCATGTCTTCATTCAACATGTCAGTAGCTGCTTCTCGGTTTTCACTACTGTCAGTCATGCAGGTCCTGAGTGGAGACTCAGGAATAACATGGCACTCAGATGTAGAAAGACTCTTCATTGTTTCCGTAAGAGTTTTGTTTTACCAGTCAGTATTGTTAGCCCTGAGCTGAACCCATGAACCTGGAGGACCAGTGGACCACTCTTACTCTGGCCTCTACCCTTTGACCTGTTTGGCATGGGTGACCCTACCAAGGGTCAAAGCATAAAGCCCACATTCCAGCCAACAGAGTTCTTTGGGTCATTGAGGCACACAAGCCTCCAAACCCAACGGCAAGGTTGTGGTCCTCTTGGATGATAATGGGCTGGACGGACCCTTCCATATCATAAGGAAATACGTCAGGGCCAAATAATAAACCAGCCTCTCCTTTCATTCGACAGGAACAGTCACAAAGCGTTCAGTCCCACATCACATCCCAGTTTGCTGAACTGCGACGGATTATCACTGAGAAAGAGCAGCGCGCACTCCGAGATCTCAGGGAAGAAGAGGAGAGGATTCTAAATCCAATGGAGAAAAATCTTCGCGAGATTCAAGAGAATTTAAATGCCATCTACAAGGAAATCTCAAAGTTACAGGAACAGATGGATCAACAAGACAATATCATATTCCTCATGGTGAGAGATTTCAGTTTGGTCCTGTAAAAGTACATAGTCACAAAATGATGTATTTTAACTCAGTGTGGGATTTACAGATACTGGAGTTGTAAACTGATTGAAACCAGACGGATGTTTTGACTGTTCAGAGTTGTTGTCTCCAAACCGGCCTCTCACAACATCTGTACATCGCTGGACAGTCTGCATCCTTCTCGGGAATGTTTACTCTGATCGTAGCGCTGAGCCAGTGATCACTTCTGTGATTCCCACGTATAATATCCCCTGAGACTCAGAGTAACATCCCATTGCAGTCACA
This sequence comes from Hemitrygon akajei, assembly GCF_048418815.1. Taxonomy (NCBI): domain Eukaryota; kingdom Metazoa; phylum Chordata; class Chondrichthyes; order Myliobatiformes; family Dasyatidae; genus Hemitrygon; species Hemitrygon akajei. The sequence goes on from NC_133125.1 coordinate 207,522,215, forward strand.
GACTGTGAGTGTGTCTGGTGCAGTGGGTGTGAGGGTCTCTCTGTTGATCAGTGGGAACTGAGGTTGAACTCCAGAATGTGACCTACACATCGGATTTACCATCTATATCTGGTTTGTATCAGGTTCATTGTTTTGGAGAATTTTGCACTGTCCTTTGTTTTTCAGAAATATTCTTCATCAGATTATATCCCATTTTCATCAGAGACAGGACTTTCAGTCCATTCTCTCCTATCAGTTTCCCTGGTGCACAAGCCTCCTCCCACCTACTCACCACTCCCAGTAAGTGTCCCCAAATCCATGGTCCCTCATGTGTTTATCCAGCTTCCCCATTACAATCAATCTCTGCTGTTCCACTTCAGCCACTCCTGTAGCAGTGAGTTCCACATTCTCTTCACTACATTTCTTGTGGGATTTATTAACGACCTACTGATGTTTTATCTTTGACTTATTGTCTCCACACAAGCAGAAATATTTTCGATCAGATACATTCAGAATCTTAAAACCTGTCCAGTCTCTCCTGTAAGTTCCTTCTCTCTGTTATCGTATAATTCTCATAAATATTCCTTGTACTTTCTCGCACAGTTCAATGTCCCTCTTTCTCCGTTCATGTTAGTGGGAATGAGTTCAGTGGGAATTTTCAGCAGGTTTTAATAACTTGGCTCAGATGCCGACAGTAAGTCTCAGTCAATTGAGATCTGTGTTTGATTTATTTCAGGAGGAATCTCATCGGAAGAGGAGGTAGGACATGGTCTTCACTGAAACTCAGTATGGATTTGTAAAATAGTTCAAATATCCCGAATGCTCAGTTTATAACCATCTGTATAATATTTACAGGATTAGTGATGATGCCCACACATTGTCAGTGACAGATGGTGCCCTATTGGTTGAAAAATTCGATCACCCCTATTTGCTCGACATAGCATCGGAAGAAGTGATTGGTGGCATTAAACACGGTAAGACATAAGATTCATTTGTGCTTGTTTATGAGACACTACTAAGTCATAATTAGATGCCAAATATGGCTTGTCAATGACCTTCTGAAATTCCAAGTACACGACATCAACTGGTTCTCCTTTGTTTACCTGGCTTGTTATTTCTTCAAAGAATTCCAACTGATCTGTCAGGCAAGATTTTCCCTTGAGGAAACCATGGCCTATTTTATCATGTGCCTCCAAGTTCCCTGACAACTCCTCCTTAATAATCAACTTCACCATCTTCCCAGCCACTGAGGTCAGACTAACTGGCCTAGAGTTTCCTTTATTGTCTCTATCTTCTTGAACAGTGGAGTGACATTTTGAAATTTCCAGTCTTCCAGAACCATTGAAGAATCTAGTGATTCTTGAAGGATCGTTACAAATGCCTCCATGATCTCTTCAGCCACCTCTTTCTGAACTCTGGCATGTACGCTGTCTAGTCCAGGTGACAGCTACCTAAAGATCTTTCCGTTTCCCAAGAACCTGTTCTCTAGTAATGCTAACTTCACGCCCGGCACGTCGCCTGACACTTGGAACTTCCACCATACTGCTAGTGTCTTCCACAGTGAAGACTGATGCAAAATATGTCTTCAGTTCATCCACCCTTTCGTTGTCCCCCATTACTACCTCTCCAGCATTGTTTTCCAGCAGTCCGATATCCACTCTTGCCTCTCTCTAATCCAGAGATTAGGACCTCCTGGGTAGTAATTTCTGGATTGCTGCCTGTGCCAGGTGCCAGTGAGGGTAGAAACACGATGATCTGGCAGGTAAATGTGTGGCTGAGAAGCTGGTGCAGGGGGGGCAGGCTTCAGGTTCTTGGATCATTGGGATCCCCCTGGGGGAGGTATGACCTGATCAGAAGTGATGGGTTGCACCTGAACCCAAGGGGGACCAATATTCTTGCGGGCAGGTTTGTTAGAGCTATTGGGGAGGGTTTAAACTAATTTTGTAGGGGGGTGGGAACTGGAGTGAAGGGACTCAGGATAGGATGGATGGTAAAAATGGTAATGATAGCCTGCAGTCAGACTGTCAGGAAGGACAGGCAGGTGATGGAACTCAGTTGCAGCCAACAGGCTGAGTATCAAAACTTTAGGGATGCAGAATCAGAAAGGACAGTAAATACGGTACTCAAGCTGTTGTATCTAAATGCACGTAGTGTAAGAAATAAAGTGGATGATCTTGTTGCACGATTACAAATGGCCAGGTATGATGTTGTGGCCATCACTGAATTGTGGCTGAAGGATGGTTGTAGTTGGGATCTGAATGTGCAAGGTTACACATTATATCGGAGTGATAGGAAGGTAGGCAGAGGGGGTGGTGTGGCTCTACTGGTAAAGAATGACATCAAATCAGTAGAAGGATGTGACATAGGATCGGAAGATATTGAATCCTTGTGGGTTGAGTTCAGAAACAGCAAGGTGAAAAAGACCTTGATGGCAGTTATACACAGGCCTCCAACAGAGCTGGGCGGTGGACCACAGATTACAACAGGAGATAGAAAGGCTGTGTCAAAAGGGCAATGTTCTGGTAGTCATGGGAGATTTTAACTTGCAGGTTGATTGGGAAAATCGGGTTGATAATGGATCTCAAGAGTGAGACTGTTGAATCCCTAAGAGATGGCATTTAAAGCAGTTTATCATTGAGCCTACTAGGGGATCAGCTATACTGGATTGGCTGTTACGTAATGAACCAGAGGCGATTAGGGAGCTGAAGGTAAAAAACCCTGAGGAACCAGTGATCACAGTATGATTGAGTTTAACTTGAAATTTGATAGAGAGAAAGTAAAGTAGCGGTTGATCTTTGAGACTTTCCCAGTAGATCCCGAAAAAAATTCAAAAATAAATACACAAATACTGTTGAAAGATTGATTCCGGGTTGCGGGGTTTTGTTCCGTTCTTTCTGTCCAGTGCATGTGTGTGTAGCTCCCCCGCATTACACAGTGTAATTCAACACGTACAAACACACTGGATGAACTCAGCAGGTCGGGCAGCGTCCGTTGAAATGAGCAGTCAACCTGCTGACTGCTGAGTTCATCCAGCTTGTTTGTACGTGTTGATGTGACCACAGCATCTGCAGTGTACTTTGTGTTTACACAGTGTAATTCAGTGGTCCCCAACCACCGGGCCGCGAGGAAACGATATGAGTCAGCTGCACCTTTCCTCACTCCCTGTCTTGCCCACTGTTCAACTTGAACCCATGCGAGGTCATCAGTCGCCTAAACGCAGTGATACCCTCGCGCCAGGAATCACTGGTTCGCCTCACGTGGCCGGCGAGAAGTGCCGTTGGTACTGGCCTGGAGCGCGGAGAGGTGGGCGCCGCCTCTAAACCTGTTCACCACACCGAATGTTCGTGGGGAACCCAGTGCTAAAATATTCACAGACGATCTAATTCGGGCTCAGGGTTCCGTAAGTATCAGAGCAGCTACCTCGCTGCGATCTGCTGGAACAAACTTTTGTCGGCCGATAGATCCTACAAGGGGGGCGGGCGGGCGCCCTGTCACACTCCCCGCTCTGTCGCTTTCTCCGGACTGGAACTGGCACGGGGACCTCCGGCCCTGACCTTGTCCTCTCACCCCACCCACAACCAGCCACATTTGGCCAGGGTGTCTGGCGGAGGGCGGGCAGGCGGAGGCTGCAGTTTGAGCCTGGAGGCTGTCTAATGAGGCAATGAAATCCTCAAAACTGCTTCGGTACCTTGAGTCCAAGCACCCCGCACTTAAAGACAAACCCGCTGAGTTTTTTGAGCGGAGAAAACGTGAGCAAGTGGGACAAAAGCTAAGTGCCGAGAGCCGCGAAAACTAAATTGTGCAATAGACTGGACATAAGGAACCTGCTTCGAGTATCGCTGTATTCCGGTCGTGTTTAATCCCCCCGCCGGCAGCCGGTCGGCAAGAATATTGTCAATATTAAACCGGTCCGCGGTGCAAAAAAGGGTGTGTACCCCTGGTGTTTATACATTATTTCTACTTCCGGGTTGCGGGGTTTTAATTCCGGTCTTTCCTGCCCCAGTGCGCATGTGTGTAACTAATCAATCTGGGTGTCGATGTCACCTTTGACTATGACCGAGTTAGGGGATCTTGGGCTTAAAAAGGTTGGTGATCACTAACGTAAAGGCTGATGTAGCAGTATTTCAGTGGAGTAAGGGAAATGACAGTGGTATGAGGCAGGAGTTGGCCAAAGTAAATTGGGAAGAGCTGCTGGCAGGGATGTCAGCAGAGCAGCAATGGTGTGTGTTTCTGAGGAAATGAGGAAGCTGCAGGACATGAGTATGTTTTCATTTCTTCCAAAAATGAAGAAATACTCAAATTGTAAAATAGTATAACCATGACTGACAAGGGATGTCAAAACTATTGTAAAAGCAAAAGAAAGGACATACAACAAAGCAAAAATTAGTGGGATGATAGTGGATTGGGAAGTTTTTAAAAACCTAAACAGAGCAACTAAAACAATCATTGGAAAGGAAAAGATGAAATGTGAAAGCAAGCTATCAAATAATATCAAAGTGGATGGTAAAAGTTTTTTCACGTATGTTAAAAATAAAAGAGAAATGAGAGTGGATATGGGACTGCCAGAAAATGAGGCAGGAAAAATAATAACAGGGGACAAGGAGATGGCGGATGAACTAAATGACTATTTTGCATCAGTCTTCACTATGGAAGACATTAACAGTATGCCTGATGTAGTGTGTGAAGGGAGAGAAGTGGGTGCAGTTACTGTTACAAGAGAGAAGGTGCTCAAAAAGCTGAAAGACCTAAAGGTACATAAGTCACCTGGACCACTGGGACTGCACCCTAGGGTTCTGAAAGATGTAGCATTAGAGATTATGGGGGCATTAGAAACCTACACAATCCACTATGACCCTGGAAAATGGTTCACCAAACGCAGGTATCGGCCGAAGTGGTGCCTTATGGATGGCCTGATTAGGTTTTCCCACCACCTGGCACGTATGACATCCTCTACAGTAATTTGCAATATCTTTCCTCACGTTAGGCCAATAAAATCCCCTCATAATCCTGTGCACTGTTTTCTTTACTCCGAAATGTCCACCTAAAGGCATCTTATGGGCCGGGTTTAAAACTTAAGCCCTGTAAACTTTTGGAAGCACTACCTGATGCACAATAGCCCAATCCTCACTTGCAGGCACAGTGGCTGATCTCCACTTCCTCATCAACACCCCATCTTTAAGGTAATATCCCACTGACTCTTTCTGAATTTCATCCTCAGAGAGAGCTCTCTCTTTTAAAGCCACAATTTCAGGATCTTTATTTAGTTCTTCTATAAATTCCCTCCTCAATAAAGACGTCTTTCTCATCCTCCTTACTCTCCTCAGCCTTACTACCCTCTAAGTCCTGTTGGTTTAGGGACAGTAGGAAAGTCTAGATAAATCAATATTAGCATCAGCACCCTTTTCCGACATGCTTCTAGTTACTACGCAGGGGGGATACACATCAGCATCTATGGGCGGGCCCTCAGCAGCAGCAGGCTCACTGGCTAGCTGAACTGCTGGGTAAACATGCCCACCTGCAAGGTCATTTCCGAGTAACAGATCAACATTGTCTATCGGTAGTTCAGACCGCACCCCTATTGTGACTGGTCCAGATACCAAGTCGCATTTCAGAATTATCTTATGCAAAGGCACGGTTTCAGTCCCCTTTCCAATACCTTTGATAATATTCACCACCATATGACCATATAACAATTACAGCCATCTCGGCCCTTCTAGTCCGTGCCGAACACTTACTCTCACCTCGTCCCACTGACCCGCACTCATCCCATAACCCTCCATTCCTTTCCTGTCCATATACCTATCCAATTTTAGTTTAAATGACAATACCGAACCTGGCTCTACCACTTCTACTGGAAGCTCATTCCACACAGCTACCACTCTCTGAGTAAAGAAATTTCCCCTCGTGTTACCCCTAAACTTTTGCCCCCAACTCTCAAATCTCCATCTCAGCACCGAACTCCAAAACACTCTTTAATATCAGTGACTGAAAAGCTCCAGTATCACTCCAGACTCTCACTGGAACCGGAGTTGATCCCTCCTTCACAAACACAAACCCATTTGAAATAAATCTCTCAAATCCCTCTTGAACTCGGTCAGACCCCTCCTTCTTCAGCGGTGTTTCAACCGTCTGAACGCAGGCATTTGGGGTTTTCTCTCGCTGTCCCTTTTTCCCTTTTCATAGCAAAACAATTGGATGCCGCATGACCAGGCTTCCCACAAAAGTAACACTTGAAACTGGGAAATTTTGCTTTTGACTGCTTCCCTTCCTCCTGACTTTTATCACTAGTCCCCGGTTTACTCTCTGGTTTAGCCGGTGGGTTATCTTTGTTATCCCTGCTACTCCTTTGGTAGCTCTTGCTCGGGAAAAACTTTACCTTGTGGGTTAAAGCAGACTCGTCTGCTAACTTAGCAGACTCTGACAGGGTCTCAGCCTCTCTCTCATTCAGGTACGTCCTTATGTTGTCAGCGACCCGGGTTCATGTCCCGTTACTGTCTGTCAGGAGTTTGCACGTTCTCCCATGACCACGTGGGTTTCTTCCAGGTGCTCTAGTTGCACAGTCCAAACCTGTACTGGTTGGCAGGTTAATTGGTCATTGTAACTTGTCCCATGGTCAGGCTCGGATTAAATCAGGGGTTGCTGGGTGGTGGGGGTCATTGTAACTTGTCCCATGGTCAGGCTCGGATTAGATCAGGGGTTGCTGGGTGGTGGGGGGTCATTGTAACTTGTCCCATGGTCAGGCTCGGATTAAATCAGGGGTTGCTGGGTGGTGGGGGGTCATTGTAACTTGTCCCATGGTCAGGCTGGGATTAAATCAGAGGTTCCTGGGTGGTGGGGGTAATTGTGACTTGTTCCATGGTCAGGCTCGGATTAAATCAGGGGTTGCTGGGTGATGGGGGTCATTGTAACTTGTTCCATGGTCAGGCTCGGATTAAATCAGGGGTTGCTGGGTGGTGGGGGTCATTGTAACTTGTCCCATGGTCAGGTTTGGATTAAATCAGGGGATGCTGGGTGGTGGGGGGTCATTGTAACTTGTCCCATGGTCAGGCTTGGATTAAATCAGAGGTTCCTGGGTGGTGGGGGTCATTGTAACTTGTCCCATTGTCAGGTTCGGATTAAATCAGGGGATGCTGGGTGGTGGTGTGTCATTGTAACTTGTCCCATGGTCAGGCTCAGATTAAATCAGAGGTTCCTGGGTGGTGGGGGTCATTGTGACTTGTTCCATGGTCAGGCTCGGATTAAATCAGGGGTTTCTGGGTGGTGGGGGTCAAAGGGCCGGAAGAGCCTATTCCGTGCTGTATCTCAATAAATAAATTACAGCTGATGAAAGTGCAGTAGACATCATCTCCATGGAGTTTAGTGAGGGATTTGACAAGGTAGCAGAGAGTTAGATCACATGGGATACAGTACGATCTGGAATAGGATACAGAGTTGTCTGGGTGGAGTCCTGTGATCAATGGTTGTTCTGCAGGGATCGGTGCTGGGTCCACTGTTTTTCATCATTCATATGAACGATTTGGAGAGAATGTAGGTGACGTGTTTAGTAGGTTTGTGAAGGACTCTAAAATTGGTGGTTTCATGGACAGAGAAGAGGTTATTTATTTATTTAGAGACAGTGTGAAACAGGCTGTCCCAGACCAACGACCCACTCCACCCAGCACCCCAACTATTTAAAACCAGCCTAATCACGGGGCAATGTACAATGACCATTTAACCTACAAACCGCTATGTCTTTGTACCAGCGTCACAGAGTGATAGAAACTAGCAGCACAGGCCCTTCTGCCCATCTGGTCTGTACGACCTGCACCGAGACCATGGTCCTCCAACTCCGACCATCCATGTACCGTCCAAACTTCTCTTAAATGTTTAAATCAAGCTTGCTTGTACCACTTGGGCTGGCAGCTCGTTCCACACTCTCACAACCCTCTAAATGAAGAAGTTTCCCCTCATGTTCCCCTTAAACTTTTCATTTTTCACCTTTAACCCATGACCTCTGGTTGTAATCCCACACACCCTCTGTGGAAAAAGCCTGCTTGCATTTACCCTATCTATACCCCTCATAATTTTTTATACCTCTATCAAATCTCCCCTCAGTCTTCTATGTTACAGGAATAAAGTCCTAAACTATTCAATCTTTCCTTATGACTCAGGTCCTCCAATCCCAGTTACATCCCTGGAAATTTTCTCTGTATTCTTTCAAACTTGTTTACATCCTTCCTGTAGGTAGGTGACCAAAACTGTACACAATATCCCAAATTAGCCGGCCCCAGGTCTCATACAACTTCAACATAACATCCATCTACCTGTAACATCACTTTCGATGTATTCGGGACCTGTGTTCCCAGATCTGCTGTAGAACAGAGTCCTCAATGCCCGACCATTCACTGTGAAAGACCGACACTGGGGTCCTACCGAAGAGCAACAGCTCACACTTGTCTGCATTAAATTCCAGCTGACACTTTTCAGCCCATTTTCCCAGCTGCTCCAGATCCCATTGCAAGTAATGATGGTCTTCCTCGCTGTCCACTTCTCCCCAATCTGAGGGATGAATCCGGAGCACCCGGCGGAAATGCACGAGGTCCCGGGGAGAAAGTACAAACTCCTTACAGATGGTGTCGGAATTGAACTCTGAACTCTGGAATGCAACAGTATTGTATTATCCACTACATAACCCTCTTGCTCATGGTTTATCCAAGATTAGAATGAGATCTTGATTAATTGGGTCTCTGAGCCATTGGATGGAAATTGATTTAAATTCAGAGAGATGAGGGTGTTGCATTTTGGAAGGTAAACCAGGACAGGATTTACACATCAATCGGGGGCCCTGGAGAGTGTTGTGGAACAGAGAGACCAGGAGGTGAATGCCTTCATCAGTCAGAATACTGAGTACAGGAGCTGGGACGTCACCTTATGAGTGTACAAGACATTGGGAAGGCCACATTTGGAGCAGAGTAACACACATAAACTGCTGGAGGAACTCAGCAGGTCAGGCAGCAGCTCTGGATATGAATAAACACTCAATGATTTGGGCCAAGGTTTTGTGTGTGTTGCTTTGGATTTCCAGCATCTGCAGACTTTCTTGTCTTTATGATTTTGATCACCCTGTACAGTTCAGGTTATCTTTCTACAGGAAGGATGTCATTAAACTGAGAGGGTATAAAACAGATTTACAAGGATGTTACTGGGAATGGAGAGTCTGGGTTATAAGGAGAGGCTGAATATTCTGGGTCTTTCTCATGCCCGGTTCCACTGCTATCTCCCGTCTTTCTTTCCAATCGAGGAAAGGTCTCGGCTTGAAACATCGACTGTACATCTCCCTTATCACATGCTGCTTGACCCGCTGAGATCCTCTAGAATTTTGTGTTTGTTGATCGAGGAAAATCCGCTCTCCATGTCGAGGAAAAACCTCGGGACGATGCCGGTTGTCCATCCGCTGTGTTTGGGTAAAACCCCGGGAAAGGGTCCTGTCGCCCATCCAACTGCGCCTGAGGCCCAGCGGCCTCTCCCCACGGTCCCGGGGCCGCGCTGCCCGAGTCTCCCCCTCGGTCCCCGGGGCCGCGCTGCCCGAGTCTCCCACCCCCCGATCCCCGGGGCCGCGCTGCCCGAGTCTCCCCCGATCCCGGGGACTCTCTAATTCTCTGCTTCTCCCCCCAGTCTCTGTCACCCTGGATGTGGAAACGGCGCATCCGCTGCTCGAGGTGTCTGAGGATCGGAAGAGTGTGAGACGGACCGGGACCCGGAGGGATCTCCCTGACACCGGGAAGAGGTTCACATACTGGCCTTGTGTGCTGGGATCGGAGGGATTCACATCGGGGAGACATTACTGGGAGGTGGAGGTGACGGGGAATCGGGGCTGGGGTCTGGGAGTCGCCGCAGAGTCTGTGGAGAGGAAGGGACGGGTCACACTGAGTCCGGAGACCGGATTCTGGATCATCGCGCGGGTTGATGACGAGATGCGGGTTTACACCTCCCCTGTGTCCCGTCTCCCTGCCGGTCCCATCCCCGGGAGGGTGGGAGTTTATCTCAGTTACGAGTCCGGGACAGTTTCATTTTACAACGCGGAGACCAAGTCCCATCTCCACACCTTCACTGGGAATAAATTCACAGAGAAACTTTATCCTTTCTTCGGGCCTTGGGATACAAACCAGTGGCTGAGAATCTGCTCCGGTTCCGCTCCGGGTCTGTAAACGGGTCGGGTCCCGGGACCGGCGTCAGGAGTAAGTCAGTGTAAATATAAATGTGCGGAGAGTGAAATAAACACGGTGTGAGAATTATCGATCCATTAATTTTAACTCGTTCACCGCATCCGTCAACGGAACAGAAACACTGCGGATTCAGCAGCAGCTGCGGGCGGCGGGTCCTGAGCTCCCCGGCTCCCCCGGGTGCTAAAGTCCACCGGGACTGACAGGGTAACTGGGGCAAGTGGTGGTGGTGCTGACTGGGAGAGGGAGGTCAGGGTGAATCTTGGTAACACGGGACATGTAGTGGTGGTAACACACAAAGCGCCTGGGTCTCCCACCGTGTCAGGCAACATCTATGGAGGGAAATGGGCAGGTGAGGGGTAATAGCTGAGGGAAGGGTGATAGATGAGGGACGGGTGGAAATGTGTCAGAAATTGGGAGGTGAGAGGTGTCAGTGACAAAGGGCTGAAGATTTTGGAATCTGACAGGAGGAGAAAGTGACCCCGGAGTAAAGGGAGGGAGGTGGGGAGGAGTGTGTGGGGGATGGGCAGATGGAGAGGTGGGGAGGACTGTGTGGGTGATGGGCAGATGGAGAGGGTAGGGAGGACTGTGTGGGTGATGGGCAGATGGAGAGGGTGGGGAGGAGTGTGTGGGTGATGGGCAGATGGAGAGGGTGGGGAGGACTGTGTGGGTGATGGGCAGATGGAGAGGGTGGGGAGGAGTGTGTGGGTGATGGGCAGATTGGGAGGGTGGGGAGGAGTGTGTGGGAGATGGGCAGATGGAGAGGGTGGGGAGGAGTGTGGGTGATGGGCAGATGGAGAGGGTGGGGAGGACTGTGTGGGTGAAGGGCAGATGGAGAGGGTGGGGAGGAGTGTGTGTGGGGGATGGGCAGATGGAGAGGTGGGGAGGACTGTGTGGGAGATGGGCAGATGGAGAGGGTGGGGAGGAGTGTGGGTGATGGGCAGATGGAGAGGGTGGGGAGGAGTGTGTGGGAGATGGGCAGATGGAGAGGGTGGGGAGGAGTGTGGGTGATGGGCAGATGGAGAGGGTGTGGAGGAATGTGTTGTTGATGGGCAGATGGAGAGGGTGGGGAGGAGTGTGGGTGATGGGCAGATGGAGAGGGTGGGGAGGAATGTGTTGCTGATGGGCAGATGGAGAGGGTGGGGGAGGAGTGTGTAGATGAAGGGCAGATGGAGAGGTGGGGAGGAGTGTGTAGATGATGGGCAGATGGAGAGGGTGGGGAGGAGTGTGAGGGTGATGGGCAGATTGGGAGGGTGGGGAGGAGTGTGTGGGGGGTGGGCAGAAGGAGAGGGTGGGGAGGAGTGTGGGTGATGGGCAGATGGAGAGGGTGGGGAGGACTGTGTAGCTGATGGGCAGATGGAGAGGTGGGGAGGAGTGTGTAGCTGATGGGCAGATGGAGAGGGTGGGGAGGAGTGTGAGGGTGATGGGCAGTTTGGGAGGGTGGGGCGGAGTGTGTGGGGGGTGGGCAGAAGGAGAGGGTGGGGAGGAGTGTGGGTGATGGGCAGATGGAGAGGGTGGGGAGGACTGTGTAGCTGATGGGCAGATGGAGAGGGTGGGGAGGAGTTTGTCGGTGATGGGCAGATGGAGAGGGTGGGGAGGAGTGTGGGTGATGGGCAGATGGAGATGGTGGGGATGAGTGTGTGGGTGATGAGCAGTTGGAGACGGTGGGGAGGTGTGTGTGGGTGATGGGCAGATGGAGAGGGTGGGGAGGAGTGTGTGGGGGATGGGCAGATGGAGAGGGTGGGGAGGAGTGTGTGGGTGATGGGCAGATGGAGAGGGTGGGGAGGAGTGTGTGGGGGATGGGCAGATGGAGAGGGTGGGGTGGAGTGTGTGGGTGATGGGCAGATGGAGAGGGCCGGGAGGAGTGTGTGTGTGATGGGAAGATGGAGAGGGTGGGGAGGAGTGTGTGGGTGATGGGCAGATGGAGAGGTGGGGAGGAGTGTGTGGGTGATGGGCAGATGTAGAGGTGGGGAGGAGTGTGTGGGTGATGGGCAGATGGAGAGGGTGGGGGGGAGTGTGTGGGTGATGGACAGATGGAGAGGGTGGGGAAGGAGGGGAAAGAGAGAGGGTGATGGGGCTGGTGGATCAGGAGGAGAGAGACAATTAAACAGGAAAAGTGACAGGGAACAACTTCCAGAAGTTTGAAAGTTCGATGTTGATGCTGCCAGGTTGCCAATCACCCTGACGGAAAATGGGGAGCTGTTCCTCTAATTTACGAGACAAATAGAGACGCGATTTCTACTTTGAATCAGATATTCAGTTTTGGAGCCAGTTTATATGCAGGAAATCCGGGGAAAAAAGCAGGTTGGTCAGGATCTGTGGAGAGAGGAACAGGCTTCACGTTCCACGTTGGTGACCTCTCCTGGAATTGATTCAAACACTGCCTGCTCTGTTGTGGGTTTCAAGTAATTTCTGTTTTGTTTTAGTTCTTCCAGCATCTGATTGAAGAAAAAATGGGAGTGCAGTGTAATTTCGTCCGGAAGGGGATAAAGAAGGAGGAATGTGATAGGAGAGGGGAGTGGACCATTAGAGAAACCGATGGTCAGGTTGGAACTACCCGGAGAGGTACGGTGAAGGTGAGAGAGACGGGGACATGATATTTTGGAGCCGGAAGTGTGGCAACACATGCAGGCTGATCCCAGCACAATCCTCGGGCAGACTGTGTTGGTCATTGACGCAATGGAGAAATGTAAATGGTGAAGCCCCCTGTGTGTATTTGTATATGGCGGAGACAGAGAGAGAGTCTGAGATTTACTCCAAGCTCCCCAGGTAGATGCAGGGATGATGTTTCTGGTGACGGGGATGTCAGGATGAGGAGGCGCAGTGAGGGGACGACCATTCAGAGGTGAATAAATGTATTTACACAGCTCACAATCTAACAGGGCTCTGCACATTTACACATTAACATGTTGAGGAGAGACGTGGAGAGAGTTTTGGATACAAAGTGAAACAGTAGAAACAGCATGAGCACAGGGAAGTGGTATTGATCATGTCTAATGGGAGAGCAGGTGTGAGGGGCTGAATGGCCTCCTTGCTTCTGTTTCTGATGTTCTTCAGAGCAGTGTACAGACTGACCAGAGGGAGGATAGAAGGGTCTGGGGAATAAATAGAGGTGTAAAGCAGGAGGGTGACAAGGTGATTAAATATCGATTATTTAAATTGTCAGAAAAATATCTTTGACACTGAAATGTGGGATCTTGATGCAGCAGAAGATTGTGAGGTGTTGGATACACTGGGATTACTCAAACACGGATGCAGGAAAACTTCCTGACTTCCCCCCTGTACAGCCCTGCTCTGATGTGAGGTCCCACTCTTCCTAATGAGACTAATGGAGGTGACAGCACACACACCGGCCCTTCGACGTAACATGTCCCTGACAACCAAGGTGGCTTCCTCAGCACGTCCCAATTGATGGCATTTGGCCAGCATTCCTCTAAATGTTTTCAATCCAAATGTCCTAAAAATGTTTCAATTCTATCGGCCTCTACCATTTCCTCCGGCAGCTCATCCCATTTACCAACCACCGACTGTGTGGAAAATTTGCCACTCAGGTCCCCTGCTAATCTTTACCCTCTGAGCTTAACTCTATATCCTCTAGTTTTAGACTCCCCTCCCCTGAGGAAAAACTGTGACCATCGACCTCATCACAGTCCTGCAGGATTTCATCAATCGCAATAATGTCCACCCTCAGTCTCCTTTGCTTCAGGAAAACAGTCCAGGTCGATCCAGATTCTCCTGAAGCCCTTGAGGCCCGGTAACATTCCTGTGAATCTTGTCTGCACACATTCCAGCTGAATGTCATCCTTTCTACAGCTCGGTGACCAGAACTGCACCCAGTACTCTGAGTGTGGTCTCCCCAATGTCTTGCACAGCTGTAACACGACAAACCATCTCATGTACTTAATCCCCGATCGATGAAGGCCAGCGTACCAGACCCCTTCTTCACTACACTGTCTACCTGTGTCTCTACTCTCAGGAACTATGTACTTGTTCCCCTGGGTGTTTCTATTCTATAACACTCCTCAGGGCCCTGACATTCACTGTGTACATTCTGTCCTGGTTTTAACTTTCCAAAATGCATCACTTTGCCCATTTCTATTTTGAATTCTTTCTGCCATTCCTTTGCCCATATTCCCAGTTGATTGAGGTCCTGTTGTAACTTTAGACAAACTTCACAGTCCACATCAGAAATTTCAGTTTCTGTGCCTGTTCCTGTGCTGTACTGTTGTATGTTCTCAGAGAACATAACATTCTCCTGTTTAGAAGAATGAGAGGAGATCTCGGGGAAGAGCAAAATCGTTCAGGGCTCAACAGACAGCATTTTGTGTGTGTTGCTCGGATTGAATTGAAATGACTTTATTTCTTACATCCTTCACATACATGTGGAGTAAAAATCTCCGTCTCAATGTGCAATCATAGTAATTTATAATGAACAGAACAGTCAGTGTGATGTTTGATGGCCCGATGGGAGAAGCTGCACTGGAGCCTGTTGGTCCTGGGGTTTATGCTGTGGTACCGCTTCCCGGATGGTGGCAGCTGGATTAGATTGTGGTCAGGGTGACTTGTGTCCCCAGTGATCCTACGGGCCCTTTTTACACACCTGTCCTTGTAAATGTCCTGAATCATGGGAAGTTCACAAGTACGGATGTGCTGGGCTGTCAGCACCACTCTCTGCAGAATCCTGCGATTAAGAGAGGTACAGTTTCCATATACCAGTCAGGATGCTCTCAATTGTGCCCCTGCAGAAAGTTCTTAGGATTTGGGGACCCAAACCGAACTTCCTCAACCGTCTGAGGTGAGAGAGGCGCTGTTGTGTACAGACCACGTGAGTTCCTTGGTGACGTGGATGCTGAGGAACTTGAAGCTGTTTACCCTCTCAACCCCAGATCTATTGATTCAATAGGGGTTAGCCCGTCTCCATCCCTCCTGTAATCCACAACCAGCTCCTTTGTTTTTGTGACATTGAGGGAGAGGTTGTTTTCTTGACACCACTGTATCAGAGAGATGACTCCTACCCTGTAGGCCACCTCGCTATTGTTTGAGATTAGGCCAATCAATGTCGTGTCGTCAGCAAATTTAATCAGCAGATTGGAGCTGTGGGTGTCGACACAGCCCTGAGGAGCTCGTGTGTTGAGAGTCGGAGGGGTGGAGGTGAGGGAGCTGCTGGCGATCTGACAGAAAGTCCAGGATCCAGATGCACAAGGCAGAGGTTTCTGAGCTGCCTGTCGAGCCTGGAGGGAATTGTGTTGAATGCTGTAGTCCAAGAACAGCATTCTCACATAAGCATCATTCTTCTCCAGATATGTAAGGACGGTATGTCGAGCAGTGGCTATTGCATCATCTGTTGATCGGTTGTGAATTGTAGGGGGTCCGGTGGGTGGCAGCAAGCTGCAGATGTAGTCCTTGAGCAAACTCTCAAAGCATTTGCTTATCATTGAGGTGAGTGCAACAGGACGTTAGTCGTTCGGGCTTGTTACCTTGGTCTTGTTTGGTACAGGGACGATGGAGGATAATTTGAAGCAGGAAGGTGCTCCACACTGGGAGAGGGAGAGGATAACAATTTCCAGCACTGCGGATTTCCCCTTGTTTCTCGTTTCACGGTGCAGGATCCCCACCTGCTGCTGGGAACCGGTACTGCAGGAAGAGCAGAACACAATGCTGTAACTCGGCTGGAATGTGGGCACTGGTAGCTGGGCCAACATTAACTGCCCACCGACTGCCCAGAAGAAAGTCGAAATGAGGTACTTGTGGCCCACTCATACACAGACAGATCGCTAAACCGAGGAAGGAATCAGAATCAAATCAGGTTTATTATCACCGGCATGTGTTGTGAAATTGTTAACTTAGCAGCAGCAGTTCAATGCAATAGAACATACAGAAGAACAAAAACTAATAAGTAAATAAATAAGTAAATCAATTACAGTATACGTATAACCAAAAAACCGTATAACAATTACAGCACGGGAACAGGTCATCTCGGCCCTTCTAGTCCACGCTGAACGCTTACTTTCACCTAATCTCACCGACCTGCACTCATGCCATAACCCTCCATTCCTTTCCTGTCCATATTCCTATCCA
This sequence comes from Hemitrygon akajei, assembly GCF_048418815.1. Taxonomy (NCBI): domain Eukaryota; kingdom Metazoa; phylum Chordata; class Chondrichthyes; order Myliobatiformes; family Dasyatidae; genus Hemitrygon; species Hemitrygon akajei. Next base: position 207,538,474 of record NC_133125.1, read on the forward strand.
ATTTTACTTTAAATGACAATACCGAACCTGCCTCTACCATTTCTACTGGAAGCTCGTTCCACACAGCTACCACTCTCTGAGTAAAGAAATTCCCTCTCGTGTTACCCTTAAACTTTTGCCCCCTAATTCTCAAATCATGTCCTCTTGTTTCAATCTCCCCTACTCTCAATGGAAAATGCCTAACCACATCAACTCTATCTATCCCCCTCATAATTTTAAATTCCTCCAGCAAGTCCCCCCTCATCCTTAGTATCATCTGCATACTTACTAATCCAATTTACCACCCCATCATCCAGATCATTAATGTATATGACAAACAACATTGGACCCAGTACAGATCCCTGAGGCACACCACTAGTCACCGACCTCCAACCTGACAAACAGTTATCCACCACTACTCTCTGGCATCTCCCATCCAGCCACTGTTGAATCCATTTTGCTACTTCAATATTAATATCTAACGATTGAACCTTCCTAAATAACCTTCCGTGCGGAACCTTGTGAAAGGCCTTACTGAAGTCCATATAGACAACATCCACTGCTTTACCCTCGTCAACTTTCTTCGTAACCTCTTCAAAAATTTCAATAAGATTAGTCAAACATGACCTTCCACGCACAAATCCATGCTGACTATTCCTAATCAGACCCTGTCTATCCAGATAATATTGACTAGATTAAAAATTGTGCAAAAGCAGTTATATTGAAAAAGTTGAAGTAGTGTTCACAGGGTCAGTGTCCATTTAGGAATCGAATGGGAGAGGGGCAGAAACTGTTCCTGAATCACTGAGTGTGTGCCCTCATGCTTCCGTACCTCCTTCCTGATGGTAACAAGGAGAAGAGGACATGTCCTGGGTGATGGGGGTCCATAATGATGGACGCTGCCTTTATGAGGCACCGCTCCTTGAAAATGTTTTGAATACCATGGAGGCTAGTACCCAAGATGGAGCTGACTAATTCTACAACTTTATGTAGCTGCTTTTGATCCCATGCAGTCACACCGTCCCCAAACCAGACAGTGATGCAGCCCGTCAAAATGCTCTCCATGGTACATCTATAGAAGTTTTCAACTGGTTTAGATGACAAACCAAATCTCCTCAAAATCCCAAAGAAAAATAGCTCCTGTTCTGGTTAGACCAGATTAGATCTTCAGAGATCTCGACACCCAGGAACCAATTGCTCACTCTCTCCATTTCTGATCCCTCTATGAGGATTGGTTCATGTTCCCTCGTCCTACGCTTTCTGAAGTCCACAATCAATTCTTTGGTCTTACTGACGTTGAGTGAAAGGTTGTTGCTATAACTCCACTCAACTAGCTGGAATATCTCACTCCTGTACTCCCTCTCGTCACCACCTGAGATCCTACCAACAATGGTTCTATCATCAGCAAATTCACAGATGGCATTTGAGCTTTACCCAGCCACACAGAGAAAGTAGAGCTGTGGGTGAGCACACGTCCCTGTTGTGTGCCAGCGTTGATCATCAGTGAGGTGGAGATATTATTACCAATCCGCACATATTGTGGTCTTCCAGTTTGGAAGTCAATGATCCAGATGCAGAGGGAGATACAGAGACTCAGGTTCCGTAGCTTATTGATCAGGACTGTAGGAATGATGGTGTTAAACGCTGAGCTACAGTGAATGAACAGCATCCTGACGGAGGTATTTGTATTGTCCGGGTGATCCAAGGCCATGTGGAGAGCCATTGAGATTGTGGGTGCTGTAGACCTATTGTGGCGACAGGCAAATTACAGCAGGTCCAGGTCCTTGCTGAGATAGGAGTTGAATCTGGCCACGACCAACCACTCAGTCACTGTCGATGTGATTGCTACTGGACGATAGTCATTAAGGCAGCTCACACTACTCTTCTTGGGCACTGGTATAATTGTTGCCCTTTTGAAGCAGGTGGAAACTTCGCACCATAGCAACGAGAGGTTGAAAATGTACCTGCCAGTTGGTTGGCACAAGTTTTCAGAGCATGACCAGGTAGTCCAACAGGGCCTGCTGCCTGGCGAGGGTCCTCGCTCCCGAAAGCCAGCCTGACATCGGCCTCCGAGACAGAGATCACAGAGTCACCAGGTGCACCTTTCAAAGCGGGCATAGAAGGCATTGAGCTCATCTGGTAGTGAAGCATCGGTGCCAGTCTTACTATGGGGTTTCACTTTGTAGGAAGTAATGTCCTGCGAACCCTGCCAGAGTTGCCATGCATCCGATGTTGCCTACAACTTTGCTCGGAATTGTTTCGTCACTCTTGAAATAGCCCTCCACAATTCTGACTGGCTTTCTGGTTCAGACCTGGGTTGCCAAGACTCATACCACAGATCTAGCCCTCAGCAGACGACATACCTCCTGGTTCATCCGCGGCTTTTGCTTTGGAAATGTACGGCAAATTTTAATAGGCACACACTCATCCACACAGGTTTTAATGAAGCCGGCATTAAACAACTGCGGCAGACTCATCTGGATTCGAAGATGGATCCCTGAATACAGTCCAGTCCACCGATTCAAAGCAGTCCTGTAGGCACTCCTGTGCTTCCCTTGTCCAAACCTTCTTGGTCCTCACTGCTGGTGCTGCAGTCTTCAGTCTCTGCCTGTACTCCGGGAGTAGAAGTACAGACAGGTGATCAGACTTCCCGAAGTGAGGTTCTGCTGTTTCGTGTTTAGCACAGAATTCATTTCCTTCACTTCCACCATTCCCCCCACCCCCATTAAACTGTTTACTGCCTGGTCTTCTGTTAACTATCCTCTGTAAACCGTTCATGATGGGAAACTCCTCCGTTCACTCTCCCCTCGTCCTTTCTAGCTCACTTCCTTCACTGCTTTGTAAACCTGATGTAGAATTTAGGTTTTCTGCCATTGTCTGTGCCTGTATTGCTGCTGAAAGTGTTTCATTGCAACACATGAGCTGCTGGAGATGGTGGGGTGTCTGATTCCTCAGCGGGGTTAGGGGTCAGGCAGCATCTATGAAGGGAGATGGACAGTCATCATTTCCCCTCAAAACCCTTCCTCTGAACAGAACTGGACTGCCTGTTTCCCTCCGCAGATACCGCCTGGCCCACTGACACTCCTCCAGCATTTTGTGTGTTGCTCTGGATTCCAGCATCTGCAGCCTGTCGTGCCTCCAGACTGTAACGATGCCTTGTACACACCACAATAAATTCGGCAGGACTTCACTTGATCTCTCTTTGCTTGGAGGACAGCCCTCTTCCCTCCTCCCCAGTCTTTTTGCACAATCAAAACCCCTCACTCAAGTAAACTTCCACACATGTCCTGTAGGGAGCATTTATTCCAGTCACATACCGACAGTGTGATGTACCATTGCACGGGATCGGAAACCATCACAAAGGTTTGAAACCTCAGCCGGCTCCATCGTGGCACTAGCCTCCCCACCATTATGGATATCTTCAAATGAGGCTGCCTCCAGAGTGTGGAGTCCATCATTAAAATCCTCGCCATCCAGGACAAGTTCTCCGATGCCATCAGGGGAAGGTACAGGAGCCTGAAGACACATTTGATGTTTTCGGGACACTCTGTTCTTTCCGCCATCACATTTCTGAATGGACCATCAGCAGTCTCACTACTCTGCACCACGGATTTATTTCTTATTGTAACGTACAGTAAAATTATTTACTGCGCTCTCCTGCTGCCGCGGACCAATAAATTTCACAACATATGTCAGCGATAATAAACCTGATTCTGATTCTAGTTCTTGACCCACACTGGGAAATCCTGTCTTCCTAAAGTGCGGTGAGCAGAATTGGAACCAAGTCTCTATCGCTCAGCTGCGGAGACGTTCCCATTGTTTGTCATTTCCCTGCCAGAGTTTCTGTTCACAGCTTTTGCTCTCAGCTTTCCTGCCTTGCTCACCTGTCATCTCTTTCAGAAGAGATATGACTCACCAGTCTCCCCCACCCCCACGCATAGTGCTGATATATTTTTCTCTTGTCCCCTGTCTCACCCAATAACCTGGCATTCCATTTGTTAATCATTACAGTGCCTTGTGTGGGTTAAGTCTGGTAACACACGACTGTAATTCTATCCCGTTGCCTTCTCATTCTGAAACTTGACTTCCTTCAAAACCTGTTGACCTAAATTTGCTCTTCACTCTTTGACAGCCAGTTTCAAGTCAGCTGCTTTTCAAAGTGTCTTACTGTTGTACTCCAGGGACGATCGGTTCCCTTCCCTGGCCCATTTTGTCCCTCATCCTTCACTCCTGGGTCGGGTGGCTTGACGATCAGCGTAGCGGGGGAAACTCTGGGACGGTGATATTGCCAAGAATCTGAAGTCTCGTCCAGTCCAGAGGGGGTAAGGAAGGCAGCTGTCCTCCCTGAACAGCATTTGTGAATTTAAATTGGCTTTCCCTGTCACACTGAAACATACAGTGAAATGGGTCGTTTGTGTCGGTCACCAACACATTCTGAGGCTGTGCTCCCGGCGAGAGTCACCACTCTTCTGGCCCCAACACAGCACGTCCACAACTTACTGACCCCAACCTATACATCGTTGGAATGTGGGAGGAAACCGGAGCATCCGGAGGAAACACACACGGTCACAGGAAGAATCTACAAACTCCTTACAGACAGCAGCGGGAATTGACCCCGGGCACAGGCTCTGAAATAGTGTTACGTTAACGACTGGGCTACCGTGACACCCGAATTGGCTGGATTTTTACAACAATCCTGTAAAAATGTCACTGTCACCGATGCTAGTGTTTACTTAAGGCAAGATTTAGTTGATATTACATCCTTAGTCAATAGTGATAAGGTTCGAACTCTTGTGAGATGGGTAAGAGTTAACAGGAATCTGAGGGACAGTGTTTTCACCTGGAGGGCAGTCAGCATAAACCATAGGAAGTATTTCCCAGGTCAGCAATGGCTAATACGAGGGGGCATCATTTTAAGAAGAATGGAGGAAGGTCTGGGGGGGTTGTCAGCGGTAGATTTTTACACAGAGATTGGTGGGTGCGTGGAACGCTCTGCAAGGGTGGTGGTGGAGGCAGATACATTCGGGGCATTTAAGATACTCAGACAAGCACGAGGATGAAGGAAAAGTGGAGAGCTATGTGGAAGGAAGGGTTATGTTTATGGTAGAGCAGGCTAAAATGTCAGCACTCCATCATTAGGTGAAGCACCTGTACTGTGCTGTATTTATGGAGAGAAATAAATAGTCGATATTTTGGGCCGAGACCCTTCATCAGTATCTCAAATCATCGCACACTGATGAATGGTCTCGACCTGAAAAGCCGAGTCTTAATTTGACTCCAAAGATGCTGCCCGACCTGCTGAGTTCCTCCTGTTACGTACCCCGTCACTGGGCTAACAAACCTGCAGAAATGGAATGGTATGTTGGAGTCTGGTGGTACTGTAACTAAAGGTGTTTATTAGTAAACTAAGTAATACAGTATCAAAAATGCAAATATACATATAAAACAGGTTAGCAATAATAAAAACAGAAGTGTAGGAATAAGAATCAAAACCAAGCTCCATCGAAGTCTAGGGGTAAATGAATAGTCTCAAGCTAATGCAGAGTTCAGTTCAGTTCAGTTTGGGTTGAGGTAGTTGCTGTTGTGACGTGAGAGAGAGAGAGAGAGAGAGAGAGAGAGAGAGAGAGAGAGAGAGAGAGAGAGAGAGAGAGAGAGAGAGAGAGAGAGAGCGAGAGAGAGATAGAGAGCGAGAAAGAGAGATAGAGAGAGAGGGAGAGAGAGAGAGCGAGAAAGAGAGAGGGAGAGAGATAGATAGAGAGAGCGAGAGAGAGAGAGAGATAGAGAAAGAGGGAGAGAGAGAGAGCGAGAGAGAAAGAGAGAGATATATATATATATATATATATAGAGAGAGAGAGAGAGAGTGAGAGAGAAAGAGATAGAGAGAGAGAGAGAGAGAGATGTGAGCAGCTGCAGCAGACAAACCTTCCGTTGTCTTCTTGTTCCGTTGTATCATTGTGGTCATTCGGTTATGACCCCTCCGTTCTCGGCCAGACCGTTCTTCTGTGGTGGACTCGTCACTCTGGCATGAGTGGACACACACACACGTCCCCACCGGTCCTGCCGTCACACTGTGAGCTTTGTGACTGATCTCCCGACTCGGTCCTCCAAGCCCCCACCTTCCTGTGGGTGCACAACACTCTTGCAGTGTCTCGTGGCGTGTCTGCCGGCGTCTCAGCAGACCCGTCTTTTATCTCCCCTGACGGGGTACCAGCCATCCATGACCATCCAACTGGCCACTCCCTGCTGTCTCCGCAGGGATGTTAACGAGCAAAGCAGTGTCCTTGCAGCAAAAGGTAAATAATCAGTGAAGAAGCCATAATACTAAATCATGTCTCTGTCTCTCTCTCTCTTATCTGTATCAGATGCCTCTCCCTCTGTTCTTCATCTCTCTCTCTCTTTAACAGCATAGTTCACAGGGGGGGTCAACTCTTGACCCTATCTCCGTCTGGTTTTCTCATCACACAGAACACTCCATTTTGTGAGTGTTACTCTGGATTTCCAGTATCTGCAGAATCTTGTGTGTTCATACATAACAAGCTGAAAACATCCAAAATGGCTCTTTAGTTTGGTGTTGTTTGTGTGATTAACACTGGCCAGGGTGTTGGGGTTGGCTCTGTGTTGCCCTCAGTACCAGCACTCAAAGTTCAGTAACATTCATTGTCAAAGTACCTGTATGTTACCGTATACCACCTTGAAATTCATTTTCATGCCGGCATTTACAGAAAAATAAAGAAAACTATAAAATTTCTGTTGTAGTATTTTGTGTGTGAGTTGTTCTGAATTCCCAGTGTCTCCAGAATCTCTTGTGTCACTGATTGCCCAAGACCTCTTGGAGAAGAGGTACAGAACCCCGAGGATCCACACTCAATGATTCAGAAACAGCTTCTTCCCCTCCTCCATCAGATCTTTGAACGGTCCTATATGAACACAATGTCCGTGAGCCCATGAACGATTCAGATTCCGATTCTTTTTATCACACCTACATCAAAACGTACAGAGATGTGTGTCCTTTGTTTAAAGACCAACACAACCGAGGATTTGTTGAGACAGCTCGAAAGTATCACCACACATTCCGCCATAGGGTGCCCAGAACGGTCAGAACAACAACACAACACAACAAAAACAAGACCACAACAGCAGAACAAACCTCTTTCCCACCCTCTCTCTCTCACACACACTTCCAACCACAGGACAGGGCACCTCTAGGCCTTCAGTCCTTGGCTCTGTCAGGCTCCCTCTAGGCCTTCAGTCCTTGACTACAAATTCACATCCTGGCTCAGACTCGCAGACAATAGACCTCTGACTCCGGACAATCTAACCCATCGGACCTCTGTATTTTCTTCTTTATTCCTTTTTATTACACTGTATTTACTTTTGTAGTTTATGGTGTTTCTATGTCATCACATTTTACCCTTTTCTCGCTGTTGCCATCAGGCAGAAGGTACAAGTGTCACGACTGGCCACTCCACCACATTCAAAACAGCTGCTACCCCTCAACCATCAGTTTCTTTCACAAAAGGGGATAAATACACTCATTCTGCTTCCGGTGTTCCCACAGCCAATTGTCTCACTTTACAAACTCTTTATGTTGTTATTTCATGATCATTATTTATTGCTAGTTATATATTTGCGTTGGCATGGTTTGTTGTCCGTTGATCCTGTTTACATACTGTTCTATAGATTTGCTCAGTGTGCCCACAGAAGAAGAATCTCGGGGTTGTGTGTGGAGACGTGTCTGTACTCTGATCATAAAGTTTACTTTCACTTTGAACTTTGCTGCTGCAAAACCACACATGTAAGCGGTGATGATGAATCTGTGACCCTGAGGATTGGGTTCAGTCCTGGGGAGGAGGGCCACGCTTCAGGGAAAATGTGCAGGATGTAGAGAGAGTGCAGAAATGTTTGACTGGAATTAGTCCGGGGATGAGAGATGGTCGTTCCATGCATAGTCTGGAGACCCTGGGGTTATTCCACATGGAGTAGAAGAGGATCTGATAGGTAAGACCATGAGGGATGACGGGAAGGGTTTGGAGAGGATGTGGAAGAGGTTTACCAGGGAACTGCCTGGATTACACAACACGATAATAGGAGGCTGGGTTGTTTTCCCAGGAGCGACGGAGTCTGAGGGGAGATCTGATAGAGATTATGAGAGGAACAGATAGAGTAGACAGACAGTATCTGTTGTCTAGGGTTGAAATCTCTAATACCAGAGGGCATGCAGTTAAGACGAGGGGGGTATTTTCAAAGGAGATGTGAGGGGCAAGTTTTTTCTTACACAGAGAGTGCTGGGTGCCTGGGGTGGTGTGGGTACATATGGAGCTTTTAAGATATGTTCAGATAGGCTAATTTCATTTCAAGATGGCTGGGGTCCTGTCAGTGATCTACAGTTGAAGTTCAGACTATGGTTCTCCACGGACAGTGGGTTCTCATCGTGTGGTCCCGCGTTTCAGTATCTCCAGGTGTGGCCTGGAAGACGCGCGCCATTGGACGCGGCCCTGTGGACCACGCGGTTCCTCGCTGATGTCACCGACTGCAGCGTTGCAGGAGACTGAAACAGTGGGACGGTGGGCAGTGTGCACTGCTGTCGGAATGAAGAAAAATTACTTGTAAAGAGTTGTTGAAGGTGAGTCTAGGGTGTGGGATCGGTTCAGAGTTGTGGTGAGTGAGTTGTCCACGCCGGTTCAAGAGCCTGATGGTTGTAGGGTAACAGCTGTCCACGAACTTGGCAGTGTGGGACCTAAGGGTTCTGAACGTCCTGTTCGATGGGAGTGGAGAGAAGAGAGCATGGTGTGGATGGTTGGAGTCCTTGATGACGGTTGCTGCTTTCTTGTGGCAGGGCTCCGTGTAAATGGTCTCATTGCTGAAGATTAGAACATTTGCAGATGATACCAAGATTGGGGGTGTAGTGGACAGCAAGGAGGACTAACAGAGCTTGCAGTGGGATCTGGTCCAGCTGGAAATCGGACTGGAAAATGGCAGATGGAATTCAGTGTGGACAACTGCAAAATGTTGCACTTTGGTAGGGCCTACCTGAGTGAGGAGTGCAGCAGAACCAAGAGATCTGGGAATACAGGTCAAGTATTTTCAGTTTATTTTGAGTTATTTGAGCATCTGATTCAAATAAACAAACAAGCAAGCAACAACAAATGGATCTGACAGACGAGAGTCTGCAGACGCTTGAAATCCCGAGCAACACAAAATGCTGGAGGAACTCAGCGGGAACGGCTGCATTTATGGAAGGAATAAACAGACGATGTTTCCCTTCATCGGGACTGGGAAGGAGGGGGTTAAAGTCGGAATAAGGCAGAGGAGGGTAAGGAGTACAAATGACATGTGATAGATACACCAGGTGAGTCTGGGGTGGGAAGAGGTGAAGGGCTGAAGAGAATCTGACTTTCTTTTTCCCGGCACCCCGTGCAGTACCGGTTCCCAGCAGCAGGTGGGGATGTTCACCGTCAAACTGCTCCTTGGACAGCTCACTATCCCCATCTACTGGTTGGAAGCGGTACCGCCATGAACTGAACGTCCGGAATCCTGAGTTCAGAGCATGAACACGATGTCTGAGTGTGGGTTTCTTTCTGCGCCTCCTTCACTCACTGTTCCATTGCCCCTTTCGGCCCATCCATCACTCAGCCTCGTTCACATGATCATTTGTCACCCAAGCAAGGATTGTGTCACCCACCCGAGTGGGAAGGTTAAACGGTGGGGGGAGGGAGGGAGAAACTCAGGGTGAGAGGTCAAACCGGGAAGGGGGAGGGGTGAAGTGAAGAGTTGGGAAGTTGATTAGTGAAAGACGTACAGGGCTGGAGAAGGGGAAATCCAATAGGAGAGGACAGAGGGCCGTGGGAAAAAGGAAAGGGGGAGGAGCACCAGAGGGAGGCGATGGGCAGGCAAGGAGATAAATTGAGAGAGGGAGAAGGGGACAGGGAATGGTGAAGGAGGGGGTGAGAAATCGATGTTCATGCCATCAGGTCAGACGATTCCCAAGTAGAATATAAGGTGTTGCTCCTCCAAACTGAGCGTGGCCTCATCGCGACAGTAGAGGAGGCCATGGATTGATGTGTCGGAATGGGAATGGGAAGTGGAATTAAAATGAGTGGCCACTAGGTGATCCTGCTTTCTCTGGCAAATGGCGCATAGGTGCTTGGCGAAGCAGTCTGCCAATCTATGTCAGGTTTCACTGATGTACAGGAGGCCACACCGGGAGCACCGGACACAGTATACGACCCCGACAGACTCACAGGTGAAGTGTCACCTCACCTGGAAGGACTGTTTGGGGCCCTGAATGGTAGTGAGGGAGGATGTGTACCACATGTTCTGTTTGCCAGGAGGGTGGTCAGTGAGGAGGGGCGAATAGACAAGGGAGTCGTGTAGGGGGAGAACCCTGCAGAGAGCAGAAAGTGAGGGGGAGGGAAAGATGTGCTTGGTGGTGGGATTGTGTTGGAGATAGTGGAAGTTAGTATAAGTTACAGAGAATTATGTGCTGGACACAGGCTGGTGGGGTGGCAGGTGAGGACCAGAGGAACCCTATCCCTGGTGGGGTGGCAGGTGAGGACCAGAGGAACCCTATCCCTTGTGGGGTGGCAGGTGAGGACAAGGGGAACCCTATCCCTGGTGGGGTGGTAGGTGAGGACCAGAGGAACCCTATCCCTGGTGGGGTGGCAGGTGAGGACCAGATGAACCCTATCCCTGTGGGGTGGTAGGTGAGGACCAGAGGAACCCTATCCCTGGTGGGGTGGCAGGTGAGGACCAGAGGAACCCTATCCCTGTGGGGTGGTAGGTGAGGACCAGAGGAACCCTATCCCTGGTGGGGTGGCAGGTGAGGACCAGAGGAACCCTATCCCTGGTGGGGTGGCGTGAGAATGGGGTGGGAGCAGACATCGGGAACTGGAAGAGATGTGGTTGAGGGTAGCATTGATGGTGGAGGAAGGGAAGCCCCTTTCTTAGAAGAAAGAGGATATTTCCATCTTTCTGGAATGAAAAGCCTCTTCCTGAGAGTAGATGTGGTAGAGACGGAGGAATTGAGAGAAGGGGATGTTGTTTTTACAAGTAACAGGGTGGGAAGAGGTATAATCCTGGTAGCTGTGAGAGTCTGTGGGTTTATAATAGGCATCAGTAAATAAGTTGTCTCCAGAGATAGAGACAGTGAGATTGTGAATGGGGAGGGAGGTGTTGGAAATGGACCAGGTAAATTTGAGGGCGGGGTGAATGTTGGAGGCAAAGTTGATGAAATCGAAGAGCTCAGAATCAGTGCAGGAAACAACACCAATTCAGTCGTCGATGTAGTGTAGGCAAAGTGGGGGACGGACACTAGGGTTGGCTTGTAACATAAGCTGTTTCACAAAGCTGACAAAAAGGTACCCTTGACAAAGCTGGGACCCTTGTGAGTGCCCATAGCGACACCTTTGGTTTGAAGGAAGTGGGAGGAGCCAAAGGAGAAATTAGTGAGAGTGAGGACCAGTTCTGCCAGACAGAGGAGAGTGGCGGTGGAGGGGAACTGGTTGGGTCTGCTGTTCAGTAGGAAATGGAGAGCTTTGAGGCCTTCCTGGTTGGGGGTGGAGGTATATAGGCACAGGACATCCAGAGTGAAAATCAGATGATTGGGGCCAGGGATCGTGAAATCATTAAAAAGATCCAGAGTGTGTTAAGTGCCACTGTTGTAGGGAGGAAGGGACTGGACCAGGAGGGATAAAACAGAGTTGAGGTATGTCGATATGAGTTCAGGGGCAGGAACAAGCTGAAACAATGGGTCTGCCTGGAGAGGCAGGTTTGTGGATCTTGGGTAGAAAGGGGAGGTACGGGAACTATGAGGTTGGAGGCAGTGGATGGGAGATCCCCAGAGCTTATAAAGTCGGTGATGGTGAGGGAGACAGTGGCCTGGTTCTCCTCTGTGAGGTCCTGTTCGAGGGGTAAGTAAGTAGGAGATGTCTGAGAATTGTCGCTGGGCCTCAGCGGTGGAGGTCAGTACGCCAGACTACTACAGCACCCCACTGATCCGCGGGTTTGAGGGTGAGGTGAGGATTAGTGCTGAGGGAGTGGAGAGCAGGGCGTTTGGAAGTAGTGAAGTTGGAATTGGAGGGAGGAGTGGGGAAGTGGAGACGGTCGATGTCTCGTCGGCAGTTTGCAATGAAAAGATCCAGAGCGGGGTGACCAGGGAGAGGAGGAGGGTTGAGGACGGCAGAAAGGGTCATCGGTCCCCGTCCTCCCTCGCCCTTCAGTCTGTCGGATTGCACGGGAGAGAGGTGAGAGCACCAGAGATCCATCAGCAGCTCCGGTCTCCCAGCAGAGCTGGGTACAATAAAGGATTTTTGGAGACTCTTAGATATGTACATGGAGCTTTGGGAAATAGAGGGCTGTGTGGTTGGGAAATTCTCGGCAGCTTCTGGAGCAGGATTCATGGCTGGCTCATCATTGTGGGCGGAAGGGCCTATAATGTGCTGTGGATTTTCTGTGTTCTATGCTGGGGGAACCGGTCAGACAGCATCTATGGAAATGGGATTTCGGGCCGAGATCCTTCTTCACAACTGGAAAGGAAGTGGGAAGTCTCCAGAATAGAAAGGTGGGGGATGGGAGGGAGGATAGCTGGAAAGGGATAGGTGAAGCCAGGTAGGTTGGAAAGGTAAAGGGTTGGAGAAGAAGGAATCTGATACAAGAGCAGAATGGCCGATAGGGGAAATGGAAGGAGGAGGGGATGCACGGGGAGATGATAGTCAGGAAGGTGAAGGTAAGGGGCCAGAGTGGGGGATAGAAGAAGAAGGGAGAGGGAGGGAATTTTTTTTTGTGAAGGAGAAATCAATATTCATGCCATCTGTTTGGAGGCGACCCAAACATACTACACGGTGTTTTTCCTTCGGCCTGAGGGTAGCTCCGTCGTGGCACAAGAGAAGGCCGTGGACTGTCAGGTCAGAATGGGAATGAGAATTGGAAGTAAAATGTTCCATCTTTGGCAGATGGAGCAGAGGTGCTTGATGAAGCAGAACCCCAGTTTACAACAGGTCTCACCAGTGTAGAGGAGGCTGCATTGGGAGCGGCAGACCAAATAAATGACCCAGCAGATGACGTGTTGCCTCACCTGGAAGGACATTTTGGGTCCTCGAATGGAGGTGAGGGAGGAGGTGAATAGATACTTTGGCCACTTGCAGGGTTAAGTATCAGGAGTGAGACTAGTGGGGAGAGTGAATGGACAAGGGAGTCATGGAGGGAGTGATCCCTGAGGAAAGTAGAGAAGCGAGGAGGTAAAGATGTGTTTGGTGATCGGATACCATGACAATGTGGCTAGGCACAGCTCAAATACCTCCATATACCTGCTGATGATACAACTATTGTTGGCAGAATCTCAGGTGGTGACGAGAGGGCATACAGGAGTGAGATATACCAACTAGTGGAGTGGTGTCGCAGCAACAACCTGGCACTCAACGTCAGTAAGACGAAAGAGCTGATTGTGGACTTCAGGAAGGGTAAGATGAAGGAACACGTAGAGTGAGCAGTTTGAAGTTCCTGAGTGTGAAGATCTCTGAGGACCTAACACTCAGAAACATCTATAGATGTACTGTGGAGAGCATTCTGACAGGCTGCATCACTGTCTGGTATGGGGGGTGGGGGGGGGGGGAGGGGGGAGGGTGCTACTGCACAGGACCGAAAAAAGCTGCAGAGGGTCATAAATTTAGTCGGCTCCATCTTGGGTACCAGCCTTCAAAGTATCCAAGACGTCTTCAAGGAGCGATGTCTCTGAGTCAGCGTCCTTTATTGAGGACCCCCAGCACCTAGGACATGCCCTTTTCTCACTGTTACCATCAGGGAGGAGGTACAGAAGCCTGAAGGCACACACTCTGCAATTCAGGAACAGCTTCTTCCCTTCTGCATCCGATTCCTAAATGGACATATTGAAACTATTAACACTACCGCTCGTTGTTTATATATATATATAGTACTTCAATATTATGTATTGCATTGAACTGTTGCTTCTAAGTTAACAAAATACAGTACATGACACATGACACATGCTGGTGAGAATAAACCTGATTCTGATTCTGAGATGATGGAGGTTTATGGAGGATGATGTGATGGATGCGGACACTTACATGCTGGTAGGTTAGGACAAGAGGAACTCTATCACTGTTGAGGCAGAGGGAAGATGAGGTGAGCACAGATGTTCGGGAAATGAAGGAGATGCAGGTAAGGGCAACATCAATAGCGGAGGAAAGGAAACCCTGTTCTTTACAGAGGAGGACATACCTGATGTTCTGGAAGGGGAAACTGCATTCTGGGAACAGATACAGTGAAAGTGAAAGCATTTAGAAAAGTTACAGGAGACTGGGTGGGAAGAGGTATAGTCAAGATACCTGTGGGAATCAGTAGGTTTATAGAGTATGTCAGTTGACAATTTGTTTCCAAAAATATGGGCAAAGGGGAGGGACGTGTTTGAAATGGACCAAGTGAGTTCAAGTGCAGGGTGGAAGTTAGTGGCAAAGTTGATGAAATTGATAAACTCAGCATGGGTGCATGAAGCAGCACCAATGCAGTCATTAATGTTTCTGAGGATGATTTGGGGAGCGTTACTGGGGAAGGCCTGGAACATGGGCTGTTCTTCGACAGGCATTACTGGGGCTCATGCAGATACCCGTGGATAGCCCTCGAGTCTGGAGAAGGTGGGAGGAACGGAAGGAAAATTGGTGAGGGTGAGCACCAGCCCTTCCAGCTGGAGGGGAACTGGTTTGTTCTTTTATTGAGAAAGAAACAGAGAGCTGTAAGGCCTTCTTGATGGGGGATAGAAGTTATAACTGGACATTCATGGTGAAGATGAGGCGGTCAGTGCCTGGGAATTGAAAATTGCTGAGGAGATTGAGGGCATGAGAAGTGTCGCGGATGTGGGTTGGGAGGGATTGACCTGAAGGGTTTAGAATGGAGTCAACGTATGAGGACAAGTTCAGTGGGGCTGGAGCAGGAATTCCCTTTCAGTTCTACTTTACACTGATCCAGGCTCCGCACTCCGGGTTCATTTATATTCAGACCTCTTTAATGTGTTTCTGATCCCACCCTGACGTGGAAATTGCCGCGATTCCTGCCCAGAGAACACTTGGAGCAACGTTGTTCATTCCCGAGACTGCAGCGCCCCTAGTGGACATTCTCGGTACCGCAGGGTTCAGCAGCTCCCGAAAGTCAAGGGATCCTGAACCCGGAAGTACCGGGAGTTAACATGGCTTCGAAAGGACAGGTCGAGAGTTTAATCGAGGAGGTAATTTGTCCCATCTGCCTGGATTTCTTCACCGATCCGGTGTCACTGGAGTGTAGTCACAACTTCTGCCGCTCCTGTATCACACTGTGTTGGGAAAGGCAGGAGAGAAACTCCTGCCCGGAATGTAGAGAGGAGATTGCGGACCGCACCCTCAGGGCCAGTCGGGTTTTAGCAAATCTGTCTGAGAAAGCTCGGAAACTAAACCTGAATCCTAAAGAGACGGAAAGTAAACTTCACTGCGAGAAACATGAGGAAGAACTGAAGCTGTTTTGTGAGACGGACAGGAAACTTATCTGCCAGATCTGTAGAGATGCACTGGAACACAAGTCTCACAACTTCATGCCGGTTTACGAAGCCGTTAAAATTTACCAGGTAAAACTAACCCGCTTTCGATCGTCTGTTTATGTTGTCTTTTTGTTTTGTCTAATCCATTAACTCTTTAATTCCCAGGATCGGGTTAAATCTTCCTTGGACTCTCTCGTAAAAAAGAAATCAGACTTTCAGGAAATGGAGCAGCAACAGAAAGAGAAGATTTCTGGAGTTCGGGTGAGGCTTCCTGAGCAGAATTTACAATCTTGTTGTGTAGTTTTGTTCCCTTTAATGCAGAATAGCAGAGTATCGCAGCTCCAGTGCCCTGGGCTCGATCCTAACCTCTGGTGCTGTCTGCGTGGAGTTTGCACGTTCTCTCTGTAACCAGTACTTTCTTTTAGCCGACAATCAACTCAATGTGGTATTTACAGATACTGTAGTTGTAAACTGATTTAAACCAGACGGATGTTTTGACTGTTCAGGATTGAACAGTAAATTGGCAACTGTAATTAACCCCGTGAAGGGGGGTTGTATGTGAATCAGGTGGGAGTTAATGGGTCAGTGAGGAAGACTGGGTTTCAGGGAAATGTGATTGAATATCTGGGAACCACTCACTTGCTGCCTGTTATGCCACTGGAGTTTGGGGCAGCAATGAAGGTCCTCCATCTCCGGCAGTGTTCATGTCTTCATTCAACATGTCAGTAGCTGCTTCTCGGTTTTCACTACGGTCAGTCATGCAGGTCCTGAGTGGAGACTCAGGAATAACATGGCACTCAGATGTAGAAAGACTCTTCATTGTTTCCGGAACAGTTTTGTTTCACCAGTCAGTATTGTTAGCCCTGAGCTGAACCCATGAACCTGGAGGACCAGTGGACCACTCTTACTCTGGCCTCTACCCTTTGACCTGTTTGACAAGGGTGACCCTACCAAGGGTCAAAGCATAAAGCCCACATTCCAGCCAACAGAGTTCTTTGGGTCATTGAGGCACACAAGCCTCCAAACCCAACGGCAAGGTTGTGTTCCTCTTGGATGATAATGGGCTGGACAGACCCTTCCATATCATAAGGAAATACATCAGGGCCAAATAATAAACCAGCCTCTCCTTTCATTCGACAGGAACAGTCACAAAATGTTCAGTCCCACATCACATCCCAGTTTGCTGAACTGCGACGGATTATCACCGAGAAAAAGCAGCGCGCACTCCGAGATCTCAGGGAAGAAGAGGAGAGGATTCTAAATCCAATGGAGAAAAATCTTCAGGAGATTCAAGAGAATTTAAATTCCATCTACAAGGAAATATCAAAGTTACAGGAACAGATGGATCAACAAGACAATATCATATTCCTCATGGTGAGAGATTTCAGTTTGGTTCTGTAAAAGTACATAGGCACTAAATGATGTATTTTAACTCAGTGTGGGATTTACAGATACTGGAGTTGTAAACTGATTGAAACCAGACGGATGTTTTGACTGTTCAGGGTTGTTGTCTCCAAACCGGCCTCACACAACATCTGTACATCGCTGGACAGTCTGCATCCTTCTCGGGAATGTTTACTCTGATCGTAGCGCTGAGCCAGTGATCACTTCTGTGATTCCCACGTATAATATCCCCTGAGACTCAGAGTAACATCCCATTGCAGTCACAGACTGTGAGTGTGACTGGTGCAGTGGGTGTGAGGGTCTCTCTGTTGATCGGTGGGAACTGAGGTTGAATTCCAGAATGTGACCTACACATTGGATTTACCATCTATATCTGGTTTGTATTAGGTTCATTGTTGTGAAGAATTTTGCACTGTCTTTTGTTTTTCAGAAATATTCTTCATCAGATTATATCCCATTTTCATCAGAGACAGGACTTTCAGTCCATTCTCTCCTATCAGTTTCCCTGGTGCACAAGCCTCCTCCCACCTACTCACCACACCCAGCAACAGTGTCCCCAACTCCATGGTCCCTCATGTGTTTATCCAGCTTCCCCATTACAATCAATCTCTGCTGTTCCACTTCAACCACTCCTGTAGCAGTGAGTTCCACATTCTCTTCACTACATTTCTTGTGGGATTTATTAACGACCAACTGATGTTTTATCTTTGACTTATTGTCTCCACACAAGCAGAAATATTTTCGATCAAATACATTCAGAATTTTAAAACCTGTCCAGTCTCTCCTGTAAGTTCCTTCTCTCAGTTATCGTATAATTCTCATAAATATTCCTTGTACTTTCTCCCATGGTTCAATGTCCCTCTTTCTCTGTTCATGTTAGTGGAAATGAGTTCAGTGGGAATTTTCAGCAGTTTTTAATAACTTGTCTCAGATTCCTGCTGTTCGGATGCTGACAGTAAGTCTCAGTCAATTGAGATCTGTGTTTGATTTATTTCAGGAGGAAGCTCGTCGGAAGAGGAGGTAGGACATGGTCTTTACTGAAACTCTGTATGGATTTGTAAAACAGTTCAATTATCACTGATGCTCAGTTTATAACCATCTGTATAATATTTACAGGAGCAGTGATGATACCCACACATTGTCAGTGACAGATGGAGCCCTATTGGTTGAAAAATTCCATCACCCCTATTTGCTCGACATAGCATCGGAAGAAGTGATTGGCGGCATTAAACACGGTAAAACATAAGATTCATTTGTCCTTGTTTATGAGATACTACTAAGTCATAATTAGATGCCAAATATGGCTTGTCAATGACCTTCTGAAAATCCAAGTACACGACATCAACTGTTGCTCCTTTGTTTATCTGGCTTGTTATTTCTTCAAAGAATTCCAACTGATTTGTCAGGCAAGATTTTCCCTTGAGGAAACCATGGCCTATTTTTTCACGTGCCTCCAAGTTCCCTGACAACTCCTCCTTAATAATCAACTTCACCATCTTCCCAGCCACTGAGGTCAGACTAACTGGCCTAGAGTTTCCTTTATTGTCTCTCTCTTCTTGAACAGTGGAGTGACATTTGCAAATTTCCAGTCTTCCAGAACCATTGAAGAATCTAGTGATTCTTGAAGGATCGTTACAAATGCCTCCATGATCTCTTCAGCCACCTCTTTCTGAACTCTGGCATGTACACTATCTAGTCCAGGTGACAGCTACCTAAAGATCTTTCCGTTTCCCAAGAACCTGTTCTCTAGTAATGCTAACTTCACGCCCGGCACGTCGCCTGACACTTGGAACTTCCATCATACTGCTAGTGTCTTCCACAGTGAAGACTGATGCAAAATACGTCTTCAGTTCATTCACCCTTTCGTTGTCCCCCATTACTACCTCTCCAGCATTGTTTTCCAGCAGTCCAATATCCACTCCTGTCTCTCTCTAATCCAGAGATTAGGACCTCCTGGGTACTAATTTCTGGATTGCTGCCTGTGCCAGGTGCCAGTGAGGGTAGAAACACGATGATCTGGCAGGTAAATGTGTGGCTGAGAAGCTGGTGTGGTGGGGGGTGGGCAGGCTTCAGGTTCTTGGATCATTGGGATCCCCCTGGGGGAGGTATGACCTGATCAGAAGTGATGGGTTGCACCTGAACCCAAGTGGGACCAATATTCTTGCGGGCAGGTTTGTTAGAGCTATTGGGGAGGGTTTAAACTAATTTTGTAGGGGGGTGGGAACTGGAGTGAAGGGACTCAGGATAGAACGGATGGTAAAAATGGTAATGATAGCCTGCAGTCAGACTGTCAGGAAGGGCAGGCAGGTGATGGGACTCAGTTGCAGCCAACAGGCTGAGTATCAAACCTTTAGGGATGCAGAATCAGAAAGGACGGTACTCAATGTGTTGTATCTAAATGCACGTAGTGTAAGAAATAAAGTGGATGATCTTGTTGCACGATTACAAATGGCCAGGTATGATGTTGTGGCCGTCACTGAATTGTGGCTGAAGGATGGTTGTAGTTGGGAGCTGAATGTCCAGGGTTACACATTATATCGGAGTGATAGGAAGATAGGCAGAGGGGGTGGTGTGGCTCTACTGGTAAATAATGGCATCAAATCAGTAGAAGGATGTGACATAGGATCGGAAGATATTGAATCCTTGTGGGTTGAGTTCAGAAACAGCAAGGGTAAAAAGACCTTGATGGCAGTTATACACAGGCCTCCAACAGAGCTGGGCGGTGGACCACAGATTACAACAGGAAATAGAAAAGCTGTGTCAAAAGGGCAATGTTCTGGTAGTCATGGGAGATTTTAACTTGCAGGTTGATTGGGAAAATCAGGTTGATAATGGATCTCAAGAGTGAGTTTGTTGAATCCCTAAGAGATGGCATTTAAAGCAGTTTGTCATTGAGCCTACTAGGGGATCAGCTATACTGGATTGGCTGTTACGTAATGAACCACAGGCGATTAGGGAGCTGAAGGTAAAAAACACTGAGGAACCAGTGATCACAGTATGATTGAGTTTAACTTGAAATTTGATAGGGAGAAAGTAAAGTAGCAGTCGCCAACCCGTTAATCACAATCGACTGGTCGATCTTTGAGACTTTCCCAGTAGATCCCGAAAAAAATTCAAAAATAAATACACACATACTGTTGAAAGATTGATTCCGGGTTGCGGGGTTTTGTTCCGTTCTTTCTGCCCAGTGCACGTGTGTGTAGCTCCCCCGCATTACACAGTGTAATTCAACACGTACAAACACACTGGATGAACTCAGCAGGTCGGGCAGCGTCCGTTGAAATGAGCAGTCAACCTGCTGACTGCTGAGTTCATCCAGCTTGTTTGTACGTGTTGATGTGACCACAGTATCTGCAGTGTACTTTGTGTTTACACAGTGTAATTCAGTGGTCCCCAACCACCGGGCCGCGAGGAAACGATACGAGTCAGCTGCACCTTTCCTCACTCCCTATCTTGCCCACTGTTGAACTTGAACCCACGCGAAGTCATCAGTCGCCTAAACGCAGTGATACCGTCGCGCCAGGAATCACTGGTTCACCTCACGCGGCCGGCGAGAAGTGCCGTTGGTACTGGCCTGGAGCGCGGAGAAGTGGGCGCCGCCTCGAAACCTGTTCACTACACCGAATGTTCGTGGGGAACCCGGTGCTAAAATATTCGCAGACGATCTAATTCGGGCTCAGGGTTCCGTAAGTAACAGAGCAGCTACCACGCTGCGATCTACTAATACAAACTTTTGTCGGCCGATAGATCCTACAAGGGGGGGCGGGCAGGCGCCCTCTCACACTCCCCGCTCTGTCGCATTCTCCGGACTGAAACCGGCACGGGGACCTCCGGCCCTGACCTTGTCCTCTCACCCCACCCACGACCATCCGCACCCGGCCAGGGTGTCTGGCGGCGGGCGGGCGGGCGGAGGCTGCAGTTTGGGCCTGGAGGCTGTCTAATGAGGCAATGAAATCCTCAAAACTGCTTCGGTACCTTGAGTCCAAGCACCCCGCACTTAAAGACAAACCCGCTGAGTTTTTTGAGTGGAGAAAACGTGAGCAAGTGGGACAAAAGCTAAGTGCCGAGAGCCGCAAAAACTAAATTGTGCAATAGACTGGACATAAGGAACCTGTAATGAGTATCGCTGTATTCCGGTCATGTTTAATCCCCACCCCCCACCCCCCCCCCCGCCATCGGCCGGTCAGCAAGAATATTGTCAATATTAAACCGGTCCGCGGTGCAAAAAAGGATGTCTACCCCTGGTGTTTATACATTATTTCTACTTCCGGGTTGCGGGGTTTTACTTCCGGTCTTTCCTGCCCCAGTGCGCATGTGTTTAACTAATCAATCTGGGGGTCGATGTTGCCTTTGACTATGGCTGAGGTAGGGGATCTTGGGCTTAAAAAGGTTGGTGACCACTAAAGGAAAGGCTGATGTAGCAGTATTTCAGTGGAGTAAGGGAAATGACAGTGGTATGAGACAGGAGTTGGCCAAAGTAGATTGGAAAGAGCTGCTGACAGGGATGTCAGCAGAGCAGCAATGGTGTGTGTTTCTGGGGAAATGAGGAAGCTGCAGGACGTGAGTATGTTTTCATTTCTTCCAAAAATGAAGAAATACTCAAATTGTAAAATAGTACAACCATGACTGACAAGGGATGTCAAAACTATTGTAAAAGCAAAAGAAAGGACATACAGCAAAGCAAAAATTAGTGGGATGATAGTGGATTGGGAAGTTTTTAAAAACCTAAACAGAGCAACTAAAACAATCATTGGAAAGGAAAAGATGAAATGTGAAAGCAAGCGAGCAAATAATATCAAAGTGGATGGTAAAAGTTTTTTCACGTATGTTAAAAATAAAAGAGAGATGAGAGTGGATATGGGACCGCCAGAAAATGAGGCAGGAAAAATAATAACAGGGGACAAGGAGATGGCGGATGAACTAAATGACTATTTTGCATCAGTCTTCACTGTGGAAGACACTAACAGTATGCCTGATGTAGTGTGTGAAGGAAGAGAAGTGGGTGCAGTTACTATTACAAGAGAGAAGGTGCTCAAAAAGCTGAAAGACCTAAAGCTACATAAGTCACCTGGACCACAGGAACTGCACCCTAGGGTTCTGAAAGATGTAGTATTAGAGATTATGGTGGCATTAGAAATGACCTTTCAAAAATGATTGGAGTCTGGCATGGTGTCAGAGGAGTGGAAAATTCTTTAAGAAAGGAGAAAGGAAATTATAGACCAGTTAGCCTGACCTCAGTGGTTGAGAAGAATTTTGAGTCAATTGTTAAGGATGAGGTGATGGAGCACATGGTGACACAGGACAAGATGGTATAAAGTCAGCATGGTTTCCTTCAGGGAAAATCCTGCCTGACAAACCTGTTGGAATTCTTTGAGCAGATTACAAGTAGGATAGATAAAGGGGATGTAGTGGATGTTGTATATTTGGACATTCAGAAGGCCTTTGATAAGGTGCCACACATGAGGCTGCTTCCCAAGTTAAGAGCCCGTGGTATTATAGGGAAGTTGCTGACATGGTTAGACATTGGGAGGCAGGGCTTCAGGGAGCCTAGAAGCAGCACACGTAATTGTTCACAAGTACTGATGACCAGCGGCAGTTTTTGGCAATGGACCTACACAATCCACTATGACCCTGGAAAATGGTTCACCAAACGCAGGTATCGGCCGAAGTGGTGCCTTAGGGATGGCCTGATTAGGTTTTCCCACCACCTGGCACATATGACACCTTCTACAGTAATTTACAATATCTTTCCTCACGTTAGGCCATTAAAATTCCCTCATCATCCTGTGCACTGTTTTCTTTACTCCGAAATGTCCACTAAAGGCATCTTATGGGCCAGGTTTAAAACTTAAGCCCTGTAAACTTTTGGAAGCACTACCTGATGCACAATAGCCCAATCCTCACTTGCAGGCACAGTGGCTGATCTCCACTTCCTCATCAACACCCCATCTTTAAGGTAATATCCCACTGACTCTTTCTGAATTTCATCCTCAGAGAGAGCTCTCTCTTTTAAAGCCACAATTTCAGGATCTTTAATTTGTTCTTCTATAAATTCCTTCCTCAATAAAGACATCTTTCTCATCCTCACTCTCCTCAGCCTTACTACCCTCTAAGTCCTGTTGGTTTAGGGACAGTAGGAAAGTCTAGATAAATCAATATTAGCATCAGCAGCCTTTTCCGACATGCTTCTAGTTACTACGCATGGGGGATACACATCAGCATCTATGGGCGGGCCCTCAGCAGCAGCAGGCTCACTGGCTAGCTGAACTGCTGGGTAAACATGCCCACCTGCAAGGTCATTTCCGAGTAAGAGATCAACATTGTCTATCGGTAGTTCAGACCGCACCCCTATTGTGACTGGTCCAGATACCAAGTCGCATTTCAGAATTATCTTATGCAAAGGCACGGTTTCAGTCCCCTTTCCAATACCTTTGATAATAGATAGATAGATAGATAGATAGATAGATAGATAGATAGATAGATAGATAGATAGATAGATAGATAGATAGATAGATAGATAGATAGATAGATACTTTATTCATCCCCATGGGGAAATTCAACTTTTTTACCAATGTCCCATACACTTGTTGTAGCAAAACTAATTACATACAATACTTAACTCAGTAAAAAAAATATGATATGCATCTAAATCACCGTCTCAAAAAGCATTAATAGCTTTTAAAAAGTTCTTAAGTCCTGGCGGTAGAATTGTAAAGCCTAATGGCATTGGGGAGTATTGACCTCTTCATCCTGTCTGAGGAGCATTGCATCGATAGTAACCTGTCACTGAAACTGCTTCTCTGTCTCTGGATGGTGCTATGTAGAGGATGTTCAGAGTTATCCATAATTGACCGTAGCCTACTCAGCGCCCTTCGCTCAGCTACCGATGTTAAACTCTCCAGTACTTTGCCCACGACAGAGCCCGCCTTCCTTACCAGCTTATTAAGACGTGAGGCGTCCCTCTTCTTAATGCTTCCTCCCCAACACGCCACCACAAAGAAGAGGGCGCTCTCCACAACTGACCTATAGAACATCTTCAGCATCTCACTACAGACATTGAATGACGCCAACCTTCTTAGGAAGTACATTCGACTCTGTGCCTTCCTGCACAAGGCATCTGTGTTGGCAGTCCAGTCAAGCTTCTCGTCTAACTGTACTCCCAGATACTTGTAGGTCTTAACCTGCTCCACACGTTCTCCATTAATGATCACTGGCACCATATGGGGCCTAGATCTCCTAAAGTCCACCACCATCTCCTTGGTCTTGGTGATATTGAGACGCAGGTAGTTTGAGTTGCACCATATCACAAAGTCCTGTATCAGTTTCCTATACTCCTCCTCCTGTCCATTCCTGACACACCCCACTATGGCCATCATAGTGTCCACTATTCACCACCATATGACCATATAACAATTACAGCACGGAAACAGGCCTTTTCGGCCCTTCTAGTCCGTGCTGAACACTTACTCTCACCTCGTCCCACTGACCCACACTCAGCCCATAACCCTCCATTCCTTTCCTGTCCATATACCTATCCAATTTTAGTTGAAATGACAATACCGAACCTGCCTCTACCACTTCTACTGGAAGCTCATTCCACACAGCTACCACTCTCTGAGTAAAGAAATTCCCCCTCGTGTTACCCCTAAACTTTTGCCCCCGACTCTCAAATCTCCATCTCAGCACCGAACTCCAAAACACTCTTTAATATCAGTGACTGAAAAGCTCCAGTATCGCTCCAGATTCTCACTGGAACCGGAGTTGATCCCTCCTTCACAGACACAAACTCATTTGAAATAAATCTCTCAAGTCCCTCTTGAACTCGGTCAGACCCCTCCTTCTTCAGCGGTGTTTTAACCGTCTGAACGCAGGCATTTGGGGTTCTCTCTCTCTCTGTCCCTTTTTCCCTTTTCATAGCAAAACAATTGGATGCCGCATGACCAGGCTTCCCACAAAAGTAACACTTGAAACTGGGAAATTTTTCTTTTGACTGCTTCCCTTCCTCCTGACTTTTATCACTAGTCCCCGGTTTACTCTCTGGTTTAGCCGGTGGGTTATCTTTGTTATCCCTGCTACTCCTTTGGTAGCTCTTGCTCGGGAAAAACTTTACCTTGTGGGTTAAAGCAGACTCTGACAGAATCTCAGCCTCTCTCTCATTCAGGTACGTCCTTATGTTGTCAGCAACCCGGGTTCATGTCCCGTTACTGCCTGTCAGGAGTTTGTACATTCTCCCATGACCACGTGGGTTTCTTCCAGGTGCTCTAGTTGCACAGTCCAAACCTGTACTGGTTGGCAGGTTAATTGGTCATTGTAACTTGTCCCATGGTCAGGCTCGGATTAAC
Source organism: Hemitrygon akajei (assembly GCF_048418815.1). Taxonomy (NCBI): domain Eukaryota; kingdom Metazoa; phylum Chordata; class Chondrichthyes; order Myliobatiformes; family Dasyatidae; genus Hemitrygon; species Hemitrygon akajei. The sequence goes on from NC_133125.1 coordinate 207,563,719, forward strand.
TTAGGGGTTGCTGGGTGGTGGGGGTCATTGTAACTTGTCCCATGGTCAGGCTGGGATTAAATCAGGGGTTGCTGGGTGTTGGGGGTCATTGTAACTTGTCCCATGGTCAGGCTCCGATTAAATCAGGGGTTGCTGGGTGGTGGGGGTCATTGTAACTTGTCCCATGGTCAGTCTGGGATTAAATCAGGGGTTGCTGGGTGGTGGGGGTCATTGTAATTTGTCCCATGGTCAGGCTCGGATTAAATCAGGGGTTGCTGGGTGGTGGGGGTCATTGTAACTTGTCCCATGGTCAGGCTGGGATTAAATCAGGGGTTGCTGGGTGGTGGGGGTCATTGTAACTTGTCCCATGGTCAGGCTGGGATTAAATCAGGGGTTGCTGGGTGTTGGGGGTCATTGTAACTTGTCCCATGGTCAGGCTCGGATTAAATCAGGGGTTGCTGGGTGGTGGGGGTCATTGTAACTTGTCCCATGGTCAGGCTCGGATTAAATCAGGGGTTGCTGGGTGGTGGGGGTCATTGTAACTTGTCCCATGGTCAGGCTCCGATTAAATCAGGGGTTGCTGGGTGTTGGGGGTCATTGTAACTTGTCCCATGGTCAGGCTCCGATTAAATCAGGGGTTGCTGGGTGCTGGAGGTCATTGTAACTTGTCCCATGGTCAGGCTGGGATTAAATCAGGGGTTGCTGGGTGTTGGGGGTCATTGTAACTTGTCCCATGGTCAGGCTGGGATTAAATCAGGGGTTGCTGGGTGTTGGGGGTCATTGTAACGTGTCCCATGGTCAGGCTTGGATTAAATCAGGGGTTGCTGGGTGGTGGGGGTCATTGTAACTTGTCGCATGGTCAGGCTCGGATTAAATCAGGGGTTGCTGGGTGGTGGGGGTCATTGTAACTTGTCCCATGGTCAGGCTCGGATTAAATCAGGGGTTGCTGGGTGGTGGGGGTCATTGTAACTTGTCCCATGGTCAGGCTCGGATTAAATCAGGGGATCCTGGGTGCTGGAGGTCATTGTAACTTGTCCCATGGTCAGGCTGGGATTAAATCAGGGGTTGCTGGGTGTTGGGGGTCATTGTAACTTGTCCCATGGTCAGGCTGGGATTAAATCAGGGGTTGCTGGGTGGTGGGGGTCATTGTAGCTTGTCCCATGGTCAGGCTGGGATTAAATCAGGGGTTGCTAGGTGTTGGGGGTCATTGTAACTTGTCCCATGGTCAGGCTCGGATTAAATCAGGGGTTGCTGGGTGGTGGGGGTCAAAGGGCCAGAAGGGCCTATTCCGTGCTGTATCTCAATAAATAAATTACAGCTGATGAAAGTGCAGTAGACATCGTCTCCATGGAGATTAGCGAGGGATTTGACAAGGTAGCAGAGAGTGAGATCACATGGGATACGGTATGATCTGGAATAGGATACAGAGTTGTCTGGGTGGAGTCCTGTGACCAGTGGTTGTTCTGCAGGGATCGGTGCTGGGTCCACTGTTTTTCATCATTCATATGAATGATTTGGAGAGTATGTAGGTGACGTGTTTAGTAGGTTTGTGAAGGACTCTAAATTTGGTGGTTTCATGGACAGTGAAGAGGTTATTTATTTATTTAGAGACAGTGTGAAACAGGCCGACCCAGACCAACGACCCACTCCACCCAGCACCCTAACTATTTAAAACCAGCCTAACCACGGGGCAATGTACAATGACCATTTAACCTACAAACCGTTATGTCTTAGTACAAGCGTCACAAAGTGATAGAAACGAACAGCACAGGCCCTTCAGCCCATCTGGTCTGTACTGAAGCATTTAAACTACCTGCTCCCATCGACCTGCACCGGGACCATGGTCCTCCAACTCCGACGATCCATGTACCGTCCAAACTTCTCTTAAATGTTTAAATCGAGCTTGCATGCACCACTTGGGCTGGCAGCTGGTTCCACACTCTCACAACCCTCTGAATGAAGCAGTTTCCCCTCATGTTCCCCTTAAACCTTTCATCTTTCACCTTTAATGCATGACCTCTGGTTGTAATCCCACCCAACCTCTGTGGAAAAAGCCTGCTTGCATTTACCCTATCTATAACCCTCATAATTTTGTATACCTCTATCAAATCTCCCCTCAGTCTTCTATGTTACAGGAATAAAGTCCTAAACTATTCAATCTTTCCTCATGACTCAGGTCCTCCAGTCCCAGCTACATCCCTGGAAATTTTCTCTGTACTCTTTCAAACTTGTTTACATCCTTCCTGTAGGTCGGTGACCAAAACTGTACACAATATCCCAAATTAGGCGGCCCCAGGTCTCATACAACTTCAACATAACATCCATCTACCTGTAACACCACTTTCGATGTATTCTGGACCTGTGTTCCCAGATCTGCTGTAGAACAGAGTCCTCAGTGCCCGACCATTCACTGTGAAAGACCGACACTGGGGTCCTACCGAAGAGCAACAGCTCACACTTGTCTGCATTAAATTCCAGCTGACACTTTTCAGCCCATTTTCCCAGCTGCCCCAGATCCCACTGCAAGTAATGATGGTCTTCCTCGCTGTCCACTCCTCCCCAATCTGAGGGATGAATCGGGAGCACCCGGAGGAAATGCACGAGATCCTGAGGAGAAAGTACAAACTCCTTACAGATGATGTTGGAATTGAACTCTGAACTCTGGAATGCCCCAAGGTGCAACAGTATTGTATTATCCACTACATAACCCTCTTGCTCATGGTTTATCGAAGATTACAACGAGATCTTCATTAATTGGGTCTCTGGGCCATTGGATGGAAATTGATTTTAATTCAGAGAGATGTGGGTGTTGTATTTTGGAAGGCAAACCAGGACGGGATTTACACATCAATCGGGGGCCCTGGAGAGTGTTGTGGAACAGAGAGACCAGGAGGTGATTGTCTTCATCAGTCAGAATACTGAGTACAGGATCTGGGACGTTACATTATGAGTGTACAAGACATTGGGAAGGCCACATTTGGAGCAGAGTAACACACACAAACTGCTGGAGGAGCTCAGCAGGTCAGGCAGCATCTATGGATATGAATAAACAGTTGATGATTTGGGCCAAGGTTTTGTGTGTGTTGCTTTGGATTTCCAGCATCTACAGACTTTCTTGTCTTTATGATTTTGATCACCCTGTACAGTTCTGGTTATCTTTCTACAGGAAGGATGTCATTAAACTGAGAGGGTATAAAACAGATTTACAAGGATGTTACTGGGACTGGAGAGTTTGGGTTATAAGGAGAGGCTGAATATTCTGGGTCTTTTTCCTGGAGCTCAGGAGGCTGCTAAAGGAAACCGTGGAGGTGGATACAGTTACAATGATTTAAAATACACCTGGACGGGTACGTGGTTAGGAAAGGTTTAAAGGAATAATGGGCATATACAAGTAAATGGAGCTAGTTCATTCAAGCCAGTTGGTCGGCACGGATGAATTCTGCCTCTTTAAATGCCTCCAGTGTTTACTCACCCCATCCTCATCTGGATCCAGTTGTTGCTCCGCCCCTTCCTCGTACCCGGTTCCACTGCTATCTCCCGTCTTTCTTTCCAATCGAGGAAAGGTCTCGGCTTGAAACATCGACTGTACATCTCCCTTATCACACGCTGCTTGACCCGCTGAGATTCTCCAGAATTTTGTGTTTGTTGATCGAGGAAAATCCGATCTCCATGTCGAGGCAAAACCTCGGGAAGATGTTGGTTGTCCATCCGCTGTGTTTAAGGGTCCTGTCGCCCACCCGATTTCCGGGGCCGCGCTACCCGAGTCTCCCCCCCATCCCCGGGGCCGCGCTGCCCGAGTCTCCCCCCGATCCCCGGGGCCGCGCTGCCCGAGTCTCCCCCCCCCCCCCCCCCCGATCCCCGGGGCCGCGCTGCCCGAGTCTCCCCCCGATCCCCGGGGCCGCGCTGCCCGAGTCTCCCCCCCCCCCCCCCGATCCCCGGGGCCGCGCTGCCCGAGTCTCCCCCCGATCCCCGGGGCCGCGCTGCCCGAGTCTCCCCCCCCCCCCGATCCCCGGGGCCGCGCTGCCCGAGTCTCCCCCCGATCCCCGGGGCCGCGCTGCCCGAGTCTCCCACCCACCCCCCCCCCCCCGATCCCTGGGGCCGCGCTGCCCGAGTCTCCCCCGATCCCCGGGGCCGCGCTGCCCGAGTCTCCCCCGGTCCCGGAGCCGTGCTGCCCGAGTCTCCCCCCCCCGATCCCCGGGGACTCTCTAATTCTCTGCTTCTCCCCCCAGTCTCTGTCACCCTGGATGTGGAAACAGCGAATCCGGTGCTCGAGGTGTCTGAGGATCGGAAGAGTGTGAGATACACCGGGACCCGGAGGGATCTCCCTGACACCGGGAAGAGGTTCACAGACCGGTTTTGTGTGCTGGGATCGGAGGGATTCACATCGGGGAGACATTACTGGGAGGTGGAGGTGGAGGTGACGGGGAATCGGCGCTGGGGTCTGGGAGTCGCCGCAGAGTCTGTGGAGAGGAAGGGATGGGTCACACTGAGTCCGGAGACCGGATTCTGGATCATCGCGCGGATTGATGACGTGATGTGGGTTTACACCTCCCCTTTGTCCCGTCTCCCTGCCGGTCCCATCCCCGGGAGGGTGGGAGTTTATCTCAGTTACGAGTCTGGGACAGTTTCATTTTACAACGCGGAGACCAAGTCCCATCTCCACACCTTCACTGGGAATAAATTCACGGAGAAACTGTATCCTTTCTTCTGGACTGGAAATAAAAACCAGTGGCTGAGAATCTGCTCCGGTTCCGCTCCGGGACTGTAAACGGGTCGGGTCCGGGTCCGGCGTCAGGAGTCAGTCAGTGTAAATATAAATGTGCGGAGAGTGAAATAAACACAATGTGAGAATTATCAATCCATTAATTTTAACTCAATCACACTGCATCCGTCAACGGAACAGAAACACTGCGGATTCAGCAGCAGCCGCGGGCGGCGGGTCCTGAGTTCCCCGGCTCCTCCGGGTGCTAAAGTCCACCGGGACTGACAGGGTAACTGGGGCAAGTGGTGGTGGTGCTGACTGGCAGAGGGAGGTCAGGGTGAATCTTGGTAAAATGGGACATGTGGTGGTGGTAACACACAAAGCGCCGGGGTCTCCCAGCGTGTCAGGTAACATCTGTGGAGGGAAATGGGCAGGTGAGGGGTTGATCCAGGTGAGGGATAATAGCTGAGGGAGGGGTGATAGATGAGGGACGGGTGGAAATGTGTCAGAAATTGGGAGGTGAGAGGTGTCAGTGACAAAGGGCTGAAGATTTTGGAATCTGACAGGAGGGGAAAGTGACCCCGGAGTAAATGTGGGGACTAGTGTGTGGGAGATGGGCAGATGGAGAGGTGGGGAGGAGTGTGTGGTAGATTGGCTGCTGGAGAGGGTGGGAGGAGTGTGTGGGTGATGGGCAGATGGAGAGGGTGGGGAGGAGTGTGTGGGTGTGAGGAGGAGTATAGGAAACTGATACAGGACTTTGTGATATGGTGCAACTCAAACTACTTGCGTCTCAATATCACCAAGACCAAGGAGATGGTGGTGGACTTTAGGAGATCTAGGCCTCATATGGAGCCAGTGATCATTAATGGAGAATGTATGGAGCAGGTTAAGACCTACAAGTATCTGGGAGTACAGTTAGACGAGAAGCTAGACTGGACTGCCAACACAGATGCCTTGTGCAGGAAGGCACAGAGTCGACTGTACTTCCTTAGAAGGTTGGCGTCATTCAATGTCTGTAGTGAGATGCTGAAGATGTTCTATAGGTCAGTTGTGGAGAGTGCCCTCTTCTTTGTGGTGGCGTGTTGGGGAGGAAGCATTAAGAAGAGGGACGCCTCACGTCTTAATAAGCTGGTAAGGAAGGCGGGCTCTGTCGTGGGCAAAGTACTGGAGAGTTTAACATCAGAAGCTGAGCGAAGGGCGCTGAGTAGGCTACGGTCAATTATGGATAACTCTGAACATCCTCTACATAGCACCATCCAGAGACAGAGAAGCAGTTTCAGCGACAGGTTACTATCGATGCAATGCTCCTCATACAGGATGAAGAGGTCAATACTCCCCAATGCCATTAGGCTTTACAATTCTACCGCCAGGACTTAAGAACTTTTAAAAAGCTATTATTAATGCTTTTTGAGATAGTGATTTAGATGCATATCATATTTTTTACTGAGTTAAGTATTGTATGTAATTAGTTTTGCTACAACAAGTGTATGGGACATTGGAAAAAAGTTGAATTTCCCCATGGGGATGAATAAAGTATCTATCTATCTATCTATCTATGGGCAGATGGAGAGGTGGGGAGGAGTGTGTGGTGGATTGGCTGATGGAGAGGGTGGGAGGAGTGTGTGGGTGATGGGCAGATGGAGAGGGTGGGGGAGGAGTGTGTGGGTGATGGGCAGATGGAGAGGGTGGGGAGGAGTGTGTGGTAATGGGCAGATGGAGAGGTGGGGAGGAGTGTGTGGGAGATGGGCAGATGGAGAGGTTGGGGAGGAGTGTGTGGGAGATGGGCAGATGGAGAGGTGGGGAGGAGTGTGTGGGGGGTGGGCAGAAGGAGAGGGTGGGGAGGAGTGTGAGGGTGATGGGAAGATGGAGAGGGTGGGGAGGAGTGTGTGGGTGATGGGCAGATGGAGAGGGTGGGGAGGAGTGTGGGTGATGGGCAGATGGAGAGGGTGGGGAGGAGTGTGTGGGTGATGGACAGATGGAGAGGGTGGGGAGGAGTGTGTGGGTGATGGGCAGATGGAGAGGGTGGGGAGGAGTGTGTGGGTGATGGGCAGATGGGGAGGGTGGGGAGGAGTGTGGGAGATAGGCAGATGGAGAGGGTGGGGAGGAGTGTGTGGGTGATGGACAGATGGAGAGAGTGGGGAGGAGTGTGTGGGTGATGGGCAGATGGAGAGGGTGGGGAGGAGTGTGTGGGTGATGGGCAGATGGAGAGGGTGGGAGGAGTGTGTGGGTGATGGGCAGATGGAGAGTGTGGGAAGGAGTGTGTGGGTGAAGGGCAGAATGAGAGGGTTGGGCGGAGTGTGGGTGATGGGCAGATGGAGAGTGTGGGAAGGAGTGTGTGGGTGATGGGCAGAATGAGAGGGTGGGGAGGAGTGTGTGGGTGATGGGCAGATGGAGAGGTTGGGGAGGCGTGTGTGGGATATGGGCAGATGGAGAGGTGGGGAGGAGTGTGTGGGTGGTGGGCAGATGGAGAGGTGGGGAGGAGTGTGTGCGGGGTGGGCAGAAGGAGAGGGTGGGGAGGAGTGTGGGTGATGGGCAGATGGAGAGGGTGGGGAGGAGTGTGTTGGTGATTGGCAGATGGAGAGGGTGGGGGAGGAGTGTGTAGATGATGGGCTGATGGAGAGGTGGGGAGGAGTGTGTGGGTGATGGACAGATGGAGAGGGTGGGGAGGAGTGTGTGGGTGATGGGCAGATGGAGAGGGTGGGTAGGAGTGTGTGGGTTATGGACAGATGGAGAGGGTGGGGAGGAGTGTGAGGGTGATGAGCAGATGGAAAGCGTGGGGAGGAGTGTGAGGGTGATGAGCAGATGGAAAGGGTGGGGAGGAGTGTGGGTGATGGGCAGATGGAGAGGGTGGGGAGGAGTGTGAGGGTGATGAGCAGATGGAAAGGGTGGGGAGGAGTGTGGGTGATGGGCAGATGGAGAGGGTGGGGAGGAGTGTGTGAGTGATGGGCAGATGGAGAGGGTGGGGAGGAGTGTGTGGGTGATGGACAGATGGAGAGGGTGGGGAGGAGTGGGTGGGTGATGGGCAGATGGAGAGGGTGGGTAGGAGTGTGTGGGTGATGGACAGATGGAGAGGGTGGGGAGGAGTGTGTGGGTGATGGGCAGATGGAGAGGGTGGGTAGGAGTGTGTGGGTTATGGACAGATGGAGAGGGTGGGGAGGAGTGTGAGGGTGATGAGCAGATGGAAAGCGTGGGGAGGAGTGTGAGGGTGATGAGCAGATGGAAAGGGTGGGGAGGAGTGTGGGTGATGGGCAGATGGAGAGGGTGGGGAGGAGTGTGAGGGTGATGAGCAGATGGAAAGGGTGGGGAGGAGTGTGGGTGATGGGCAGATGGAGAGGGTGGGGAGGAGTGTGTGAGTGATGGGCAGATGGAGAGGGTGGGGAGGAGTGTGTGGGTGATGGACAGATGGAGAGGGTGGGGAGGAGTGGGTGGGTGATGGGCAGATGGAGAGGGTGGGTAGGAGTGTGTGGGTGATGGACAGATGGAGAGGGTGGGGAGGAGTGTGAGGGTGATGAGCAGATGGAAAGCGTGGGGAGGAGTGTGAGGGTGATGAGCAGATGGAAAGGGTGGGGAGGAGTGTGTGTGATGGGCAGATGGAGAGGGTGGGGAGGAGTGTGAGGGTGATGAGCAGATGGAAAGGGTGGGGAGGAGTGTGTGAGTGATGGACAGATGGAGAGGGTGTGGAGGAGTGTGGGAGATGGGCAGATGGAGAGGGTGGGGAGGAGTGTGTGGGTGATGGACAGATGGAGAGGGTGGGGAGGAGTGTGTTGGTGATGGGCAGATGGAGAGGGTGGGCGAGGAGTGTGTTGGTGATGGGCAGATGGAGAGGGTGGGGGAGGAGTGTGTAGATGATGGGCTGATGGAGAGGTGGGGAGGAGTGTGTAGCTGATGGGCAGATGGAGAGGGTGGGGAGGAGTGTGAGGGTGATGAGCAGATGGAAAGGGTGGGGAGGAGTGTGGGTGATGGGCAGATGGAGAGGGTGGGGAGGAGTGTGTGGGTGATGGGCAGAATGAGAGGGTGGGGAAGGAGGGGAAAGAGAGAGGGTGATGGGGCTGGTGGAGCAGGAGGAGGGAGACAATTAAACAGGAAAAGTGACAGGGAATAACTTCCAGAAGTTTGAAAGTTCGATGTTGATGCTGCCAGGTTGCCAATCACCCTGACGGAAAATGGGGAGCTGTTCCTCCAATTTACGAGGCAAATAGAGTCGGGATCTCTACTTTGAATCAGATATTCAGTTTTGGAGCCAGTTGAGATGCAGGAAATGCGGGGGAATAAAGCAGGTTGGTCAGGATCAGTGGAGAGAGGAACAGGCTTCACGTTCCACGTTGGTGACCTCTCCCGGAATTGATTCAAACACTGCCTGCTCTGTTGTGGGTTTCAAGTAATTTCTGTTTTGTTTTAGTTCTTCCAGCATCTGATTGAAGAAAAAATGGGAGTGCAGTGTAATTTCCTCTGGAAGGGGGATATAGAAGGAGGAATGTGATAGGAGAGGGGAGTGGACCATTCGAGAAACCGATGCTCAGGTTGGAACTACCCGGAGAGGTACAGTGAAGGTGAGAGAGACGTAGACATGATATTTTGGAGCCGGAAGTGTGGCAACACATGCAGGCTGATCCCAGCACAATCCTCGGGCAGACTGTGTTGGTCATGACGCAATGGAGAAATGTAAATGGTGAAGCCCCTTGTGTGTATTTGTGTATGATGGAGACAGACAGAGAGTCTGAGATTTACTCCAGGCTCCCCAGGTAGATGCAGGGATGATGTTTCTGGTGACGGGGATGTCAGGATGAGGAGGCGCAGTGAGGGGACGACCATTCAGAGGTGAATAAATGTATTTACACAGCTCACAATCTAACAGGGCTCTGCACATTTACACATTAACATGTTGAGGAGAGACGTGGATAGAGTTTTGGATACAAAGTGAATCAGTAGAAACAGCATGAGCACAGGGAAGTGGTATTGATCATGTCTAATGGGAGAGCAGGTGTGAGGGGCTGAATGGCCTACTTGCTTCTGTTTCTGATGTTCTTCAGAGCAGTGTACAGACTGACCAGAGGGAGGATAGAAGGGTCTGGGGAATAAATAGAGGTGTAAAGCAGGAGGGTGACAAGGTGATTAAATATCAATTATTTAAATTGTCAGAAAAATATCTTTGACACTGAAATGTGGGATCTTGATGCAGCAGAAGATTGTGAGGTGTTGGATACACTGGGATTACTCAAACACGGATGCAGGAAAACTTCCTGCTCTGATGTGAGGTCCCACTCTTCCTAATGAGACTAATGGAGGTGACAGCACACACACCGGCCCTTCGACGTAACATGTCCCTGACAACCAAGGTGGCTTCCTCAGCACGTCCCATTTGACAGCATTTGGCCAACATTCCTCTAAACGTTTTCAATCCAAATGTCCTAAAAATGTTTCAATTCTATCGGCCTCCACCATTTCCTCCGGCAGCTCATCCCATTTACCAACCACCGACTGTGTGGGAAATTTGCCACTCAGGTCCCCTGCTAATCTTTACCCTCTGAGCTTAACTCTATATCCTCTAGTTTTAGACTCCCCTCCCCTGGGGAAAGACTGTGACCATCGACCTCATCACTGCCCTGCAGGATTTCATCAATCACAATAATGTCAACCCTCAGTCTCCTTTGCTTCAGGAAAACAGTCCAGGTCGATCCAGATTCTCCTGAAGCCCTTGAGCCCTGGTAACATTCCTGTGAATTTTGTCTGCACACATTCCAGTTGAATGTCATCCTTTCTACAGCTCGGTGACCAGAATTGCACCCAGTACTCTGAGTGTGGTCTCCCCAATGTCTTGTACAGCTGTAACACGACAAACCATCTCATGTACTTAATCCCCGATCAATGAAGGCCAGTGTACCAGACCCCTTCTTCACTACACTGTCTACCTGTGTCTCTACTCTCAGGAACTATGTACTTGTTCCCCTGGGTGTTTCTATTCTACAACACTCCCCAGGGCCCTGACATTCACTGTGTACATTCTGTCCTGGTTTTAACTTTCCAAAATGCATCACTTTGCCCATTTCTATTTTGAATTCTTTCTGCCATTCCTTTGCCCATATTCCCAGTTGATTGAGGTCCTGTTGTAACTTTAGACAAACTTCACAGTCCACATCAAAAATTTCAGTTTCTGTGCCTGTTCCTGTGCTGTACTGTTGTATGTTCTCAGAGAACAGAACATTCTCCTGTTTAGAAGAATGAGAGGAGATTTCGGTGAAGCGGAAAATCATTCAGGGCTCAACAGACAGGATGCAGGGAGGATGTTTCCCCTGTCTGAGGAGTTGAGGGTCAGGGGTCACTGTCACAGCATGGAGTGAACCCTCAGTGACTTTGCACACTCTGGATCTTTCAATGATTTCACGTTCCCTGGCCCCGAGCATCTTATTTTCACTGTGGATGTCCAGTCCCTGTACACCTTCATCCACCAGCAGGAAGGTCTCAGAGCTCTCTCTTTCTTTCTGGAAACCCGTCCCAACCAGTTCCCTTCCACCACCACTCTCCTCCGTCTAACGGAACTTGTCCTCACTCTTAATAATTTCTGTAATTTCCACCGTCTCCAACAGGATCCCACCACCAAGCACATCTTTCCCTCTCCCCCACTTTCTGCTTTCAGCAGGGATCACTCCCTACACGACTCACGTCCATTCGTCCCTTCCCACTGAACTCCCTCCTGGCACTTCCAGGTGGGGCGACACTTCACCTGTGTGTCAGGTGGGGTCATACACTGTGTTTGGTGCCTCTGGTGTGGCCTGTACATCGGTGAGACCCGACATAGATTGGGAGTCTGCTTCACCAGAAAAAGCAGGATCTCCCAGTAGCCGCCCATTTAAATTCCACTGCCTATTCCCATATGTCCATCGAGGTCCTCCTCTACTGTCGCGATGAGGCCACACTCAGTTGGAGGAGCAATATCTTATATTCCGTCTGGGTAGCCTCCAACCTGATGGCATGAACATCGATTTATCGAACTTCCAGTAATGGCCACCCCTCCTTCACCATTCCCCGTGCCCATTTTCCCTCCCTCAATTCATCTCCTCGCCTGCCCATCGCCTCCCTCTGGTGCTCCTCCCACTTTTCTTCCATGGCCTCCCGTTCTCTCCTATAGAACTCACCCTTCTCCAGTCCTGTGTCTCTTTCACCCAATCAACTTCCCAGCTTCCGGTTTCACCCATCACCTCGTGTTTCTCCCCCCACCCCCACCACCTTTTGACTGATTCCTCATGTTTTTTTCTCCAGTCCTGCTGAAGAGTCTCGGCCCGAAATGTCGACTGTACTTTTTTTCGTAGATGCTGCCTGCCCTGCTGAGTTTCTCCAGCATTTTGTGTGTGTTGCTCGGATTGAATTGAAATGACTTTATTTCTGACATCCTTCACATACATGTGGAGTAAAAATCTCCGTCTCAATGTGCAATCATAGTAATTTATAATGAACAGAACAGTCAGTGTGATGTTTGATGGCCCGATGGGAGAAGCTGCACTGGAGCCTGTTGGTCCTGGGGTTTATGCTGTGGTACCGCTTCCCGGATGGTGGCAGCTGGATTAGATTGTGATCAGGGTGACTTGTGTCCCCAGTGATCCTACGGGCCCTTTTTACACACCTGTCCTTGTAAATGTCCTGAATCATGGGAAGTTCACAAGTACGGATGTGCTGGGCAGTCGGCACCACTCTCTGCCGAATCCTGCGATTAAGAGAGGTACAGTTCCCATATACCAGTCAGGATGCTCTCAATTGTGCCCCTATAGAAAGTTCTTGGGATTTGGGGACCCATACCGAACTTCCTCAACCGTCTGAGGTGAGAGAGGCGCTGTTGTGTACAGACCACGTGAGTTCCTCGGTGACGTGGATGCTGAAGAACTTGAAGCTGTTTACCCTCTCAACCCCAGATCCATTGATTCAATAGGGGTTAGCCCGTCTCCATCCCTCCTGTAATCCACGACCAGCTCCTTTGTTTTTGTGACATTGAGAGAGAGGTTGTTTTCTTGACACCACTGTGTCAGAGAGATGACTCCTACCCTGTAGGCCACCTCGCTATTGTTTGAGATTAGGCCAATCAATGTCGTGTCGTCAGCAAATTTAATCAGCAGATTGGAGCTGTGGGTGTCTACAGGAGCTCGTGTGTTGAGAGTCGGAGGGCTGGAGGTGAGGGAGCTGCTGGCGATCTGACAGGAAGTCCAGGATCCAGATGCACAAGGCAGAGGTTTCTGAGCTGCCTGTCGAGCCTGGAGGGAATTGTGTTGAATGCTGTAGTCCAAGAACAGCATTCTCACATAAGCATCATTCTTCTCCAGATATGTAAGGACGGTATGTAGAGCAGTGGCTATTGCATCATCTGTTGATCGGTTGTGAATTGTAGGGGGTCCGGTGTGGGTGGTAGCAAGCTGCAGATGTAGTCCTTGACCAACCTCTCAAAGCATTTGCTATCATTGAGGTGAGTGCAAACTATTCAACAAACTCTAATCGAACATGAAAAGCGAATTAAGGAGAATAAAGAAATTTTGTCGCTACTGGAAGCGGACTTAGAAGACATGAGTGAGCTCTGCAAAAAAATTATCATTATCTAATGAAAAATTAACAAAGAAGATCGCCAACTTGGAAAGCAGAAGCAGAAGGAACAATCTACGTAGTCTGGGCCTTGAAGAATCAATTGAAGGTGCCCACCCCACGGAGTTCTTTGCAAGTTTTCTGAAGCAGTTATTCCCTGATTTATTGCCGTCTGTGCCGAATTTGGACCGCACTCACAGATCACTGGCCCCCAAACCAAAGTCGGGAGAGCGTCCTAGGTCGCTTATTTTATGTTTTCACCAATTTCATACTAAGTAGCTTTTAATCCGTCATACTCGCCGAGTAGGAATGATCAATTACAATGGGAAGAAAATCAGATTTGTAGAAGATCATACACCGCAGGTTATGGCTGAATGCGCTAAGTACAAAGAAGTCATGTACTTAAAGGGTTTAAGCCCTCCCTTTGCTTCCCCACTCATCTTAGAATCTGAAAAATGGTGTGCAGAAATAGCTGGGATCAGTTGAAAATGCACAGCAGTTTTTGAAAGCAGAACATTAAATGTGTTATATCTTTGACAAGAGCAATTATCTTTTTAAATGTTGGACAGCATAAGCTTTTAATAAACCTACGTTTTGACCATTTATATATCTTGTTGTATTGATATTTTCTTTGATTATTTTTACTACTTTATTTTTATTACTTAATACTTAATTCTTTTTTTTTGAGGTTTTTCTACACACACACACACACACATATATTGAAATTGTTAAATATAATAGAAATAGTTAAAATGAATCCTCTTATGTTTTGGATATTTGATCTAAGTTTTTTTTTCTGTTTTGTCTTGCTGGGAACAAAATAACTTTGGATGGTTGGAGTTTTGCAAGCAGGATTTCTTTGGGAGGGCTGTTTTTAGGGTTTAGCTTGCCGACTATTCTTTGGCCGGCTTTTTTGCTTTGGGGGGGGGGGGGGGGGAAACGGTGTGGGGTTTCTTTTTCTCTTTTTTCTCTGGAAGCTGGGTTGGGCTACCATACAAATTTTCTGTTTGAGTACGTTATTTTATAGTTCGTTCTCTGGTTCTAATAATTCCTGGTCAGATATTTTAACTCTTCTGTTAATTACAATTTATAATGGATGGAAATATTAATTTACTTAGTTTTAATGTGAAAGGGTTAAATCATCCTGTGAAATGGAATAAGATTTTTGCTTATATTAAAAAGTTAAGGGCCCTCATTATTTTTCTACAAGAAACGCATGTATGTAGTTGTGACAACACGGCGCCTTTTTAATCGGTGGTGGGATCTACAATTCCATTCCTCATTCAGAGCAAAATCTCGAGGGGTCTCGATTTACAATTTCTTTTGTTCAACATAAAGTTGTCTCTGACCATAAGGGGCGATTTGTCATAGTGTCAGGGAAACTAGATAATAAATTAATTGTATTTGCTAATGTGTACGCTTTCAATGTGGATGACCCAGGATTTTTTGAGCCTTTCTTTTCATTCCTGCCAGATTTGAATTTTTATTCTTCAGTGATGGGAGGAGATTTGAATTGTTGTCTAGACCCCGTATTAGTTCATTCTTCTCTTAAATCAGCCACCCCTAATAAATCAGCTTTATTTATTCCGTCCTTTCTAACGAAGTGTGATATTGTTGATGTCTGGCTTTTCTTTCACCCAGCAGAAAGGGACTATTCATTCTTCTCTCATGTCCATCATTCCTATACAAGGATTGATTATTTTTTATTGATAGTCAAATGATTCCATTAGTTCGATCCACTGAATATAAAGAAATAGCTGTATCTGACTATTCTCCTGTATTTCTATCTTTAAATCTTCCTGGCGTATGAACATATCCTGGCATTTTAATCTAACTTTGTTGTCCGATAAGAACTTTCTAAAATTTCTGGAGAATCTAATTTTTTTTTGAAGAAAATGTGTTGGAAGTGTTACATACCCCGTGGGTATCTTGTAACTGTCTTATGACCATGATGTAATTGAGTATCTGGTGAGCATGATGTAATGGTCTTGTGATGGTGGGGTGATGTATTTTCCTGCCTGTGTGAGGTTACATGATGTATTTTCCCGCCAGTGTGAGGTCACATGATGTCTTTTCCCGCCAGTGTGAGGTCACATGATGTAACTTTCCCACCAGTGTGAGGTCATTTGATGGCCTGTTTCAACAGGTATACAATGGGGAAAGCCTGCAGGAGTTTTTGTTGGGACGTCACTTAAGTCGTCTGTTACTCCATTATGCTGCATATTTGGTTTCATGACACAGCTTTAATTTAAAGTGGAGTTTTACTTTCTACCTTAAGTCTCAAAGATTATTGCCGGCAGTTTTGCCACAACACTGCCAGTTTTGGTTTGATCTACCTTCACAGTCCAGTTGGAGAGTGAAGAATTTACCGAAGTACGGAAAGCCGAAGGATTGAGTAAAGTTGGTGTTGTCGGTGATAATGCAGGATCGACCTTATTGGATCTTCATTCAGGAAATAGTAACCTGCATCGAAATAGCCCCTGCATTGTAAGAGCAGAAAGGGTTGGGGCAGCGTTATTCACCAAGAAAATGGTCAGTTCCTTTAAGCCGCTTTAATTTCCTTCGTCGTGAATCCTTTGGGCAAGGCATATTTCGGCTGGGCTCAGCAGTGACCTCACATCATCGAGGAATTCGTTACTTCAGGAAAGTTACTCTTAATTGACTATATAAATCACCTGGACTTTCGCATTTACCACTTTAAGAACTGTGCCGCATTTATCGCTTTAAGAACTGTCCGACTTGCCGTACAGCAGTTAACTTCTGGTTAAGTTAGTCGTTTGTTTACTTTTCATTTTTATTGAGCAGAGTTTAATAAACTGTTTATGTGTTTATAAAAGAACAAACCTGTCTCAATTCTGTATTCATTGTTGCCATATTCGTTGCCGTATCGTAACAACCGGGGGCTCATCCGGGATCTGATTCAATTTTTGTGCTTAAATGTTTGTTTAATTATCATTCTGTTTTGGAAAAGGGAAATACCCGCTTATTTTGTTTGATTGGTTTGTAGGTGGTATTCGGCAACAATGTATATTGACGACTTTCTAGCATCCCCAGACCTGGAGTTATTGGCGAAGGTGGAAAAAAGAGATGTGTCTGAGATTGCTAGCAGGATGGAACTTAAAGGTATTTCGAAGGCTACAACAAAGCCTGTAATTCAGAGGGAAATCGCGGAACACTATGTAGATTCGGGTGTCTTTGATGAAGAGGTGTTAGATAGGTTCCCTGTAAGTAAAGCAGCTATCCAGTTACACCTGGAACACCTAGCGTTAGAAAAGCTTAGAATAGAAGCTGAGTTAAAACAGAAAAAAAATTGGAAGCTGACTTGGAACTAAGTCGGTTAGAAGCTGCAAATAAACAGAGGGAATTTGAGGAAAAGTAAATAAAAAGAGAGAATTTGAAACTAAAGAAGCAGAGAGAAAGAGGGAGTTTGAGCTTGCGATGGCGAAATTAAAGTCCGAAAGTCAGTCCTCTGGTTCTTGGAAAAAGTTTGTTGCTAGTCGAGAAGTTATATTAGCTCCTCCATTTAATGAAACAGAAGTGGATAAATATTTCCAACATTTCGAAACTGTTGCTCAGATTTCAGAGTGGCCGAAAGAGAAATGGCCAGTGATGTTATAGTTTGTAATTAAACGTAAGGCACTACAAGTTTATACAGCTTTAACTGCTGAGCAAGCACTTGATTATGATAGTGTGAAGCAGCATATACTGAAAACGTATGAACTGGTTCCAAAAGCTTATAGAGAAAGATTCTGTCAGGGTCCGGTCCGGAATCCGCGTTCCGGGTTTTGA
Organism: Hemitrygon akajei; assembly: GCF_048418815.1. Classification (NCBI taxonomy): domain Eukaryota; kingdom Metazoa; phylum Chordata; class Chondrichthyes; order Myliobatiformes; family Dasyatidae; genus Hemitrygon; species Hemitrygon akajei. The sequence goes on from NC_133125.1 coordinate 207,580,751, forward strand.
TCCGGTCCGAGGGTTCCGGACTCCGGGTCCTGCAGTTGTCCCTCCCGTCACCCGTGATCTAGTTCGGACCCTCCTGGCTCAAGGAGGCACACCTGTAACTCATTGAGCTGCAGGTGTTTATAAGGGGCCTTGGGACTGGGACGAGGTGGGTGGTCGTTTTGTTCCTCCGCCGGCTCCGAACTCTTCTCTGCATTCTGTTATCCTGCCCGGGCTCAGATCCCCGTACCAGTACTGCCAGGTTGGTCCGTTCCCCCACCTTTCTTCCCATGCGCTGGTCCCGCTTCTCTGCTCGTTTGTGTTGTTCGCGCGGTCGCGCTGTCTGCCGGCCGTTCCCGATTTTCCCGTTGTCATGACTGTTGTGTTGGTCACCCTGGACCTATGCCCGTTCCTCCCCCTTACCTCCGTCGGACAGGTCCGGCCGACCTGCCGCTGCCGGACGGGGGTTCTGCCTCGTCCTCTTCTGCCCGAACCCTGGGATTGTGCCCCGCACCCGCCTAGGGGTCCGCGTCTTTCCCAGGCCTCCGGTGTTTCCGCTTGGGAGGCGGCCCTACCCGGGACATTTGCGGCCTGCCCAGGGAGGGCTCTCTGCCAGCCTATCTAGCCACCTAGACCTGCCTGCCTGAACCCCGGGAGCCTGTCTACCTGCCTGCCTGAACCCCGGGAGCCTGCTCCGCTCTGCCTGCCTGAACCCCGGGAGCCTGCTCCGCTCTGCCTGCCTGAACCCCGGGAGCCTGCTCCGCTCTGCCTGCCTGAACCCCGGGAGCCTGCTCCGCTCTGCCTGCCTGAACCCCGGGAGCCTGCTCCGCTCTGCCTGCCTGAACCCCGGGAGCCTGCTCCGCTCTGCCTGCCTGAACCCCGGGAGCCTGCTCCGCTCTGCCTGCCTGAACCCCGGGAGCCTGCTCCGCTCTGCCTGCCTGAACCCCGGGAGCCTGCTCCGCTCTGCCTGCCTGAACCCCGGGAGCCTGCTCCGCTCTGCCTGCCTGAACCCCGGGAGCCTGCTCCGCTCTGCCTGCCTGAACCCCGGGAGCCTGCTCCGCTCTGCCTGCCTGAACCCCGGGAGCCTGCTCCGCTCTGCCTGCCTGAACCCCGGGAGCCTGCTCCGCTCTGCCTGCCTGAACCCCGGGAGCCTGCTCCGCTCTGCCTGCCTGAACCCCGGGAGCCTGCTCCGCTCTGCCTGCCTGAACCCCGGGAGCCTGCTCCGCTCTGCCTGCCTGAACCCCGGGAGCCTGCTCCGCTCTGCCTGCCTGAACCCCGGGAGCCTGCTCCGCTCTGCCTGCCTGAACCCCGGGAGCCTGCTCCGCTCTGCCTGCCTGAACCCCGGGAGCCTGCTCCGCTCTGCCTGCCTGAACCCCGGGAGCCTGCTCCGCTCTGCCTGCCTGAACCCCGGGAGCCTGCTCCGCTCTGCCTGCCTGAACCCCGGGAGCCTGCTCCGCTCTGCCTGCCTGAACCCCATCTACCTGAACCCCAGCTCTACCCTTAAATGCCATGACATCCCCATCCTGCCCTCCCCCTAGTACTTCAGTGTCTGCGTCCTGCATTTGGGTCCATCCGGCCGCGTTCCTGACAGATTCCGAAATTTGAAGAAATCCATGGGGGGAAAAAAACTTCCGTGGAATTTGCCTACGATAAAGCTGCGTGTTTTGAGAGATGGGTTTCCTCTAAAAATGTGAATGGGGAGTATAATAAATTGAAAGAGTTGATTTTAATGTAGGAATTTAAAAGGAGCATCCCTGTTGAAGTAAGAACATACTTAAAAGTAAGGACACTGCTACACAGCAGGAGTCTGCTAAATTAGCTGATAAGCATGCTTTACTCCATAAGAGTAAATTTCCGCAGGGTGGAACTTTTAAAAGGAAAAATAGAACAGAGTCAAAGTAAACCCGAAATTAAATCAGAAGTTAGTGAGAAAGGTAAGGAGGAAGGAAAACATATGAAGGAAAGACAGTTTGGTCCCATTTGTAATTATTGTAAGAAACCTGGTCACGTACTAGCTAACTGTTTCTAGTTGAAGGAGAAGGAAGCAGTCCCAGATGCTTGTGTGCAACATACTGAAACATCTGTAAATCCACAGGGTTCGATAAATACACATGAAGCTTTGCCAGAGCCTAATAAAGTTAAGGGGGGATATGGTTATTTTATAACTGAAGGATTTGTATCCTTGAAAGAGGGATCCACTCCGGTGGCAATAAAAATGCTTAGGGATACTGGAGCTTCTCAATCACTAATGTTAGACAGTGTGTTAAAGTTTAGTTACGAGTCTTACACTGGTGAGGTAAACTATATACGAGGTGCTGGGAGTGCCCTTATGCCTGTACATTTGCATAGAGTAAACTTAAGGTCAGGGTTCGTTACAGGACCGGTTAAAGTAGGACTACAGCCCAGCTTAACCGTGAATGATGTTTCTCTATTGGTGGGGAATGACAGCAGATGGACAAGTTTTTCCTGAAGTGCATTTGAAAATAAAGTCAGAGGAACCACGAATGGATTCTAACACTGATTCCTCCTGTGTTGTAACTCGAGCTATGGATAAAAAGCTTGATGTGCAGGATGAGGTTGTTACCCATGATTGTTCAACTTCGGGATTCGAGTTTTGGGGATGTGTCAGAAACTTCCTTACCTTCATTGTTTGAACAAGATTCTTGGAGTAAATCTGACCCTGAAGATTTTTCTCTGTCTTGGAAGGAGATGATAGCAGAGCAGAGTAGAGACCCTGAGATTATCGAATTAAAGGAACAAGCTCTCCCGGATAGTGAAATTGATAAGATGCCAGTCGGATATTATTTTGAGAAAGGAGTGTTGATGAGGAAGTGGAGATCACATACAATTTCTGCAAGTAATGAATGGAAGGTTGTTCACTAGGTAGTTGCTCCTAAAGTTTATCGGAATGAGATTTTAACTTTAGCTCATAGTGTGCACTTGGGTGGATATCAAGGGGTGAAGAAAACTGCGAACAAGGGTTTTAAACATTTTTTACTGAATGGATTGTGAAAAGATGTGGCGACATTTCGCAGAACGTATCATACTTGCCAAATTGTGGGTAAACCTAATCAAGTTACTCCAGTGGCCCCACTGCAGCCTATTCCTGCATTTGGTGAACCGTTTTCTAAAATTATTGTAGATTGTGTAGGCCCATTATCAAAAACTAAAACTGGCCATCAATATTTATTGACCATAATGTGCACTGCGTCGAGGTTTCCAGAGGCAATACCACTTAGGAATATAACAGCTAAAACTGTAATAAAGGTTCTTATAAAATTCTTTACTTATTTTGGGTTGCCTAAGGAAATAAAATCTGATCATGATAGTAATTTTGTGTCTGGATTGTTTCAACAGATAGTTTATAAACTGGGAGCTAAACAGATTACCTCATCTGCAAACCATTCAGAATCGCAAGGAGCCTTGGAGAGGTTTCACTCCACCCTCAAGACTATGATTTGGACATATTGTGTAGAAAATGGAAATGATTAAGATGAGGACCTTTGGCCGTATTAAAAGAACAATGGATTAATAAGGAGGTACACACTAATTTGGTGGATTATGTATTAAAATTTAAGGATAGATTACATGTAGCTTGGCCTGGGAAAATTTAAAATCGGTGCAAGAGAAAATGTAAACCTGGTATGATAAAGCAGCTAGAAGGAGGTAATTTAAGCCTGGGGATAAGGTGTTGGTTCTTTTTACAATACAAGCGAACCCCTTGCAAGCTAGATTTCATGGTCCTTATGAAATTATGTCTAAAGTTAATGATGTGGATTATGTGATAAAAATACCAGATCGAAGTAGACCAACACTGCTTTGCCATATAAATATGATAAAAACCATATTATTAGAAACAGTCTGCTACTATGATTGTTGTGGTCTATAATATTGAGTCAGATCTCATTAGGAACATAATGGGTGATTCATCTGAAACTTATTCTAAACCCAATATTGTTTCTGCCAGATAACCAAACTGAACCATTCCGGAAAATATTGATTAGAAATTTGCACATTTACAGCCAGAGCAGAAGCAGCAGATGAAACAATTAATTTTTAAATATAAGGATTTATTTCCAGATGTTCCTAAAATAACCACAGTAGATTCACATGATGTAGATGTTGGAGATGCCAAACACATAAGGCAACATCCATATAGGATGGACATGGAAAAATGTGAACTTGCTGAGAAAAAAATTAAATATATGTTGGAGAATGATATTATTAGACCTTCTAATTCGAATTGGAGTTCACCTTGTGTTATGGTGCCTAAATCAGAAGGTAGTATTCTGTTTTGTACTGATTACAGGAAGGTGAACGCGGTAACGAAAACAAATGCGTATCCAATCCCTAGAGTGGATGATTATGTGGATAAAGTAGGAAAAGCAAAGTTCCTGACAAAGATTGATATGTTAAAAGGGTATTGGTGTGTTCCCTTGATGGATAAAGACAGAGATTTCTGCATTTGTAACCCCATCTGGGTTATATGAATATAATGTTCTTCCTTTTGGGATGAAGAATGCACCAGGTACTTTCCAGCAGATGATTAATTCTGTGATCCGTGGGTTAAAAGACACAGATGCCTATATTGACGATTTGGTTACAGGACATGAATCTTGGGAAGCGCATTATACTGCGGTGGAGAAACTATTTGAAAGGCTTTCAAAAGCTAATTTAACTATTAACAGCTAAATGTGAATTTGGTCATGCCACTGTGACTTACCTTGATTATGTTGATGTCCGGGCTTGGTTAAGGAAAATGGTTAAGGAAATAAATCAAACTCCAATTTAGCAACAAGAGGTTTGATGTTACAGGAGTATAATATTTTGATAACGCATATTAAAGGCAAACGTAATGTGATTGCTGACTGTCTATCTAGATGTTGAATGTACAATGTAAATTTTTTATGGAATGATATTTTAACATCTGTAACACTCTTATTGTATATTAATTTGTAAGCTGCTATATGATGATACTATGTATATTGTGTATGTTGTAGATTTTATACATTTGTATTTTTTTTCTGTAAATAGCTGTTAAAATTTTGCTCTGGGCAGACCAATTTTTTTTGGAGGGAGGTGTTACATAACCCTTGGGTATCTTGTGACTGTCTTATGACCATGATGTAATTGAGTTTCTGGTGAGCATGCTGTAATGGTCATGTGATGGTGTGGTGATGTATTTTCCCGTCAGTGTGAGGTAATTTGATGGCCTGTTTCAACAGGTATAAAACGGCGAAAGCCTGCTGTGATGCAGGAGTTTTTGTTGGGACGTCGCTTAAGTCGTCCGTTACTCCGTTATGCTGCGTATTTGGTTTCATGACGCAGCTTTGTTTTAAAGTGGAGTTTTACTTTCTACCTTAAGTCTCAAAGATTATTGCTGGCAGTTTTGCCACAACACTGCCAGTTTTGGTTTGATCTACCTTCGCAGTCCAGTTGGAGAGTGAAGAATTTACCAAAGTACGGAAACCCGAAGGATCGAGTAAAATTGGTGCAGCCACCGCAAGGGCCCGGTGGGGAAGGACCACAGTCTAGGGCTCTTCTCCCGCGGGAGTTGAGGGGTGGGGGGGGGGTGAATACCCCTAAACAAGTGTATGTAAATATGAAATTACAGACTGCCACGAGGGTGGCGAAAAGTGTGAAAATGTAAAGACAGCAATGGAAACAGTTGTAAAGGATTGAAATTTACATATTTGGGTGTAACAATCACTAAGGTCTTGGTGTCTGTTGGAGAGGTCTGGCGGTGAGGCATTTTGCCAGATGAACTGGACGGTCTGCTCAGGGAACCACCCCACTGTGTCCATCTCGTCCTTCTCCTGCCAGCCAGTGGAGAGGAGAGAGAGAGTGTGGAGAAAGTCTGCTGGCCACCCCCCAGGTACAAACACAGGAGGCGGAGACCAACAGAGACCGCCAGCTCCAGGAACCCGAGAGCGGAGCCACGTCTGGCGCCTCAAAGCACAGCAGCGTCTCTACTTTCTGCGAAGGCTGTGAAAGTCCATCTCCCACCCCCCTATCCTCATCACATTCTACAGAAGTTGTATTGAGGGCATCCTGAGCAGCTGCATCATTGCCTAGTTCAGAAATTGCACCATCTCGGATCGCAAGACCCTGCAGCGGATAGTGAGGTCAGCTGAGAAGATCATCGGGGTCTGTCTTCCCGCCGTTATGGACATTTACTCTACAAGCTGCATCGCAAGGCAAACGGCATTACGAAGGACCTTACGCACCCCTCATACAAACTCTTCTCCCTCCTGCCGCCTGGGAAAAGGCACTGTGGCATTCAGGCTCTCACGACCAGACTATGTAACAGTTTCTTCGCCCAAGCTATCAGACTCCTCAATACCCAGATCCTGGACGGACACCAACTTACTGCCCTATTGCCTTGTTTATTATAATGCCTGTGCTGTTTTGTGCACTTTATGTAGTCTTGGGTAGGTCTGTAGTCTAGTGTAGTTTGTTTCTGTGTTGTTTTTTTACATAGTTCAGTCTAGTTTTTTTTTACCGTTTCATGTAACATTATGGTCCTGAAAAACGTCTCGTTTTTACTGTGTACTGTACCAGCAGTTATGGTCGAAATGACAAGAAAAAATGACTTGACTTGAAGGTGGGTAGGTTGCCACAGTCTTTTTATGAAGCTCCCATTTCGCTTATTCCTAAAAAGAATAAAAATCCCACTGAATACTCTTCATATAGACCAATCACTTTACTCAATGTTGATGCTAAGATACTATCTAAAGTTTTAGCCCATAGACTCGAAAATATTATACTTTCTATAATATCTGATGATCAGACAGGATTTATTAAAAATCGATATTCCCATTTTAATATATGGCGACTGTAAAATGTTACGCATTCTCCATCCAAGGAAATATCGGAATGTGTGATTTCTCTGGATGTGGAGAAGGCTTTTGATCGAGTTGAATGGAATTACCTATTTAAAACCTTTGAAATATTTAATTTTGGGCCCAATTTTATTCATTGGATTAAATAACTTTACTTATCTCACTCTGCTCGGGTCCTTACTAATTTTCCGATCTCTAAACCAATTAAACTCCAACGTGGAACCAGACAAGGATGTCCGTTGTGTCCTTTGCTTTTTGATTTGGTATTAGAAACTTTAGCAATTGCCTTTCGAGAGTCTGAAGATATCACCGGTATCTTATGGAAAGGTACTATTCATAAAGCCTCGCTTTATGGTACTTTTTTTTATTGCTTTTTATATCTAATGTTACCTATTGCTTTTTATATCTAATGTTACCTATTGCTTTTTATATCTAATGTTACAACTTCTTTACCCTCTGTTTCTTTTACTGACTAATTTTAGTCAGTTTACAGGACATAAATTGAATTTACATAACAGTGCATTGTTTCCTTTAAATAATTTGATACCAAACGATATTAACATTCCTTTTAAAATTGTAGGAAAACAATTTACATATTTGGGTGTAGCAATCACTAAGAATTATAAAGATATATGCAAAGAAAATTTTCTAACCTTAATGAATTGTGAGAAAGACACTTTCTAATTGGTCGCCTCTCTCCTTATCAATGATTGGTAGAATTAATTCTATTAAAATAAATATTTTAACTAAATTTATATACCTTTTTCAAGCCGTACCTGTTTTTATTCCTTTTTTTATTCTTTAGATTCGACTCTTTCTTCCTATATTTTGAAGAACAGAAATCCCCGATTAAGTAAAGCCCACCTTCAAAAAATTAAGAAGAATGGAGGCCTTGCTCTACCCAAACTTAGATTATATTATTGGGCAATTAACATACAGAATCTTACATTCTGGTTATATTATGTTAATCGTGAGGATTGTCCAATATGGGTCTTTTTGGAAGCCAACTCTGTTACGAAATTTTCTGTTATCTCTTCTTCGATCTCTTCCTTTATATTTAAATAAATTAACTGACAGTTTGGTGGTTAAACACACTTTGAGGATTTGGCTACAGTTTAGAAATCATTTCGGTTTATTGAGATTTTTCCTTTCTAGTCCTATTTTTTCTAATTTCTTAAAACCAATCTGTTTTTTAGAGAATGCGATAGATTAGGTTTTAAACGATTTCAGGATCTGTTTGTTGGACGGACTCTCTTCTTTTAAGCAGCTCTAAGTGAAATATAACCTATCAAATATCCACGTTTTACCATATCTACAGATTAGAGATTTTTTTAAAGCTCTCACCTACATATATTTCCTACCAGGCCGGATAAGAACATAATAGATGTAATTTTTACTTTGAAACCTTTTGATAATGGTTCAATATCTTATATTTATGGTCTGTTGTTGGGATTGAGAATGGCTGCTTTAGACAAAATTTTAAAAAAAGATTGGGAAAAGGATTTACAGGTTTCATTATCTGATGAGACCTGGAGTGCTATTTTCAAAATGGTTAATTCTTCATCATTATGTGCTCATCATTCCCTTCAGTTTAAAGTGGTACATAGGGCTCATATGTCTAAAGACAAGCTCTCTCATTTTATTTATTTATTTAGTTATTTTGCAGATAATCTCCTTATTGTGACAAATGTAATAATGGAGAGGCTTCATTAATTCATATGTTTTGGTCATGTTCCAGCCTTGAAAAATATTGTAAAGATGTATTCCAAACTTCCTCTGTGCTTTTTAAAGTTAATATTAAGCCCAATCTTTTGACTGCCTTATTTGGTATTGTTGAGGAAAGAGCTATAATTTTGGAGCCTTCTCATTTGCGAGTAGTGGTTTTTATTTCTCTTATGGCTAGGAGGGAGATCTTACTTAAATGGAAGGAAGTTGCCCCCCCTCCCCCGCACACACACATGCTTATGGTTATGCGATGTTATGTCATGTTTAAATTTAGAGAAGATTCGTTTTTTGTTTTCTGATTCTAACCAATATTTTCAAACGCTATGGGGACCCTTTCTGAACTATTTTTAAAAAATCTTTGAATTGCTATTAAAATATAGATCTGGGCTATTATTATAAAACACTATGGTAAAGTACTCTTTATTTTCCCTCGTTTTTTTTTTACCAAATAGCTTTGTCTTGTTAGTGGGTGTAGATTTTTTAAAAAAATAATGTAATTAACCATATTATTGTATTTCATAATTCAATTTATTTTATTTGATTGATCATGATTATGGGATATCGTGATTGTATCAGGGTGATTTATATATAGTGCATTTTATGCTACCTTATTTTGATTTATGCTATGTATCCTTATGAATTCTAAATCTGTGTATATGAAATTTAATAAAAATATTTGAAAAAGAAAGAAAAGAAAAGTGAGGTTGTGTTCACAGGGTCAGTGTCCATTTAGGAATCGAATGGGAGAGGGGAAGAAACTGTTCCTGAATCACTGAGTGTGTGCCCTCATGCTTCCGTACCTCCTTCCTGATGGTAACAAGGAGAAGAATAACCCAATGTCCTGGGTAATGGGGGTCCATAATGATGGACGCTGCCTTTCTGAGGCACTGCTCCTTGAAGATGTTTTGAATACCATGGAGGCTGGTACCCAAGATGGAGCTGACTAATTTAACAACGTTATGTAGCTGCTTCTGATCCCGTGCAGTCACACCACCCCCGGCCCCGCACCTTCCCCAAACCAGACAGAGAAGCGGCCTGTCAAAATGCTCTCCATGGTACATCTATAAAAGCTTTAAGTGCCAAACCAAATCTCCTCAAACTCCTAATGAAAGATAGCTGCTGCTGTTCTGGTTAGACCAGATTAGAGCTTCAGAGATTTTGACAGCCAGGAACCTGGCATTGCTCACTCTCTCCACTTCTGTTCCCTCTCTGAGGATTGATTCATGTTCCCTCGTCCTACCCTTTCTGAAGTCCACAATCAGTTCTTTGGTCTTAAATGACGTTGAGTGCAAGGTTGTTGCTATAACTCCACTCAACTAGCTGGAATATCTCGCTCCTGTACTCCCACTCGTCACCACCTGAGATCCTACCAACAATGGTTCTATCATCAGCAAATTCACAGATGGCATTTGAGCTTTACCCAGCCACACAGAGAATGTAGAGCTGTGGGTGAGCACACGTCCCTGTTGTGTGCCAGCATTGATCGTCAGTGAGGTGGAGATATTATTACCAATCCGCACATATTGTGGTCTTCCAGTTTGGAAGTCAGTGATCCAGATGCAGAGGGAGATACAGAGACTCAGGTTTCGTAGCTTATTGATCAGGACTGTAGGAATGATAGTGTTAAACGCTGAGCTACAGTGAATGAACAGCATCCTGACGGAGGTATTTGTATTGTCCAGGTGATCCAAGGCCATGTGGAGAGCCATTGAGATTGTGGGTGCTGTAGACCTATTGTGGCGATAGGCAAATTACAGCAGGTCCAGATCCTTGCTGAGGCAGGAGCTGAATCTTGTCATGACCAACCGTTCAAAGCATTTAATCACTGTCGATGTGAGTGCTACCAGGCGATAGTCATTAAGGCAGCTCACATTATTCTTCTTAGGCACTGGTATAATTGTTGCCCTTTTGAAGCAGGTGGAAACTTCGCACCATAGCAACGAGAGGTTGAAAATGTACCTGCCAGTTGGTTGGCACAAGTTTTCAGAGCATGACCAGGTAGTCCAACAGGGCCTGCTGCCTGGCGAGGGTTCTCCCTCCGGAAAGACAGCCTGACATCGGCCTCCGAGACCGAGATCACAGAGTCACCAGGTGCAGCATGAATCTTCACAATTGTGGTTCTATTCTCCCTTTCAAAGCGGGCATAGAAGGCGTTGAAATCGTCTGGTAGTGAAGCATCGGTCCCATTCATGCTATTGACATAAGTTGTCTGAAATTTACATGAATATACATATCATTGCAAAGTGCTTTGAGAGACTGGTTCTATCACATCTGAAATCCTGTCTGCCTACTACCCTGGACCGCCATCAATTTGCCTATCACACTAACAGATCAACAGAGGACGTCATCTCCACGACACTTCACTCTGCGCTGACCCACCTGGACAGCCCCAACTCTACGTCAGCATGCCGTTCATTGACTTTAGTTCGGCATTCAGTACTGTGATACCCCCCCCCCACCCCCACCAAGCTGATCGCCAAACTTCGCCAGCTTGATATCAGCTCATCCCTCTGCAATTGCACCTTGGACTTTCTGACAAACAGACCCCAATTAGTTAAGTTAGACAACCTCTCTTCCTCCATTCCGACCCTGAACACAGGCCTGCCTCAGGGCTCTGTGTTGAGCCCTCTCCTGTGGCGTGTTGGGGAGGAAGCATTAAGAAGAGGGACGCCTCACGTCTTAATAAGCTGGTAAGGAAGGCGGGCTCTGTCGTGGGCAAAGTACTGGAGAGTTTAACATCGGTGGCTGAGCGAAGGGCGCTGAGTAGGCTACGGTCAATTATGGAAAACTCTGAACATCCTCTACATAGCACCATCCAGAGACAGAGAAGCAGTTTCAGTGACAGGTTACTATCGATGCAATGCTCCTCGGACAGGATGAAGAGGTCAATACTCCCCAATGCCATTAGGCTTTACAATTCAACCGCCAGGACTTAAGAACTTTTTAAAAGCTATTATTAATGCTTTTTGAGATAGTGATTTAGATGCATATCATATTTTTTACTGAGTTAAGTACTCCCTTTTCTCCTAAAACTGATATTCTGTACATGGTTCTAACTCCATAATCTGTGACACGGACGTGGCAGGAAAACGAACCCAAGTGCAGGACTCCAACGCGGAGGCAGGAGCAGGAGGCAGAATCTCCGTAGTGAGTGTAGAATCGGGACCAGGCTGAGTCAGGACCTGGGAGACTTGGATTACGGAGAGATACGGAGTTGAAGACTTGGAGCAAGGTTCCTCTCTCTCTGAGAGTCGACCAACAATCTGTCAAGGGCTGACCGCAGCTGTCGGAGTCTTATCCTCTGGTGGCTAATGGAAACCAGGTGCTGGTGATTGAGAGGAATTGGGAAAGATTGGGAATCAGGTGTGGGGATTAAGGACCAATTCGGGAGGAAAGGGAAAAGGTGGGAAATGCCAGCCCGGACCATGACATAATCAAGTTCGCAGACAACACCACGGTGGTTGGCCTGATCAGAGGGGATGATGAGACGGTACAGGGATGAGGTCCAGCACCTAGCCGCGTGGTGTGCCGACAACAACCTAGCCCTTAACACTCAGAAGGCCAAGGAGATCATTGTGAACTTCAGGCATGCTAGGAGCCACACTCACATCCCCATCTACACAAACGGAGCTGTAGTGCAGCGTGTATCAAACTTCAAGTTCCTTGGTGTCAACATTTCCGAGGATCTCACCTGGTCCCTGAACTCTTCCATCCTGATCAAAAAGGCACAACAGCGCCTTTATTTCCTGCGGAGCATCAAGTAAGCTTACCTTTGTCCCAGGACACTGACGGACTTTTACCGCTGTACCGTTGAGAGCATACTCACCAACTGCATCTCAGTGTGGTATGGAAATTGTCCCATATCGGACCGCAAAGCACTCCAGTGGGTGGGGAAAACTGCCCAGCGGATTATCAGCACTCAGTTGCCCACCATTGAGAACATCTACCATAAACGCTGCCTGGGCAGGGCGAAAAGCATTATCAAGGAGGCATCTCACCCTAACCATGGACTTTTTACTCCTCTCCCATCCGGTAGGCACTACAGGAGCCTCCGCTCCCGCACCAGCAGGCACAGGAAGAGCTTCTTCCCTGAGGCTGTGACCCTGCTGAACCTCACATCACAGCGCTAAGCAGTATTGCACCCATATTTTACTGTCTCAGTACTTTTATATTTGTGTGCTGTAGCACTTATTCGCAGTTATTTTGTAAATAACACTATTCTTTGCATTTCTGGTTAGATGCCAACTGCATTTCATTGGCTTTGTATCTCTACTTGACACAATGACAATAAAGTTAAATCTAAGCTAATCTAATCTAATATCGCAAGTGACACTAAATTAGGTGGTGCTGCACATAGTTCAGAGGGGATCATCTGGCAACATGGGCTGAGGATTGGCAAATGGCCTTCAAACCAGATAAACCGGCAGAATTGCACTTTGATACAGTGAAGGCTGGTGCACTGGGGAGTCTTATGGAAAAGGAGAAGGTGGTATTGTTATTTTCCCAGGAAGGAAGTGCTAAAAAACGAGAGGACATTAGTTCAACAACAGAGGTGAGAGATTTTAAATGTTAAGTGTGGAGAGTTAATTGGATTGTCTTTGTGCATAAGGATTGGAAGTGGACTTTTAAAAATGCATCCAAGAGAGTTTTATTTGCCAGTATATAGGCAGTCCCACTGAGAGCTGGGCAGGGAGGAGGGCAAAATGTCAGTGGATAATGCCAGTACTACGTGATAGTGATGGTAAGAATTGGAGGAGATGGCAGTTGAATGCGTGGCAGAGGAGTTGGTGCAGGGGGCAGGGTTTTAGATTTTTGGACCTTTGGGATCTCTTCTGGGGAAGGTGGGACCTGTACAGATTGGATGGGTTGCACCTGAACTCGAGGGGGAGCAATATCCTTGCTGGCAGGTTTGCTAGCATGGTTCAGGAGGATTTAAACTAATTTGTAAGGGGGATGGGACCCGGAGAGATAGAGCAGTGAAAGAAGTGCATGGAGTAAAGCCAGATCTAACATATAGAGAGGCTTTGAGGAAAGAGAAGCAGAATAAAGGGTGTAAAGTTAGTAAGGTCGAAGGGCTAAAGTGTGTGTATTTCAATGCAAGAAGCATCAGGAACAAAGGTGATGAACTGAGAGCTTGGATACATACATGGAATTATAATGTAGTGGCCATTACAGAGATTTGGCTGGCACCAGGGTAGGAATGGATTCTCAATATTCCTGGATTTCAGTGCTTTAAAAGGGATAGAGAGGGGGGGAAAGGGGGGGGGAGGGGTGGCATTACTGGTCAGGGATACTATTACAGCTGCAGAAAGGGTGGGTAATGTAGCAGGATCCTCTTTTGAGTCAGTATGGGTGGAAGTCAGGAACAGGAAGGAAGCAGTTACTCTATTGGAAGTATTCTATAGGCCCCCTGGTAGCAGTAGAGATACCGAGGAGCAGATTGGGAGGCAGATTTTTGGAAAGGTGCAAAAATAACAGGGTTGTTAGCATGGGTGACTTTAACTTCCCTAATATTGATTGGCACCTGATTAGTTCCAATGGTTTAGATGGGGCAGAATTTGTTAAGTGTGTCCAGGATGGATTCCTGTCACAGTGTGTTGACAGACCGACGAGGGGGAATGCCATACTAGATCTAGTATTAGGTAATGAACCGGGTCAGGTCACAGATCTGTCAGTGGGTGAGCATCTGGGGGACAGCGATCAACGCTCCCTGACCTTTAGCATTATCATGGAAAAGGATAGAATCAGAGAGGACAGGAAAATTTTTAATTGGGGAAGGGCAGATTATGAGGCTATAAGGCTAGAACTTGCAGGTGTGAATTGGGATAATGTTTTTGCAGGGAAATGTACTATGGACATGTGGTCAATGTTTAAGGATCTCTTGCAGGATGTTAGGGATAAATTTGTCCCGGTGAGGAAGATAAAGAATGGTGGGGTGAAGGAACCGTGGGTGACAAGTGAAGTGGAAAATCTAGTCAGGTGGAAGAAGGCAGCATACATGAGGTTTAGGAAGCAAGGATCAGATGGGTCTATTGAAGAATATAGGGTAGCAAGAAAGGAGCTTAAGAAGGGGGCATGAGAAGGCCTTGGCGAGTAGGGTAAAGGAAAATCCCAAGGCATTCTTCAATTATGTGAAGAACAAAAGGATGACAGGAGAGAAGGTAGGACCAATTAGAGATAAAAGTGGGAAGATGTGCCTGGAAGCTGTGGAAGTGAGCGAGGTCCTCAATGAATACTTCTCTTTGGCATTCAGCAATGAGAGGGAACTTAAAGACGGTGAGGACAATATGAGTGAGGTTGATGTTCTGGAGCATGTTGATTTTAAGGGAGAGGAGGTGTTGGAATTGTTAAAATACATTAGGATGGATAAGTCCCCGGGGCCTGATGGAATATTCCCCAGGCTGCTCCACGAGGCAGAGGGAAGAGATTACTGAACCTCTGGCTAGGATCTTTATGTCCTCGTTGCCCACGGGAATGGTACCGGAGGATTGGAGGAAGGCGAATGTTGTCCCCTTGTTCAAAAGAGGTAGTAGGGATAGTCTAGGTAATTATAGACCAGTGAGCCTTACGCCTGTGGTGGGAAAGCTGTTGGAAAAGATTCTTAGAGATAGGATCTATGGGCATTTAGAGAATCATGGCCTGATCAGGGACAGTCAGCATGGCTTTGTGAAGGGCAGATCGTGCCTATCAAGCCTGATAGAGTTCTTTGAGGAGGTGACCAGGCATATAGATGAGGGTAGTGCAGTGGATGTGATCTACATGGATTTTAGTAAGGCATTTGACAAGGTTCCACACAGCAGACTTATTCAGAAAGTCAGAAGGCATGGGATCCAGGGAAGTTTGGCCAGGTGGATTCAGAATTGGCTTGCCTGCAGAAGGCAGAGGGTTGTGGTGGAGGGAGTACATTCAGATTGGATGGTTGTGACTAGTGGTGTCCCACAAGGATCTGTTCTGGGACCTCTACTTTTTGTGATTTTTATTAACGACCAGGATGTGGGGGTAGAAGGGTGGGTTGGCCAATTTGCAGACGACACAAAGATTGGTGGTGTTGTAGATAGTGTAGAGGATTGTCGAAGATTGCAGAGAGACATTGATAGGATGCAGAAATGGGCTGAGAAGTGGCAGATGGAGTTCAACCCGCAGAAGTGTGAGGTGGTACACTTCGGAAGGACAAACTCCAAGGCAGAGTATAAAGTAAATGGCAGGTTACTTGGTAGTGTGGAGGAGCAGAGGGATCTGGGGGTACATATTCACAGATCCCTGAAAATTGCCTCACAGGTAGATAGGGTAGTAACAAAGCTTATGGGGTGTTAGCTTTCATAAGTCGAGGGATAGATTTTAAGAGATGTGATGTAATGATGCAGCTGTATAAAACTCTAGTTAGGCCACACTTGGAGTACTGTGTCCAGTTCTGGTCACCTCAGTATAGGAAGGATGTGGAAGCATTGGAAATAGTACAGAGGAGATCTACCAGGATGCTGCCTGGTTTAGAGAGTATGGATTATGATCAGAGATTAAAGGAGCTAGGGCTTACTCTTTGGAGAGAAGGAGGATGAGAGGAGACATGATAGAGGTATACAAGATATTAAGAGGAATAGACAGAGTGGACAGCCAGTGCCTCTTCCCAGGGCACCACTGCTCAGTACAAGAGGACATGGCTTTAATATAAGGGGAGGGAAGTTCAAGGGGGATATTAGAGGAAGGTCTTTCACTCAGAGAGTGGTTGGTGCTTGGAATGCACTGCCTGAGTCAGTGGTGGAGGCAGATACACTGGTGAAGTTTAAGAGACTACTAGACAGGTATATGGATGAATTTAAGGTGGGGGTTTATATGGGAGGCAGGGTTTGAGGGTCGGCACAACATTGTGGGCCGAAGGACCTGTAATGTTCTGTACTACTCTGTGTTCTATGTTCTATAAGATCATTGGAACTCGTCAACACAGAACACAGGATGTTACAAATCAATTCTGGGATAGGGAGATGGATAGTTGGAAATTAAGGCCCTTTTCATGTTCATAAAGCAATTCTCAATTGTGTGGGTCACAAGTAGTTACAGTGCCTTGAAAAAATATTCAGCCCCAACACTTTGTTCATAGAGATGAGAATTACAATGAGGTGTTTGGAACAACGTAACTGAGAATCTTTTTTTTTTTGGTGAAGCTTATGCTCTTGTTTCCGGCATAAGAGCACAGGCACGTGGACAAAGGTAAGGCATAAGAAACTAAAAATTCAAAAACTGAAATATTGGCAGTTCATAGGTATTTATATCCTTCTGTCAGTCCTAAGTTGAATTATTACAGCCAATAGTTATTTTGGATAAGTGTGTATTATCTTTGCGTGATGAAACAAGACGTGCCCATTCCTCCTTGCCGAATTGCTCAAGTTGTGCCACCTTAGTTGGATAGCAAACCCGCGGTCTTGCCAGAGAGATTCTTTTGGGTTAATGTCAAGTCTCTGACTGGGCCATTCACGGACGTCAATTTTCTTCATTTGAAGCTACTCCATGGCTGCTCCTGCAGTACGCTTTATGGTGTTCTGATGAGTATCAATCTTCCTCTCCAGTGTAAGCTTTCTAGCAGATTTTTATCCAGCGTCTCCTTGTATTTAGCAGCATTTATCTTCCCATCAACTCTCAATAGATTTTGGTTCCCTGCAGTTGACATGTATCGCATAGAATGATGCTACCTCCACCATACTTTACAGTAGGAAAGATGTTAGCTGGCTGATATGCAGCATCAGATTTACACCACATGCACTGGTTAGTGTTGAGGCCAAAAGTTTACATATTAGACCCATCTGACCAGAATAACTTATTCTACATCTTTAAAGTACCTTCTAAATGACTCTTTACAAATTCCTTACAGATAAGAATGTGCTTTATTTTTTTAAACCAGACGTTCTACCTTCGTATTCTTCCATAAAAATAAACAATTTGTGAAGGACAAAGATTGTGGAACCAGGAAATACACTTACAAGTCCCTTTCTCCTCCAGTGACCAAGTTTAGAGGGGTCGACCTGACCTCGGTAGTGTGGTTGTGGTTTCATGTTTTCCCCATTTTTCACACTGAGCTCTGAGGTATGTCCAATGCATTTGTGACGGCCTTGTATCATTCCTCAGATTTGTGGTTCTCTATTATCATTTCACTGAAATGTGTTCTTTTATCTTCATTTTTGGTTTGTCTGTTTAAAATCTTCATAGACTTTACAGTGAGAGGGGATATTGTTTCCTTTAGAATTCATTGAAAGCGGGTGATCCTCCCAAATTCTAATGCAGCAAATTGGGTGAGTAAGTAAGGTTATACAGTACTTAGCATCAAAGGAAAGTTAGTGCAGCAGTTACAAAGGTTGTGGATACTTTCTCAGCCTCACATTTTGGTTTAACCCTTCCATACAGTTCGAGTCAATTTTGACTCTTTTTGACCTTTGACCGCAGTGAGAAATCCCTAAACACCGTTTTTCCAGATGAAATTGTATGACTTTTCCTAAAGTGACTCAAAATGCGCCAAAATGTAAAGATTTAAAAAAAATAAATTTTTGTACTGGTGGTACAATTTTAGCAACACTGAAGCTGTTCCGGGTCAAATTTTACCCATACCGATTGCAAGCCAGGGAAATATGGGATAAGTATATTGGCAGCCTGTGATGCGCTTTCCAGTTATGCTTAGAATATGTAAGTGTACACTGGGAAGCCAGCTGTGGGAGGCCCGGAGAGAAAGCAAGGCATGCGCGTCGTGTTGACATGACAGAAGGGCTGAAAGGACACAACGTGACCCGTGACAACTTCTTAACGTCTCATGAGCTTGGTCAGGCGCTCCTGAAGAAGAAAATCACAATGGTGGGTACTGTGAGAAGGAACAAGCCGGAGCTGCTACCTGCTCTGACTGAAAGAAGGGGGAGAGACGTCTTGTCTTCTAAGTTTGCGTTCACCTATGACACCATAGTTGAGTCGAATATGGCGAAGGAGAACAAGAATGTGATCCTCATGAGCACTTTACATAAGGCTGCAAAGGTAAGCGATCAGGGGGACAGAAAACCAGCCATCACCCTGGACTATAATGCCAACAAAGGGGGGGAAGGGGTTGACAACCTTGAAAAGGACACAGGCACATACAGCAGCATGAGGAGAACAGCCCGCTGGCCTCTCGATATATTTCATAATATCATTGACATTTCCACATACAATGTCTTTGTCATCTGCAGTGACCTGAGCCCTACCTGGAGAGCAAGCAAGAGGAACTGGAGGAGGTTCTTTTTGGAGGAGCTTGGAAAGGTCCTTTTGACTCCTTCTACGCAAAGGCAGGAACACCTTCCTGCGCACCATTCTCAGCAGCAGTGGTAAGGGCAGTGCAGCAATCTGAACCTGGCCCTGCTCAACATGTCCCACAAGAGGCCAAAACAGGGGGAGAGAAGAGAAGGAGATGCAACTTCTGCCCTGGGAAAAAGGACTGCAAAATATCGACTACTTGCTGCAAATGTGGTCTACTCATATGCAAGGGCCACACACGCAAGGTTTCCCACGACTGCTTTGAATTCAAAGACTAGTTTGCAAATAGCAACTACTTTTTGTTTAGTTTTTTGGTAAAATGTTATTTACTATTGAATTAATAGTTAATAGTTATAATTGGATAGTAGTTAGTGGGATTTTTAATGATATAGCAGTGAATACAGTGTTTGCTGGTTGTAACGGCTCAAATGGTTATATAATCATGGTTATATAATAAACCCCACAGTTCCAGAAAGTTCTTGCCATTTTCAGTTTCAATAAAATATATTTAATTCTTTATGGCTGTTATGTTTTCATGTCTTAGGTAAAATAGGGCATTATATTGTGTGACAGTGTATGTTTATCTCCAACGACGAGTGGTGTTAAACCTAAAATGTAGGAGCTCAACCCTCTCTTTATCATGTTATATGCACCACGAGCAAATGAGAGTTTTCTGCAGCTGATCCGATACGTTTCTGTTCCTGGTACTCAGGAGCCATCACACCATCCTGCTATCTCTTTTACAGACACTGAATTTCAATTCTTCTCTCAACTACTGTCCCCCCATGATCCCTACCTCCCCTACTGGGCATCAGGGACACACTCAGTGCCAGCAGCCTGGCTGCTGCGATTGTGTCATCTCCCGTCAGTATTCAGACCGTGTACTTGTTATGAGGAGAGCAGTCACTGGGCGACCCTGCACGGCCTGACTCTTCCTCCTCTATCTCCTAATGATCCCCAAACTTATCAGCAACCTGCACCTTAGGTGTGACTATCTCACTAATGATCTGGTCCCGGTGTCCGAGATAATCTTTGGTTGGTCGATCAACACCTCTATTTCCTTCATACGATCAGTTAGGAGCTGTTGCTGGTGCACTTCCCTCATGTGAAGTTATCGGAGACACTGACCAACTCCCTGATCTCCCACATCCTGAGGCAGAGCATGTCACTGGCATAACGGCCATTCCAGACACTCCATTAGGGAGAGGGTTTCTGTGGAAAACCTCTGAAATTTGACGTCCCAGAGTACAACACTTCATCTGTCATTTCTCTGCCCACATTTCTAACTGGCCTATGTTCCGCTGAATCCTTTGGCATTCTTCTCCAACATCCACAACTGGCCCCAAATTTTTGTGTCAACTATATAGTTTTCTGGTTTGTCACTATAGCCCTTGTTAAAGGGGTAAACAATATTGTCTTATCTGCAGCCCTCTGCAGCAACATGTGTAATTAAAAAGAGACTATAAAGATCTCTGTGAAGGCACCAGAAATCTGCAATATTCCCTCACTATCTCAATAACCTGGAAACCTATACAATCCTGGTGATTTTTCCACCTTCGTGTTCTTTGAGAGTCCTGACGCTCCCACCAGCTGGTTATCGATTTCCGTCGAATATCGGCATATCCTTTCTGATCTTTCTTTCCTCCTTTACGTTCTGTTTGATAAATACTGATGTGAATTATTCATTTGATGATTTGACCACATATTCTGGATCCAGGCATACTTTCACTCCGCTCCCACTGAGTTGTCTACATTCCTGCTTTCTCCGTGGCGCCCCTTGTGTTTTTAATGCATGGACAAGGTGATTTCGTATTCTCTCCAGTCTTTCTCAGCAAAATCATTTCAACTCTGATTCTCTGTTTAATTTGCATATTATTAGTACTACCTTATGATGTTTACAACAACTGCAGTCGCTCTGTATAAATGCGATTGCAATCCCTGCTGACTGATAGGGTTTCTATAATGCCATGTCTTTACGTCTAAGTGGTATCAATATGGCCTCACCAGATGATTCAGGTAAGATTGATGCCCTCTCTACAGATCATATTTATATCGATTGCATTCAAGACGGTAACTCCTCCTCTCCTCTTATATGCATGACCATATACTTGTTAAACAAGAAAAAGTATTGGCTCGTCTGCAGACCTCTGTAGCAACTTGTGTAATTAAAAAGAGACTACAAAGATTTCTATGAAGGCACCAGCAATCTGCAATCTTCCCTCACTCTCTCAGTAAACTGGAATGATCCTATCTAATCCTGGTGCTTTTCCACCTTTGTATTCTTTGAGAGTCCCGACGCTCCCACCGGCTAGTTATTAATGTGCCATGGAATATCAGCATATCCTTCCATATTCACCACTGTGAGGGAACTTGATGACGGTGAGGACAATATGAGTGAGGTTCATGTTCTGAGCATGTTGATATTAAGGTTGAGGAGGTGTTGGAGTTGTTAAAATACATTAGGACGGATAAGTCCTCGGGGCCTGACGGAATATTCCCCAGGCTGCTCCACGAGGCAAGGGAAGAGATTGCTGAACCTCTGGCTAGGATCTTTATGTCCTCGTTGTCCACGGGAATGGTACCGGAGGACTGGAGGGAGGCGAATGTTGTTCTCTTGTTCAAAAAAGGTAGTAGGGATAGTCCAGGTCATTATAGACCAGTGAGCCTTACGCCTGTGGTGGGAAAGCTGTTGGAAAAGATTCTTAGAGATAGGATCTATGGGCATTTAGAGAATCATGGTCTGATCAGGGACAGTCAACATGGCTTTGTGAAGGGCAGATCATGCCTAGCAAGCCAGATAGAGTTCTTTGAGGAGGTGGCCAGGCATATAGGTGAGGGCAGTGCAGTGGATGTGATCTACATGGATTTTAGTAAGGCATTTGACAAGGTTCCACACGGTAGGCTTATTCAGAAAGTCAGGGAAGATTGGCCAGGTGGATTCAGAATTGGCTTGCCTGCAGAAGGCAGAGGGTCATGTTGGAGGGAGTACATTCAGATTGGATGGTTGTGACTAGTGGTGTTCCACAAGGATCTGTTCTGGGACCTCTACTTTTTGTGATTTTTATTAACGACCTGGATGTGGGGGTAGAAGGGTGGATTGGAAGTTTGCAGACGACACAAAGGTTGGTGGTGTTGTAGATAGTGTAGAGGATTGTCAAAGATTGCAGAGAGACATTGATAGGATGCAGAAGTGGGCTGAGAAGTGGCAGATGGAGTTCAACCCGGAGAAGTGTGAGGTGGTACACTTTGGAAGGACAAACTCCAAGGCAGAGTACAAAGTAAATGGCAGGATACTTGGTAGTGTGGAGGAGCAGAGGGATCTGGGAGTACATGTCCAGAGATCCCTGAAAGTTGCCTCACAGGTAGATAGGGAAGGTAAGAAAGCTTATGGGGTGTTAGTTTTCATAAGTCGAGGGATAGAGTTTAAGAGTCGCAATGTAATGATGCAGCTCTATAAAACTCTAGTTAGGCCACACTTGGAGTACTGTGTCCAGTTCTGGTCGCCTCACTATAGGAAGGATGTGGAAGCATTGGAAAGGGTACAGAGGAGATTTACCAGGACGCTGCCTGGTTTAGAGAGTATGGATTATGATCAGAGATTAAGGGAGCTAAGGCTTTACTCTTTGGAGAGACGGAGGATGAAAAGAGACATGATAGAAGTGTACAAGATATTAAGAGGAATAGATAGAGTGGACAGCCAGCGCCTCTTCCCCAGGGCACCACTGCTCAGTACAAGAGGACATGGCTTTAAGGTAAGGGGAGGGAAGTTCAAGGGGGATATTAGAGGAAGGTTTTTCACTCAGAGAGTTGTTGGTGCGTAGAATGCACTGCCTGAGTCAGTGGTGGAGGCAGATACACTAGTGAAGTTTAAGAGACTACTAGACAGGTATATGGATGTATTTAAGGTGGGGGGTTATATAGGAGGCAGGGTTTGAGGGTCGGCACAACATTGTGGGCCGAAGGGCCTGTAATGTGCTGTACTATTCTATGTTCTATGTTCTATCTTTCTTTCCACCTTCACTTTCTGTTTGATGAATACCGATGTGAATTGTTCATCTAGTGATATGACCACTTTTTCTAGCTCCAGGCGTACTTTCACTGCTCCATCACTGAGTTGCCTACATTCTTGCTTTCTCCATGGCGTGTTTTTAAAGTATGTACAAGGTGATTTGGTAATCTCTCCAGTCTTGCTCAGCAAAATCATTTCACCTCCCCCACTATCACTGATTATCTGTTTAATTTGCAAATTGCTGACTATTCATTGAGCCTTGTCTAATTTCCACATCCTTAACTCTCCTTATGGTTCACTTTCCAGTTTAACTGCATTTGCAACATCTCTGATCATTCAATATTCTTAGATCTTAGATTCTTGTATTTCCCCCTCACAGAACCCATTTGAATTTTGAACCACTTGGCTTTAGATAACTCTCACAGGTCAGGTATGAGTTATCGAGTCACAGCTGCTCCCAGTCCCTGCTCTCCCCAGGTCCTGCCGAACATAGTTCTCATTAGCTTGAAACACACATAAAATGCCTTAGGAAATCAGCAGTCAACTCAGCATCTATGTAAAAGTAAACTGTCAACGTTTCGGGTTGAGGGCGTCCAACAGGAAAAATAGATGAGAAGTCAAGAAACACAGGTGGGGGAAGGTGAGGGTGAAGTAGAAGGTGATAGGTTATCATTAGCTTGCCCTTAGTTTGGAAAATTTCACCAAGACTGTGTCCTTCTTTAGGGATTATTGATATTGAAATGGTGTCCCAGTTAAATTAATCAGTTGCAAGGTTCATGTCCCAATGCAAGGTGTCTTAAGTGTCCCTAATGCATCTGCCTTTACCACCAACCCCAGCAGCGAATTGCACATTGTCTGTGTTTAAAGATTAACCTCAGATATCACCCCGCAATAATTTTCTCCAATCACCTCAAAATAAAGTCTTCTTGTTTTAGCCTATTCCATCGGGAAAAAAATTCTCTAGCTGTCCCCTCGATTGATGCCTCCTATCATTTTGTACAGCTCTTTTAAGTCATCTCTCATCCTGCTTCCCTCCAAAGGGAAAAGCCAATCTTACTCCACCTATCTCACAAGATAGTTCCTGTGAAGTTCAATGTTGAAAGGAGATATATTGTTGAAGTAGAAATGCCACCATATACATTTTGTTGCAGGCATACACAATAAATACAAAAAACCCCCACAAAGGAATCAGTGAAAATGCACACAATAAAGACGGAGAAAACACAATGAATTGTCTAAATAAACAAAAAACAAAATAAAATCATAACAAATGCAAACTAAATATTGAGAACATGATTTGTGGAGTCCCTGGATGTGACTTCATTGTTATGCTGAGTGACATTATCCTCTCTGCTTCCAAAGCCTGGTCGTTGAGGGGTAATAGCTATTCCTGAACCTGGTGCTGTGGGACCTGAGGCTCCTGTAACTCTTTTTTATGACAGCATCCAGAAGCAATCATCACCTGGATGATGGGGTCCTTGATGATGGATACTGCTTTCCTATGACAGTGCTCCTTGTAGATGTGCTCATTGGTGGGGACGTCTTTACCTGTGATGGATTGGCTGCATCCACAACTTTTCTATTGCTATTCTATCAAGGACATTGGCGTTTCTAAACCACACCATTCAAGCTATTCACTCTAGATCTTAAGAGCATTATCAAAGTTTTAGATGAAATGTTAAATCTGCACAAACTCACATAGTATAGGCCGGAAATACTGGTAAATCTTTCCAGGATGCCAACAAATTCCGATCCTCTGAGTCTCCACACCAAGATAATCTCAGTAAATATTTGGGAAATAACAGCCATGCACTACTCTATTGCTTTTACAACTTTCCATAACATGCCTACATTGATATTTCTCTTTCTACCGGTGGCATTTCAAAACACTTTGTAAATCGAAGCACATATCATTCAAATTTCTCCTTTATCATTCCCCTAAATGATGCCCAATGGGAGGAAGGCGATAGATAGTGCCCATGAATTGCAGTCCATTATCAGGGTTTTACAAGTTTCTGTCATTGAAGTGCTCTGTTTGTCCTCCATGTCCTCCTCCTCAGTGAACGCCATTGAATGTAAAGTGTTCATATTCAACCTCGCATGCTAACTCTGCCTCCAGGCATAAACTGCAACGTTTGTCCTTGAATGGTCCTGCCCTCTCCCTACTATACTGTTGTTTTCACTGCAGGCATAAAATGCTCTGGGATTCTCATTGATCCTCCTCATTGAAGATATTTCCTGGTCACTGTTTACTTTCGTGATTCATAGTGCCACTTGTTTCTTGCTACCAGTATGATCCCCCAAGACCCTGTCCAATTTCACCTTCCCAGACCTTACATATGACTCATTTTACATTTTTTAAACAAATGCAATATTTCTCATCACCCTAAGTTCCAGAATGTCCCTGTCCTTCTCTACCTTCCTCACATGGACGGGGATCTCCTGACTTCTGACCGGCTGAACTGTAAGTGACTCTCATATGTCAGACATCAGCTATCACCGGCTTCATCCAGTAACAACCAGTAACATCAGCTCCCAAACTGCTCTCTATGATTCCTCCCAATTCTGCTGTATTTTGTCTTCCACAAATTTACATTCATCCACCTGCAGGTCCATCTAAGCCTCAGGTGGTAAGGGAGTCCCAGTCATCCTGGGGAGACTATTCACCCACTACAGCTACTCTATTGTTTTTACATCAAACCGTAACCTGCTGGCATGTCTTTTCCTCTCTCTTACTGGCTATTGGAAGGCCTACAGTATAATCCCACCACAGTAACTGCACCTTTCTTATTCCTGAGTTCTACTCACATTGTCTTACTGGATCAGCCTCTAGGATGACCTCAACCTTATGACATTCTGCCTGATCAGCAGTACATCTCCCTGACCTGTTTTAGCTCCCTCTGGACTGTCTGAATCATATAAATGTTTAGATTCCAGTCCTAACCTTCTCTCAACCAGCTCTCTGTAATGGATGAATCACTGTGCCATGTAATAATACAGGATTTGAGTCCATCTGCTTTAACTATTCTACACCCTGCACTGAAATAAACTCACTTTTGCCCTTCGCTGCCACTGTGCTCATTAACGTGGCCCCATTTTGAATTTCTCTTGGGGTTCTTCGACCTCATCTCTACATTCCGCTCATTGCTAATTACTGGCCTGTAGCTCTGGATCCCAACACCCTCTCCACATGCCACATGATAGAAAGTCATCAGGGTGGCTCCAGTATGCTTCACTGTGAGAATATTGGTACCCCTTCAGTGTAACCACACTCCTTAAACCAGTCCCACTTATCCTGGAAGAGAGCCCAATGATCTGTGTTCCTGATGCACTCCCTCCTGCACAGACTGTCAGCGGCACATTTAAGAGTACCAGCTTACCATCTCTTACCTCGCAAGCATGTGGCACCTGAAGGAATCCTGAAATCATCACCACAGAGTTCCTACTTCTTAACTCTCTGCCCAACTCCCTGAATTCTCTTTGCTGGATCTTGTCTCCCTGTTGTTAGTTCTAATAAGGTTAATGACCTCTGGCTGTTCACCCTGCCTTTACAGAATGGTCTGTACCTTTTCAGAGACATCCTTGTCCCTGGCATGATGAAGGTAACGTACCATCCTATA
The DNA here is from genome assembly GCF_048418815.1 of Hemitrygon akajei. Lineage (NCBI taxonomy): Eukaryota > Metazoa > Chordata > Chondrichthyes > Myliobatiformes > Dasyatidae > Hemitrygon > Hemitrygon akajei. The sequence goes on from NC_133125.1 coordinate 207,607,186, forward strand.
ATCTCACTCATTTCCATAGATACTCCTGCCTGTGCCCATCCCACTCCCCCGCTAAATGGTTTCTCTACAAGCTGATCTCAGCGTTGGAGGGGAAACACAGATCCGACAATGTCACGCAGCCTGATTTTTTTCTCTCTCTCCCTGTCTCCCTCACGATGTCTCATTCACTTCACTATCTCTCTCCCTCACTCTCTTTCTCTATCTCTCCCACACGCTCACTCTCGCGTCCTCTCCCTTGCGCCCTCTCCCTCTCGTCTACTTCCCTGCGCCCTCTTTCTCGCGAAGTCTCATTCGCTCTCTCCTTTGCGCCCCCAGCCCTCGCGCTCACTCCACGATGTCTCATGCGCTCTCACTATCTCTCTCTCCACCCCGTTCTCTCTTTCCATCTCACTCTGTTTGTCCCTCGCGAAGTCTCATTCGCTCTCTCCTTCGCGCCCCCAGCCTTCGCGCTCACTCCACGATGTCTCATGCGCTCTCACTATCTCTCTCTCCACCCCGTTCTCTCTTTCCATCTCACTCTGTTTCTCCCTCGCGAAGTCTCATTCGCTCTCTCCTTTGCGCCCACAACCCTCGCGCTCACTCCACGATGTCTCATGCGCTCTCACTATCTCTCTCTCCACCCCGTTCTCTCTTTCCATCTCACTCTGTTTCTCCCTCGCGAAGTCTCATTCGCTCTCTCCTTTGCGCCCACAACCCTCGCGCTCACTCCACGATGTCTCATGCGCTCTCACTATTTCTCTCTCCACCCTGTTCTCTCTCTCTCTCCCTCTATCTCACTCTGTTTGTCCCTCGCGGTCTCATTCGCTCTCTCCTTCGCGCCCCCAGCCCTCGCGCTCACTCCACGATGTCTCATGCGCTCTCACTATCTCTCTCCACCCGTTCTCTCTCTCTCCCTCTATCTCACTCTGTTTGTCCCTCGCGGTCTCATTCGCTCTCTCCTTCGCGCCCTCAGCCTTCGCGCTCACTCCACGGTCTCATGCGCTCTCACTATCTCTCTCTCCACCCCGTTCTCTCTTTCCATCTCACTCTGTTTCTCCCTCGCGAAGTCTCATTCGCTCTCTCCTTCGCGCCCTCAGCCCTCGCGCTGTCTCCTGCTCGCGCTCACTTTCTTATCTCTTTATCTTTCACAGCGCCACAAGTGAACGTAACGGTACTTTGTCTTCAGTTTAAAAAAAAACTAAAATTTTCTTACAGGAAAGTACATCAAGGTGTCAGTGAGAAGGAGAACCTACAGGTAGAGAAAAAGGAGGAAAAAGGGTGAAGGAAAGGAGGGGTTATGACGGGAGCAGGAGTGGTTGATACAGACGAAATTATACTCCAAGATAAGGCAGTTCTGTCGGAACTGGGAAGCAGGGGTAACAGGTTCGCCTCAAGCTTCAATTTAACAGGGCGGGACGTGAGTTGCAAAGGGGATTTCTCTGGGATGGTGAGGCCAGTAATGGCGCTGGGATCAGCTGTAAACATCTGTTTTGTAACTCTTAAGGCAACACACACAAATGGAAAAGAGTAATCAGTTGACAGGACTGTGATGAAGGGTTCGGCACGAAACGTCGAGAGTTTACTCGTTTCCATAGATGCGACCTGGACTGCTGAGTTCTTCCGGCATTTTGTGTGTGGAACAGAGTATACAGTCGACGTCTCCGGCCGAGACCCTTCAACAGGATATGATTTTGTGTTTGTTGTTTTTTATTTCGAACATCTGCAGATTTTCCCGTGTTAGTTTTGTGACGCTGTTCATCACATTGTTCCCATTTAACCACAAGTGGGGGCATAGAATAGAGAGCATGAAGGCTGATGAATTGCAATACTTTACATTTATTTCCGATGTTTCATGAGTTTCAAAATCCGATTCAGTGGGCATTTCACCGCATTCTTCAGTTCCTCCCGGAATTTGTTCTGAGCCAAGGCGGAAATACACGTGTTGGTGCAGGAACTGAGAATCTGCAGCATTCCAGATGTGCGGTCTGTGATGTAACGGGGATCCGTGACAGAATCAACAAAACTCATTGAAATACATCTGCAGGTATTGTTACGTATCCCGTAACTGGGTCACTTACCAGCAAAGATAGAGAGGTCCGTTGAAGTCTGATGGTACTATTTTTAACAGTATTTATTGATAAAAATACACAAAAATAATGTCAATGCAAACATACAGATAATATACGTCGTCAATACTAAATCTAAAAGCGCGGGTATAATAATAATCAATAAGAAATAGCTCTATCGTTGTCTAGGGGATAATGTATTGTCCGATGGAAATATAAAAGTCACTCAAGTTCATTCAAGCTGCAGGCTGCAGCCTTTGGTTGGAGTCAAGAGAGAGAGTTTAAAACTTGCCCATTCCTTTTATGATGTCAATCCTTCGAGAGTCGTAGGGGCTGATTTCTCTTTTGTTTCAGCTAAAGCCATTCTTCCGTGGTAAGGCCCACCAATTTCGAGGCAAATGGAAAAGGACGCACGTGGGCGTTCCACCGGCTTTCGCTATTACGCTGTTACAGGATTTCTAGCGTTTCTTCTGGTGCGTCTGAGGGGCTGTTCCCACAGACCCCCTTTTATCCTGACTCACAGGGTCTCAGATGTCAATCAGGGTGGAATGATGCCATCCCCCAACCAGCCCACGTTGCCTGAGGGCTTCCACGAAGCACAGTACTCAATACACAATTCCGTCTCCAAGAGACAATGGCCGTTTCCCGTAGCTTTGTATCGCCGAGGGGCCAAGACATTCCAAACGCCTCTCTCTCATTTCCTGGGTCTCCAGACCTGAATTAATAGCGATCTTGCGATTCTCAAAAAGGAGGGGGCTACTTTGGGACGCTTCGACCCCTCAGAGTTGGGCACAGGCATAACAGTATAAAATGGCATCAGTGTTCCCCACAACAATATGAAACCACCGGTTACGCTGAAGAGCAAAACGATGGATTTGCGTCGGTTCTCCATCTTACGGTCCTTATTATTCTCTCCACTCTTTTGTCCCCGGAGCCCCCTGCGGGCTCGACTGACCACTAGAATCCGCCGGACAGTCACAATATTGAACAGCAGCATCAGAAAGAATGGAACACAAGGGGTTAAAATGAGGTGACTCATCTCAAATGCCGCCCATGAGGGAGAGTTTTTGTAGCTTGGTGCAAAGTACCTTGGAACACTCTCTAAACAGGTCAGCGCACTCACTGTCCCGATAATCACAGCCGCCGCTCTCTCGGTGCAATATTTTGTTTTCAGCTTCTCACGGCAAATAGCCACAAATCGATCGACTGTGAAAGCGACAGTCAGCCAGACTGAGCTCACAGTGCTCGCAGCAACCAACCACAGATCGAGTCTGCACACAGGAGTGATGAGCAGCAATGATCGGGGAAAATAAGTCCCAGCAGTCATCCTGAGCAGCGGATCCGAGATAACGACCAGAAAATCGGCCGCTGCCATTCCCACCAGGTTGCAAGTGACACATTTGGAGAGACCGCACTTTCCCCGGGACAGGATCACATTCGCCACCAAGCTCGCTAGAAGAGAGACAGGGAACAGCAAGTTGTGAAAATAGTAAGCAGAGTCCAATGCAGCAGTTTGAGGGGATCCTGTAATATTTCCACTTCATTGTTACATTTAGCGGCGGGAGGGTCGAGAGAGGGTGGAGAGTAAAATAAAGTCAGTATGATCTGAATACGGTTTCCTTACTGATGACCGAAATGTGAAGTGGCAGCGCAAAGCTAAAACTGGTTAACTATCAACTCAGCGTCAATACTGGATGGAACATTTTCTACTCGCGTCTTGTCTGGATGAAATGCACAAATCCGGATGCTGATGGCGGGTTCTTCCATTAGACAATCATCAATTTCCATGGCCATGGCGATCCGTGCCAACGTCAGAACAGCTGAAGGACCGAACCAAAAACAGGAAACGCTGGAAACGCTTCTTCAGGCAAAAACAGAATATGTGGAATAACAGTGAAGTATCTCCCCTCAGAACTGTTCTCAGAGAGACCCCTGACACGAGTGTTAACTGGTTCTCTTTCCATACAAGCTGCTTGGGGCTCACTGTTTTCCAGCATTCCCCGAGTTTGTTTCCTATTCCAGCATTTGCCACCTCACTGGCTTTACAACAGAACATTGACTGATTCCAACAGATACAGCGCAGTCTGACACAGCCTCACAGACAGACATGATGCCTCCCACTTAATCCATCACAGGGAAGCAGGGGAGAGGGAAATCAAACTCGGTGCCGCAGTCAGATGTCTGTAACGGTGTCAGATGCAGATATAATATAAAACATTTCACAGTATTGGTAAATATGAAGCGCCACGTCGGCTGTGTTAACTGGCACGGCATCGACTTCATTCTGTTGTCCATCAACTGCTTTATATTCAGTCATACCGCACACATTTATTAAAATCCACGGAAGTTTCGTGTTACAACACGGAACGCCTCACATTTGCTAAAGTGTTACTACAGTCGAAGGTCTGGTTGTTGCTCCAAACTCAGACAATCACACATTCAAATGCAGATAGTCAATTGGTATAATCTCCGCGGGCTGTATAAACACAATATTTGCAAATGCAGTGCATCTGCTACGAGACCAAAAGCGGATACCTGAACATTTCATTATTCGTCACAAACCCGCTGGAAGAGCCTGACGCTCAGTCCCACAGAATTTGGCCGATCCGCTGATTTCCTGCAGCGGTTTGTTTTTAGATCAAAATCCCTGCATCTACAGTCCTGGTGTTTCCATTCCATTCCTAAAATGTCGAATACTGGGACTGGAATGTGACAGTTTAATCACCGGCAGAATGAATTACAACATTGGGATTAAACTTTAACATCCACCTACGACAGCTGACACTGCGGTTTACCGGAAATTCCAAAGGCTGAAATAAAAGGATAGTAAACCTCTGCTATCCGCCAGATGACAGGATACACCATTTCAGTGAGAATCTGTGATTTCTGTCTACTCCTGTATCCACAGCTCCGGCAGACAGCTAATGCATTCAAAGCGGCTCCTGATTTATACAGAGGATCTGTCTCCAGAGATACGGTTATACACCTCACTAGTTCAGTTACTTGAACAAACACTTTAATTCAATACCATTGTCCTTAATGTTAATATTGGGGCGACTGGAGATAAATACAGCTAAATTCTTTGGCATTACCTCAGCAGTGTCTCTGGTGGCCGATAGATTTAATTTAATGATTGAACTTTGTCGCAGAGCATCCACAACAGCCTTTCGGATCTGGTGCTACTTTAATTTAGTTTTTTCAATTTAATCTTAAGGCACAATTAGGGTTGTAGGGCAATGAATAACAGCAACTATCTACCATTGCCAGTTACTGCTACAATACAGGGATCGCCTAAAAACAAACCTTCATGAAAATCTGCTGGGTAGATTACACGAACTCAGCTTGCTGAGGGAATCAAGCCTGCAGTCCTCGGAGTCGCCTGATGCCGGTGGACGGAGTTGGGGACATCGTAAGCGGTGTCCGAGGAAGCGGAAGCGAGGCAAGCGGGCAGGAGTCCGTGCCAGGAAACAAGTAAGCCCTAGCCGGCCGGCTCTCCCGTCCATTCTAGTGTCCAATGGACATTAAATTGGACTACATCTGTGGCAAACGAAATACTCGGCGGGAGTACAGAAACGGCGGAATCCCGGACGCCGCCATTCAGCTGTTTATTAAGTAACCCGATTTTCGCCCAAGCCATCGGACTACCAACCTACTGTCTTCTGCTGTGCCTATTGTCTTGTTTATTATTTATTGCAATGCCTGCACTGTTCTGTGTACTTTATGCAGTCCTGGGTAGGTCTGTAGTCTAGTGTAATTTTTGCGTTGTTTTACGTGGTTCAGTGTAGGTTTTGCATTGTTCATGTAGTACCATGGTCCTGAAAAACGTTCTCTCGTTTTTTACCGTGTACTGTACCAGCAGTTATGGTCGAAATTACAATAAAAATTGACTTAATTTACAGATTTAATCTTTTTTATGGCTGATTATTCATCTCTGAACGGAGTTCAGCGACACTGACCGATCCCTACCTCTGTTCCTGCAGTTTCCCATTTTGAACTGTCCTACAGTCCTTCAGCTACTTCCGGGTGACACTCACGCTCACGCACGCACACACACACACGCACACACACACATATACAGAAACAATTGCACACATGTATATCTATGTGATAGTGACTGTCCTGTTGTACATACTATTTATTATAAGTTACTATAAATTGCACACTGCAATTAGACGGAGACATAATGTAAAGATGTTTACTTCTCATGTATATGAAGGATGTAAGTAATAAAGTCAATACAATTCAAAATACACAAAGATAGATTCGAAGAAAGATACAATCGAAAGACCGAGATCAGGACGAAAACGGCAAAAATAAGCAAGTTGCTAAAGTACAAATACGAGAAAGTCTGCTGGTGCTGCAAATCCAAGGCAACACAAGGAACTCTGCTGAGTTCCTCCAAAATTTTGTGTGCGATGTTGCTGATCAGACAGTCTGTAATGGGCATCTCAAATCTGTAAAAGGTCTAAAGACGTCGAAAAGAAATATTTCAATCTGCAAAGGTATGAGCAGACGGTTAAATAATATAAAAGAAACAGTTCAGCAGTAAAATGGATTCAACCAGTGGCTGGATGGGAGATGCCAGAGAGTAGTGGTGGATAACTGTTTGTCAGGTTGGAGGCTGGTGACTAGTGGTGTGCCTCAGGGATCTGTACTGGTTCCAATGTTGTTTGTCATATACATTAATGATCTGGATGATGGAGTGGTAAATTGGATTAGTAAGTATGCAGATGATACTAAGATAGGTAGCATTGTTGGTAAGGAAGTAGGTTTTCAAAGCTTGCAGAGAGATTTAGGCAGTTAGAAGAATGGGCTGAACGGTGGCAGATGGAGTTTAATGCTGATAAGTGTGAGGTGCTACATTTTGGTGGAATAATCCAAATAGGACATACATGGTAAATGGTAGAGCATTGAAGAATGCAGTAGAACAGAGTGATCTAGGAATAATGGTGCCTAGTTCCCTGAAGGTGGAATCTCATGTGGATAGGGTGGTGAAGAAAGCTTTTGGTATGCTGGCCTTTATAAATCAGAGCAGTTTCTCTCTCTCTCTCCTCTCTCTCTCTCTCTCTCTCTCTCTCTCTCTCTCTCTTCTCCTCTCTCTCTCTCTCTCTCTCCTCTCTCTCTCTCTCTCTCTCTCTCTCTCTCTCTCTCTCTCTCTCTCTCTCTCTCTCTCTCTCGCTCTCTCTCATTGTGCTGGACACCTCCCCCTCTCTTAATAGCAGTACAGTTCATAGGGTCAGTTCTGGACCCCGTTTCAAACTCGGTTTGCCCATGACAGCAGATTGACAGTGTTGCTAAGAAGGTATATGTTATGTTGGTATTATCAACCATGGGGATTGAGTTCAAGAGTCATGAGGTCATATTACAGCTATATAAGACCTTGGTCTGACCCCCCACAAGTGTTCAGTTCTGATCAACTCACTACAGGAAGGATGTGGATACTATATAGAGAATACGGAGGAGATTTTCAATGATGTTGCCTGGATTGGAAGGCGTACCTTATTTTAATAGGATGGGTGAACTTAACCTTTTTTCCTTGAAGCGACAGAGGATGAGAGATGGCCTGATAGAGGTATATAAGATGATGAGGGTCATTAATCGTTTGGATAGCCAAAAGTTTTTTTTCCCCCATGGCTGAAAAGGTTGAAAAGTAGGGGCAACGTTTTAAGGTGCTTGGACATAGGTACCGAGGGGATGTCAGAGTTAAGTTTTTCACACAGAGGGTGCTGGGTGCAGGGAATGCACTGCCAGCAGTGGTGGTGGAAGCGGATACAATGGGGTCTTTTAAGAGCCTCTTAAGTAGTTACATGGAGCTTATAAAATAGAGTGTATTCAGTAGCACAATTCTTGGTAGTCTCTAGAGCAATTTGCATGGTTAGTACAATATTGTGGGACCAAATGACCTGTACTGTTCTGTAAATTTCTATGTTCGATATGTCCCCGGAGCACTTGAGAATTTTCTGCTGCTGCTCCGACACGTTCCTGATTCTGGTTCTCTGGAGACAACACAACATCCTTGTATCTCTTTTACAGCCAACGAAACTTGAGTCTTCTATCGAATACTGTCTGCCTGATCTCTTCCTCCCTTTCTGGGCTTCAGAGACACCGTCAGTGCCAGCAGCCTGGCTGCTGCTGTTGTGCCCTAATAGGTCATTCCATCATCAGGATTCAAATGTGTTCTTGTTGTGAGCGGAGCAGCCATTGGGGGACACTAAAATATCTGGCTATTTATTTTGTCTCCCCTGGTGGTCACCAACATGTTTGCATCCTGCACCTTATGTGTGACTACACGAATGATCTGGTCTCGGGTCCTAGATGATCCTTGCTCTGTCGCTCACCACCTCAATTTCCATCACATAGTCATTCAGGAACTGCAGCTGGTCACTTCCCTCATGTGAAGTTATCGGCGACGATGACCAACTCCCTGATCTCCCACATCATCAGGCAGAGCATGTCTCTGACATAACTGTCATTCCAGCTACACCAACAGGGAGAGGAATTTTGAAGAAAACCGCTGTAATTTGACTTCCCGGAGTACAATACCTCATATGCCATTTCTCTGTCCACTGTCTGACTTGTTTCTTGCTTCCTATATGTTTCTCCAATGCCCTGTCCAATTTGAGCTTTCTAAATCTACACATGACTCCTCTTACTTTTTAAACAAACACAATATCTCTCACCTTCCTTAGTTCCTGAATGTCCCCGTCCTGCTCTACTTTCCTAACATGGAGATGGAGCTCCGGAATTCTGAACGATTGGACTGTGAGTGACTCTGACATGTCAATTTGACTAAATAAGAACATCGTTTTCCAAACTACTCTCTCTGATTTCTGTCCAATTCTGCGGCAATTAGCATTCCACAAATTTACGTTCATTTACATGCAGGGTTCATTCTTATCCTTATCAATAACTGTCGGAAACCCTTCGGAATTATAATCCTTAAATCGTTCCCAATGAAACTCCAATCATCTCTTTAGGCTCATTTCCCCAGACTAAGTCAAATACGTCTCCCTCCCTGGTGACCACTACATACTGTTTCAGGAAACCTTTCTGAACACACCTAACAAATAATGCCCCATCGAAGCCTAAGGCTGCAAGGGAGTCCTGGTCATTCCGGGAGATTAATCACCCACTACAGCTATATTGTTTTTACATCCGTCCATAACCTGCTGACATATCGGTTGATCTCTCTCACTGTCTATTGGGATGTTTATATATAATCTTATACCATTCTTATTCCTGTGTCCTACTTACATTATTTTATTGGATGAGACTCTTGGATGACCTGCACTTTGCGACATTCTGCCTGATCGGTAATGCAGCCTCATTCACCTCTCTCTGAACTGTTTGAATCATCCGAATTCTGGAATGTTTAGCTATTAGTCCTGCCCTTCTCTCAGCCAGATCTTTGTAATGGCTAATTCATTGTGTCACAGAGTATTCCTGGCTCCAAGTACTTCTGTCTTAACTGTTCTACAACCTGCATTAAAATAAACGCACTTCAGCCCCTTGACGACACTGTGCTCCATTAACAATGCTCCATCTTGACTTCCTGATGCGGTTTCTCGACCTCGTCTCTACCTTCTGCTCAATTCTACTTACTGACCTGTATCTTTGATTCCTACCTATCCCTTTCCTCACACACATGCCACATGAGAAAACTCCACAAGGGTGGTTCCAACAGAATTCCCTGTCAGTATACTAGCTCCCCTCAGTACAGTTGTACCCATCCTCCAGCTGTGGTCTGCCCTGAGACAACTCTCTTTCCACCTTGCAGCAAAGAACACTCTCATTTTTATACCCTTCAAAACTCCTACACCTGGTATATTTACATCTTGGCGGGACCAGCTGCACCCACTGGAACCTTGATGCCCTTCAGCCCAGACCAACATGTTCTTCACCCACCTCAATTATTATGGTGGCACTTGACTCTCTGAAAACATTGCTGCAGACTGGCTGTCTTGTACTTCCTCAAAACAATCCCACTCCAAGCTAACACTCTTTATTCTTACAGACTTCCATTTTATTTCAGCGTAAGCCAGGAAGGAATCACAGTTAACACTTTCTTACAGCACCACCGTGGCAGGGAGATCCAAACCCTCAACATTCTCTGTGTGTAAAGCAAAACTGCCTCTGGCACCCATACCCCTATAATTTCCCCCAGATACCTGAAAGGTATGTCCTCTCGTGTTAGCCATTGCCAGCCTGGTGAAAAGACGCAGAGTGTCCACGCTGTCCATCCTTTTTTTCTCTCTCTCTCTTGTATACCTCCGTCAAATCTCCTATCATCCCCCTTTGCTGCAAAGAGAGAAGCCCAAGCTTGCTCAAGTTTTCCTCTTGTACTCTCTATAATGAGCCGTCCAGACCTGAACTCAGTACTCCACGTATGGTCGGATCAGTTTTATAGAGTTGTAACGGCAAAATTGAAAAACTTACTGATTTAATCAATGACATTTGTGAGACTGGAATAATGCCAGAAGAGATTTAAAAATCAGTATTTATCACTCTTCCTAAGAAACCTGGAGCAATAGAACGTGAATTACATAGGACCATAAGTTTAATGAGTCATGTCACTAAGATACTTTGAAGAATTTTGATGACAAGAGCTAAAAGTAAGATACAAGCTGAAGTATGTAAAGAACACTGTGGTTTTGTGAAAGACAAAGGTACAAGAAACGTGATACTAATATGAAGGATACTATCAGAAAGAGCTATTCAAGTGCAAAAAAATGATTGTTTGTTTGATTTATCGACTACACAAAAGCATTTGATAAAGTGAAGCACAATAAGTTATTCGAAATATCACAGGAAACTCTCGATCTAGATTCGAAATACCTCCGCCTAATCAGAAATTTGTACTGGGAACAAACTGTCGCTTTAAGAATAGATGGAGAAGTGAGTCAGTTTACGAAAATCAAGAGAGGCGTTAGACAAGGGTATGTTTTCTCCCCCGATTTGTTTAATGCGTACAGTGAAACAATATTAGAAAAAAAGAGACATCTTGAGAATCAAAGATGGCCGTAAAAACATCAGTAACAAGCAGAAGCCCAATTCCCCATTCGGCAGATAACCTCGGATTCCACCCGTTACTACTACGTGGTGAGCTCCCTCGACCAGGAGACAGCCGCCCAGGTTGAGGAGTTCATAGGGTCGCCCCCAGCGGACGGCAAATACACAGAATTCAAAGCCCTGCTCATAAGGACTTGCGGACTCTCACGGCGCGAGCGAGCTGCACACTTACTGCACCTGGATGGTTTGGGAGACAGGCCGCCGTCGGCATTAGTGAACGAGATGCTGGCCCTGGCCGGAGGTTACAAGTCCTGCCTCAGGTTTTGAGCAGGCGTTCCTGGGAGCAGCTGCCCGAGGACATACGCCTGCTGCTGTCCGACGCGGATTTCAGCGACCCCCGGAAGGTGGGGGGCCCGGGCAAATGTGCTGTGGAAAGCCAAGGAGAGTGGGGCGTCCGTCGTACAGATCACCAAGCCACGCGCCCAGCAGTAAACCAGACCAGGTCCGGCAGCAGAGCCCACAAAACCCGGAGACAGGAGTGAGGAGGCCAACGAACAATGGTGCTTCTACCACCAGCGGTGGGGCGCGGAAGCCCGCCGCTGTAGCCCGCCCTGCAAGCTCCCGGGAAACGCCAGGACCAGCGGCTGCTGATGGCTACGGCGGCTGGCCATCAGGATAGCCTCCTGTATGTCTGGGACAAACAGTCGAGACGCCGCTATTTGGTCGACACCAGAGCCGAGATCAGCGTCTTACCTCCGTCGAGTTACGACACCCGCAAAAGAGAACCGGGTCCCACCCTGAGGGCCGCGAACGGACCTACGGCACCCGTACGGTGCGGCTACAGTTCGGCTCCAGCCGGTTCACGTGGGACTTCACACTGACCGCCGTAGCCCAACCACTCCTGGGGGCGGATTTTTTGCGAGCTCACAGCCTACAGGTCCGACCTGCAAGGGAAGAGACTAGTCCACGCCAAGACTTTTCAAACGTTCTCCCTGGGTGAAGCCCAGTTGCCGGCCCCACACCTAGACTCCATCACGCTGTCGAACAACGACTTCACCAGAGTCCTGGCGGACGTCCCATCGGTTTGGCCCGCAGTTCACGGCAGCCATGCCCAGACATGGCGTTACAGCACAACATCCCGACCCAGGACACCCCCTCCACGCCCGTGCTCGAAGTCTTCCCCCGGACAAGCTCCGACTGGCGAAGGAGGAGTTCAAGAGGATGGAGGAATTGGGGATCATACGGCGGTCCGACAGCCCATGGGCCTCCCCCCCGGCACATGGTGCCCAAAGCGACAGGAAGCTGGAGACCATGCGGCGACTACCGCAGACTGAACGAGGCTACCACACCGGACCGCTACCCTGTGCCGCACATTCAGGACTTTACAGCAAACCTGCACGGAGCACGGATCTTCTCCAAGGTAGGACCCTCATCCGCAAGATACCATCAAATCCCGATGCATCCGGACGACGACCCCAAAACGGCTCTCATCACCCCGTCGGCCTTTTTGAGTTCCTCCGCATGCCGTTCGGCCTGAAGAATGCCGCAACAGATGTTCCAGCGGTTAATGGACGCTATGGGACGCGACCTGGACTTCGCTTTCATCTATTGTGGAGACATCCGCATAGCCAGCAGCAGTCGTCAGAGCATCCGTCCCGCCTCCGTCAACTCTAAGCCCGACTGAGTGAATACGGCCTAACAATCAAAACCCGGCCAAATGCCAGTTGGGGCTCGACACCATCGACTTCCTGGGCTACAGGATTACTAAAGATGGGGCAACCCCTCTGCCCGCCAAGGTAGACGCGGTCCGCCACTTCCCCCGACCCAACACAATCAAAGGTCTGTAGGAATTCGTGGGTATGGGGAATTTCTACCACCGCTTCCTCCCCTCAGCAGCCCGAATCATGCGCCCCCTGTTCACCCTGATGTCGGGTAAGGGCAAGGACATTACCTGGGACGAAGAGGCCGCAGCCGCTTTCGTTAAAACCAAAGAAGCCTTGGCAAACGCCACGATGCTAGTGCACCCCAGAATGGACGTCCCTACCGCCCTCACAGTGGATGCATCCAACACAGCAGTCGGTGGAGTGCTGGACACAACTCATCGAGGGTCGCTGGCAACCCCTGGCGTTCTTCAGCAAACACCTACGACCACCCGAACTCAAATACAGTGCTTTCGACCGGGAACTGTTGGTGCTATACCTGGCAATCCGGCATTTTCAGGTACTTCTTAGAAGGTAGGCCGTTCACCGCGTTCGCGAACCACAAACCGCTTACCTTTGCGTTCACGAAGGCGTCCGATCCCTGGTCGTCCCGCCAGCAGCGACATCTGTCCTACAACTCCGAATACACGACAGACATCCGGCATGTCTCGGGAAAGGACAATGTCGTGGCGGACGCACTATCCAGACCTACCATCCAGGCCCTGTCCCAGGGGGTGGACTATTACAGCGCTGGCGGAGGCGCAGCAGGCAGACGATGAGATCCCTACTTACAGAACTGTAGTCTCCGGTTTGCAGCTCAGGACCTCCCCGTAGGCCCAGGTGAGAGGACCCTACTCTGTGACGTCACCACCGGCCAACCCTGCCCCGTCGTCCCAGCAGCCTGGCGGCGGCGAGTTATCACCTCCATTCACAACTTAGCGCACCTCTCCATCAGGTCAACCGTCCGGATGGTCTCCAGCAGGTTCGTTTGCACGGACTCCGCAAGCAGGGCAGTGATTGGGCCAGAACGTGCATGCACTGCCAAACAGCCAAGGTGCAGCACCAAGTTCCTCCCCCACCCGCCGGCGTTTCGACCACATTCATGTGGTATCGTGGGCCCCCTGCCAGTGTCATGAGGAGCACGGCACCTCCTGACTATCGTGGACCGGTTCACAAGATGGCCAGAGGCTGTCCCGCTCGCCGACACCACCTCTGAATCCTGCGCCCGGGCACTGATCGCCACCTGGGTATCTTGCTTTGGTGTACCGGCCCACATTACCTCCGACAGAGGCGCCCAGTTCACCTCCAGCCTGTGGTCAGCTATGTCAGGTCCAGCTGGTCAGCCTTTTTGGAACACAGCTACACCACACAACTGCCTACCACCCACAGTCGAACGGACTAGTGGAGCGTTTCCACAGTCACACTGAAGTCGGCTCTCATGGCCCGCCTCAAAGTGCCTAACTGGGTGGACAAACTTCCCGGGTCCTGCTCGGAATCCGCACGGCGCCCAAAGAGATCTGCACACCTCGTCGGCCGAGTTGGTGTACGGTGCACCCCTGGTCGTCCCAGGAGAGTTCATACCGCCCCAAGGGGGCAAGAGGAAGAACCCGCAGCAGTCCTGGACAGACTATGCGAGAGGCTCAGTAACCTGGCCCCCATACCCACTTCACCAGCATGGGGCAGAACCCGACCTGCGTAGCCAAAGACCTGCAGAACTGTAAGTTCGTTTTTGTACGAGAGGGGCGGGACACCGGGCACCGCTACAGCGGCCCTACGAGGGGCCGTTTACGGTGATCAACAACAACGGGTCCACATTCGTGCTGGACATTCGGGGGAAAGAGGAGGTTTTCACCGTGGACCGACTCAAACCGGCCCATGTTGACTTGGCGCAGCCGGTCGGGGCTCCGGCACCGCGGCGCAGAGACAGACCTCCCAAACAGAGACAGACCCAGACTGTGGACATTGGGGAGAGGTGTATCGCCGGTTCTGGGGGGTTATATGGTGACCCACTTTCCAGCGCACTCGAACCGGCTCACAAAGTGGCGCGCGCCGGCAGAGAGCCCGGCCCCAAAAGGCGCCAAGCCTTCACCAGCAAGGGGTAAAGCCCGCGCGCGGGACGGGACTGTGAATATGAGCCCTCTACAGCATTCCCGCCCGGCGAGGGGGGGAACAGGAAGGCTTTAAAGCGAGGCCGCGAAGTTTGAATAAATCTTTTTTCGCAACTGCAACTCACCGACTGCGTGTCGTTATTTCAGCGCTGTGTGCTGTGTGTATATTTTGTAGGTGTTGTTTTCTAGGTGCTCCATGGTCCGGAGGAACATTGTTTCATTTGCTTGTGTAACTTGGGTAACAATAAAGTTGACCTTGATAATGGCTGATTTACGTTCCCTGTCAAACCCTATTCATCTGTCTCTCACTGTATGTTTGACCAACCTCGCTAACCTTTCAACCTGTAGGTCTGACACGGTGGTCAGCAGCACAGGAGCGGCGCAGGGAACCGTACTCTCTCCGGTCCTGTTCATCCTGTACACATCAGACTTCCAATATAACTCGGAGTCCTGCATGTGCAGAAGTTCGCTGATGACACGGCCATAGTGGGGTGTGTCAGGAATGGACAAGGAGGGGAGATATAGGAAACTGATACAGGACTTTGTGATATGGTGCAACTCAAACTACCTGCGTCTCAATATCACCAAGACCAAGGAGATGGTGGTGGACTTTAGGAGATCTAGGCCTCATATGGAGCCAGTGATCATTAATGGAGAATGTGTGGAGCAGGTTAAGACCTACAAGTATCTGGGAGTACAGTTCGACGAGAAGCTAGACTGGACTGCCAACACAGATGCCTTGTGCATGAAGGCACAGAGTCGACTGTACTTCCTTAGAAGGTTGGCGTCATTCAATGTCTGTAGTGAGATGCTGAAGATGTTCTATAGGTCAGTTGTGGAGAGCGCCCTCTTCTTTGTGGTGGCGTTTTGGGGAGGCAGCATTAAGAAGAGGGATGCCTCACGTCTTAATAAGCTGGTAAGGAAGGCGGGCTCTGTCGTGGGCAAAGTACTGGAGAGTTTAACATCGGTAGCTGAGCGAAGGGCGCTGAGTAGGCTACGGTCAATTATGGATAACTCTGAACATCCTCTACATAGCACCATCCAGAGACAGAGAAGCAGTTTCAGCGACAGGTTACTATCGATGCAATGCTCCTCAGACAGGATGAAGAGGTCAATACTCCCCAATGCCATTAGGCTTTACAATTCAACCGCCAGGACTTAAGAACTTTTTAAAGCTATTATTAATGCTTCTTGAGATAGTGATTTAGATGCATATCATATTTTTTACTGAGTTAAGTATTGTATGTAATTAGTTTTGCTACAACAAGTGTATGGGACACTGGAAAAAAAGTTGAATTTCCCCATGGGGATGAATAAAGTATCTATCTATCTATCTATCTATCTATCTATCTATCTATCTATCTATCTATCTATCTATCTATCTATCTATCTATCTATCTATCTATCTATCTATCTATCTATCTATCTATCTAAAATATAACCAATGGCTTGGCCTCCATGGACATCAGTAGCAATTAATTCCTCTGGTCACAGTCTCTCCCACTATTGGAAACATCCTATGGATGTTCATTCTTTCTCTCGGCCTTTCAAGATTTGGTAGGTTTCAAAGAGATTCCCCTCCCCTCTCCTTGCCGATTCCTCTAAAGCCCAGCAAGTACGGGACCAAAGTTCTCAAATGCTTCTCATACAGTAACCCTTTCATTCCCTGGATCATTTTTCTGAACCTCGCCTAGATCCTCTCCAATGCTAGCACACCCTTTCCTTAGATATGATGTCCAAAAATACTAATACACCAAATACTGTTGAACCAATAACCTACTTAGGCCTCAGAATTACAGTATATCCTCGATTTTATATTCCAATCCTCTGAAAATGAATGCCAACATTGCATTTGCCTTCCTTACTACCGACTCAACCTCCAAGTTATCTTTAGGGAATTCTATACAAGGACTCTCAGGTCCCTTGGCACCTCTGATTTCTGAATTTGCTCTCCGTCTAGAAAATAGACTCTGCCTTGTTTCAAGTGAAGATAAGAGCAGCTTTATTTGTTAAATTGAAACACATTTTGAAATGTGTTGTTTGCGTGAACGACCGCCACAGTCCGAGGATGTACTGGGGGCAGCCCGCAAGTGTCAGTGACCGACACAGTCCGAGGATGTACTGGGGGCAGCCCGCAAGTGTCAGTGACCGACACAGTCCGAGGATGTACTGGGGGCAGCCCGCAAGTGTCAGTGACCGACACAGTCCGAGGATGTACTGGGGGCAGCCCGCAAGTGTCAGTGACCGACACAGTCCGAGGATGTACTGGGGGCACGCAAGTGTCAGTGACCGACACAGTCCGAGGATGTTGGGGGCAGCCCGCAAGTGTCAGTGACCGACACAGTCCGAGGATGTACTGGGGGCAGCCCGCAAGTGTCAGTGACCGACACAGTCCGAGGATGTTGGGGGCAGCCCGCAAGTGTCAGTGACCAACACAGTCCGAGGATGTGCTGGGGGCAGCCCGCAAGTGTCAGTGACCGACACAGTCCGAGGATGTACTGGGGGCAGCCCGCAAGTGTCAGTGACCGACACAGTCCGAGGATGTACTGGGGGCAGCCCGCAAGTGTCAGTGACCGACACAGTCCGAGGATGTTCTGGGGGCAGCCCGCAAGTGTCAGTGACCGACACAGTCCGAGGATGTACTGGGGGCAGCCCGCAAGTGTCAGTGACCGACACAGTCCGAGGATTGTACTGGGGGCAGCCCGCAAGTGTCAGTGACCGACACAGTCCGAGGATGTACTGGGGGCAGCCCGCAAGTGTCAGTGACCGACACAGTCCGAGGATGTACTGGGGGCAGCCCGCAAGTGTCAGTGACCGACACAGTCCGAGGATGTACTGGGGGCAGCCCGCAAGTGTCAGTGACCGACACAGTCCGAGGATGTACTGGGGGCAGCCCGCAAGTGTCAGTGACCGACACAGTCCGAGGATGTACTGGGGGCAGCCCGCAAGTGTCAGTGACCGACACAGTCCGAGGATGTACTGGGGGCAGCCCGCAAGTGTCAGTGACCGACACAGTCCGAGGATGTACTGGGGGCAGCCCGCAAGTGTCAGTGACCGACACAGTCCGAGGATGTACTGGGGGCAGCCCGCAAGTGTCAGTGACCGACACAGTCCGAGGATGTTGGGGCAGCCCGCAAGTGTCAGTGACCGACACAGTCCGAGGATGTACTGGGGACAGCCCGCAAGTGTCAGTGACCGACACAGTCCGAGGATGTTGGGGGCAGCCCGCAAGTGTCAGTGACCGACACAGTCCGAGGATGTACTGGGGGCAGCCCGCAAGTGTCAGTGACCGACACAGTCCGAGGATGTACTGGGGGCAGCCCGCAAGTGTCAGTGACCGACACAGTCCGAGGATGTACTGGGGGCAGCCCGCAAGTGTCAGTGACCGACACAGTCCGAGGATGTACTGGGGGCAGGCCGCAAGTGTCAGTGACCGACACAGTCTGAGGATGTACTGGGGGCAGCCCACAAGTGTCAGTGACCGACACAGTCCGAGGATGTACTGGGGCAGCCCGCAAGTGTCAGTGACCGACACAGTCCGAGGATGTACTGGGGGCAGCCCGCAAGTGTCAGTGACCGACACAGTCCGAGGATGTGCTGGAGGCAGCCCGCAAGTGTCAGTGACCGACACAGTCCGAGGATGTACTGGGGGCAGCCCGCAAGTGTCAGTGACCGACACAGTCCGAGGATGTACTGGGGGCAGCCCGCAAGTGTCAGTGACCGACACAGTCCGAGGATGTACTGGGGGCAGCCCGCAAGTGTCAGTGACCGACACAGTCCGAGGATGTACTGGGGGGCAGCCGCAAGTGTCAGTGACCGACACAGTCCGAGGATGTTGGGGGCAGCCCGCAAGTATCAGTGACCGACACGGTCCGAGGATGTACTGGGGGCAGCCCGCAAGTGTCAGTGACCAACACAGTCCGAGGCTGTACTGGGGGCAGCCCGCAAGTGTCAGTGACTGACACAGTCCGAGGCTGTACTGGGGGCAGCCCGCAAGCGTCAGTGACCGACACAGTCCGAGGATGTTGGGGGCAGCCCGCAAGTGTCAGTGACCAGCACAGTCCGAGGATGTACTGGGGGCAGCCCGCAAGCGTCAGTGACCGACACAGTCCGAGGCTGTACTGGGGGCCGCCCGCAAGTGTCAGTGACCGACACAGTCCGAGGCTGTACTGGGGGCAGCCCCCAAGCGTCAGTGACCGACACAGTCCGAGGATGTTGGGGGCAGCCCGCAAGTGTCAGTGACCGACACAGTCCGAGGATGTACTGGGGGCAGCCCGCAAGTGTCAGTGACCGACACAGTCCGAGGATGTTGGGGGCAGCCCGCAAGTGTCAGTGACCGACACAGTCCGAGGATGTACTGGGGGCAGCCCGCAAGTGTCAGTGACCGACACAGTCCGAGGATGTTGGGGGCAGCCCGCAAGTGTCAGTGACCGACACAGTCCGAGGATGTTGGGGGCAGCCCGCAAGTGTCAGTGACCGACACAGTCCGAGGATGTACTGGGGGCAGCCCGCAAGTGTTGCCATGCCTCTGGAACTCGCATAGCATGGTCACAATTTGCTGACCCTGACCTATACGTGTGCAGACTGAGGGAGGAGACCAGAGCACCCGAAGGAAACTCGCGGCCACACGAGACTGTACAAAGACTTTACAGACAGTAGTGGGATTTACAGCATGATGGCTAGTGCTGTGAAGCATTACCGGAACACCTCATGTTTGTAAGCTGTGTTACTGCTCTTTGGCGCTTACCTTTACCAGAAAGTCATCCACAACTCCAGGAGTTGGTTCCACAGCAGGAGAAGATTGGGTAAGCACGAGTGAACCTGGCACCAAAGCAAAACTCGCCTTTGGAAAGATGAATACTTACTTGGGTGTGGGGGGAGTGGTTTGTGGAGGAGCTACTTTGTGGGGCTTTCTGCTTGGGGTTGAGGAATATTTGCCATCCCAGCAAAGCAATGATGTGTGTAACACTCTGATATGAACCCACGACCCATCTCAGAGATACTCTCTGACCACAGTTTTAACTTTTATACTGCTTCTTGGCTGAACTGAGGACGTGAAAGGAAAAAGGCAGAAGTCTCACTGACTTTGTCAGCCAATCCAAGCAAGGCCCAGAGGACCACAATATTCAAATCCCACCTGCAGCTGATCTCACAAAGTAAAAGTTCAAATGAGTTCAAGTCACTTTCAATGAGAGTTGACCAGCAAAAATTCAAAACTATTTTCCGCATCGTCAGGCAGTAAAGTGTCAAACATTAAACCACACAAACCAGAGACAGAATGAGAGAACTTTGAGGAGACTATTCATCCCATCAAGATTGTTCTGCCTGTTTATCAGATCAGGGTCAAACAGGATGCATCTTGGCTTGATACAGGAACTGTCCTGCCTGAGACTGCAGAGAGTTGTGGGCACAGTTCAGCACATCACAGAGAGCATCCTCTCCTCCGTGGACTCTGTCTACACTTCTCACTGCCTCAGTAATCAAAGACCCAGCACTCCCTGGACATTCTCTCTTCACCCGATTCCCCTCGGGCAGGAGATATAGAAAGCCTGAAAGCAGGTACCACCAGGCTCCAGCACAGCATTCAATCGTTATTCTGAATACTGCCCCTTCTGAGCCTCCTGTAAGATGGTGACAAGATTGGATACAGCAGCCGTCCCAGAGACAGAAAAAAGGTTTTTAAACATCTGTTTTATTATACAAGACAATACTGGGAATGAAGAACTTCAAGTGTTAAAGGTCTACGCCATCGATGAGCTGCTTGTTTGATGAACGAGCTGGACTTGGTGTTTCTGTCTGCTAATGGCAGAATGGCCGCCTGGACAGCTGCCCATAGGCCACGGCCTCATCGGGGTTGATGCTCTTGTTCAGCTCCCTACCGTTGAAGAAATCTTGCAGCAGCTTCTGGATCTTGGGGATGCGGGTGGAGCCTCCGACCAGGACAATCTCATGGATCTGGGATTTGTCCAGCTTGGCATCTCTCAGGGAGTCTGTGTGAGAAGGCAGCACGCGATCCAACAATGAGCGGTTGTCTTGACCATTTCTGTTGTGATCGCAAGAGTCTGTTAAACATTGGTAATAAATACAGCCAGGTCGTTTCCCTTGTTTATTGGGGAGACAGATGGCAGAGGAGCTGTGTGGCCTCAGCTGTGGCGATGACTAGGCCTCAAGCCGCGGGTGTGCATGTTGCAGAAATCCAGGAGAGGAGACACCAGAAGCAATGTGGCACAATGTCCATGTTCGGTTGCTACTGGCCCTCCCATCAGTGCTGATCTTCAGTGTTCGCTCGGTGGAAGACAAGCTGGTTTGTGTGTGTGCCTGTGTACATTTGTCTGCAGACTGCGGAGATCCGCTTGTGCTTGCCAATAGCACCGATGCACCATTATTTCTATAGATTCTGCAGAATGTATTGTGTTGTGGAATGTCTTGGCTAGATTCATCACGGTCTGGAATGGAAACACTAACGTCCAAGAACAGCAAATCCGACACTAAGTAGTGGCTATGGTCCAGACCATTGTGGCTGAAGCCCTCACACTACTGAGCACATACCGGGAGCGCTATCACATGAAAGAAGCATCCATCATCAAGGACCCCAACCACCCAGGGCATCCGATCTTCTCACCGCTGCCATCAGGACCCACATCATCAGGTTCAGGAACAGGTATTACCCATCAACCATCAGGCACTAAACCAGTGGGAATAAATTTACTCAAGTTCACTAAACTGTTCCCACAAGCTATGGACTCTCTTTCAAGGACTCTTTATGTCATGCGCTCAATATTTATTATTATTATTTTTATTTCCTTTTGTATTAGCAGGGTGTGCTGTCTTTTGTACACTGGCTGCTGTCCGTCCTGTTGAGTGTGGTCTTTCATTGATTCTATTATGTTTCCTGGATTTGTTGACTAGTCTCAAGAGTGTATGTTGTGACATATACGTACTTTGAACTTTGCATTTACAAGACATGTCATTCAGGGACTATGGGCTCTGTGTGTATGCGTGTGTGACTGTATGCTTAATGCTATCTTATATGTGCTAAGTGTGCTGTGAATGACGGCTAGTACCCTGTTTTGTACATTGGCCCAACCCCGGAGGAATGGTTTCATTTGGCTATATTCATGGGTATTCATGTAGGGTTGAATGGTGATTAAACATGTCCTGATGAAGGGTCTCGGCGCGCTTCATTGACTGTTTATTTCCCTCCATAGATGCTGACTGACCAGTTGAGTCCCTCTGTCATTTCCAGACAATGGTGTAAAACTGTGGTGAAATATAAATTTATACAAGTATTCAATTAGTCTCTTTATGTTCCTGAATGTCAAATTAACGAATCACATTTACCTGTAAATGATTCATACCCTCCATTCCCTGCCTGTTCATTTCCCTGTTTAAATGCCTGTTTGAACTGAAGAATTTCAGAATTGTAAACTTTGATAATAAAATGAACCTTTGAACCTCTTAAACATCACGATTGTGTCTGTTTCCACCACTGCCTATCCCGGCCATCATTCCAGGGACAAACCACTCATTGTGTCAGGAAACATTCCTTGGACATCCCGATTCCACTTTGAAACTTTACCCTTAACGTGGTGTCCTCAGAGAGATGACACTGACTGGCCGGTCTCAGAATTAGAAGAACAGTACACATTGGGCTGAATGGCCTGTTCCTGTCCTGTACTGTTCCATGTTCAGTGTTTGAAATATCACAGACAGGGACACAGCAATTTCCTCCCTGGATTCCCACCATGTCAGACGATGCACTGGGTCAGACCCCCAGGTTTATTCAGATTTATGAGTTTAAGCCGGACAGACTCCTTTGTGATGTCAGCATGACCAATTCCCCAGCTTCCATCACCTTCTCCATGGTAAATACAGATGAGAAGTATTTATTTCACGAGATGTCAGGGGTAAGTTTTTTACGCCGAGAGCGTTGAGTGTGTGGAATGGGCTGCTGGTGGTGGAGGCGGAAACGATAGGTTATTTAAAGAACTCCTGGATGGATACATGAAGCTTAGAAAAATAGACGGCTCTGGGTAAGCCTAAGTAGTTCTAAGGTAAGGACATGCACAGCTTTGTGGGCCGAAAGGCCTGTATCATGCTGTAGGTTCTCTATGTTTCTGTTTTCCATAGAATCTTTTGTAGAATCTCCTTTATCATTCGCTGTACCTATCTCACACCTCCGTTTGGTCTCCTGATCTTCCCCTCTTCATTCCTTCTACTCCCGGATGGATTCACCTGATCCCAGCTGCTTTCACCTGACACACAACTCCATCCTGACCAGATCCTCAGTGACCCTCGTCAGCCAGGGTTCCCTCATCCCTCCAGTCTTGCCCTTCACTCTGACAAGGACAGACTGATCCTGAACCCTTCCAAACTCAGTTTCAGAGCCGCTCTCTTACCAGATGTCTGTTTGCCTGGGACCACCATCCTGTTCTAAACCTCCATTCATTCCCCGACCCCTTCTATCCTCCCTCAGTTCAGTCTGTTCACTGCTCTGAACATCAGAAATAGCAGCGAGGAGGCTGTTCAGCCCCTCACACCTGCTCTCCCATTGAATAAGATCAAAACCACCTCACTGTGCTACAGATGCAAAGGACGCGACAGAAGTGGGGGTCAGAGAGGAGGGGAGTTGTGATGTTGATTAGGGAGAACATCACCACAGCACTTAGAGAGATCCTTGTGGGGAACGGCCAGTGAGAGTATATTGGTAGGAGTTAGAAATATGGAGATGGTCACTTCGTTGGGATTGTACTCCAGGATCCCAAATGTCAGTGGGATTCAGAAGACCCCATGTGTAGGGAGAATGCGGATAACTCATGGTGTCATGGTTCCGTCTGGTAATTCCCCACCTTGCTATTACCTCAGTAATTGGGCCTCAATCCCCTCATCTAATTTCCAATCATTCCCAGTTCCACTAATTACACACCTTACTCAATTAGGCTCGTAAAGCAAGACCTACCCTTGACAAAGCCATGACTATCCTTAATCAGATTGTGTCTCTCCAAATGTTCATAAATCCTGCCTCTCAGTATCTTCTCCCACAACTTGCCCACCATTGAAGTCAGATTCACATGGGACTCCTCAGCATCCAGAACACTTTTAAAAGGCAATGCCTCAAAAAGGTGGCATCCATCATTCAGGGCCCCCAGCACCGATGGCATGCCCTCTTCTCATTGTTAGCATCAAGGAGAAGGTACGGAGCCAGAGGGCACACAGTCGACATTTCAGGAACAGCTTCTTCCCCTCCACGATCAGATTTCTGAGTGGACAATGAACCCATGTACACTTCCTCAGTGTCTTTCCCTCCCTCGCTTTTTGCACAATTTACTTGATTTTTTTATAGAAACTTCTTACAGTAATGTACATGTTTTATTACTGTGTATTGTAAGGTACTGATGCTGCAAGATGACAGATTTCACAACATGTGCCAGTGATATTAAACCAGATTCTGATTCTGATTCACAGGAACAGGCTGTCTGGACGAGGTCCCAGGTGAGCTGCCCAACTCGATACTAAATTAGTTTGTGGTAGGACGCTGAGGGTGGTAGTGGAGGGTAGTTTTGCTGATTGGAGGCCTGTGACCAGTGCTGAGCCGTGGGTTCAGTGCTGTGTCCATCGTTGTTTGTGATTTCTATTAATGTTTGGATGACAATGTAGGTGGCATTGTTAGTCAGTGTGCAAGAGAATATTTGACGGGGAACTGAAGGGCAACACTCTCACACAAAGGCAGTGGGTGTGTATCGAACGAGCTGTCAGAGGAGGAGGTAGTGGCAGGTACAATGACAACATTTAATAGATATATCAACCGTACATGGATAGGAAAGGTTTAGAGCAGGGGTTCACAACCATTTTAATGCCATAGACCTCAGGTTGGGAACCCCTGGTTTCCAGGGATCAGGCCAAATACAGACCAATGCTCAGAACAGCATCTTGGTTGGTTTGAAGAAGTCGGGCCGGAGGGCCTGTTCCCATGCTGTACATCTCAAACACAAACAAACTGAATCAATCTGTCACTCTCCATCAGTCACTTGAAAATCTGGGACGTCAGTCACCTCAATGAGGACAGCATGAGGACCCAATTGTGATGGATTGTGTTCTGTGTGCAGGGCACGGTCTGGACCCAGGGATGGAAATTAAAATATTGCAACACCAGCTGGTATAAATAATGGGATAGGCGTGTGTTTTATTTGTACACGGTCTGAATTTTCGACTGAATTAAAATTCATGAATAGTAGCATTTCAAAAGAAAATCAGGCAATAATCAGCTTGTTAACTTTAACACAGTTGAGTTTAATCGAAGGAGAATCATTTTGTACTTGGGGGGTCCCGGTGAGACCACACATGGAACACTCCACACGCCCCATCTGGGTGAATGAATGTAATTCATGCCTTCAGACTGAACTTTCAAACTGAAACTCAGAGTAATAATTGGGAAGGTTGAGAGTCTGTGGGTATTTATCGCAAGTGGAATTCATAGATACCTTACTGAAATTATATTCAGCCAGTAATGAACCACATAATTGTACCTTTGTGTCTTTTTCATTGAGAATGACGGTGATATGATGAGTGGACTGTGAATGACACTGAAATTGGTGACGTGGTGGATAGTGAAGATTGTCTAAAGTTACAACAGGACCTCAGTTAACTGGGAATGTGGGCAAAGGAATGGCTGAAGGAATTCAACACAGAAATGTGCAAAGTGACGCATTTTGAGAAGTTAAAACCAGGAGAGAATATACACAGTGAATGTCAGGGCCCTGGGGTGTGTTGTAGAATAGAAACACCCAGGGGAACAAGTACATAGTTCCTGAGAGCAGAGACACAGGTAGACAGTGTAGTGAAGAAGGGGTCTGGTACGCTGGCCTTCATCAATCGGGGATTAAGTACATGAGATGGTTTGTCGTGTTACAGCTGTACAAGACATTGGGGAGACCACACTCAGAGTACTGGGTGCAGTTCTGGTCACCGAGCTGTAGAAAGGATGACATTCAGCTGGAACGTGTGCAGACAAGATTCACAGGAATGTTACCGGGGCTCAGGGGCTTCAGGAGAATCTGGATCGACCTGGACTGTTTTCCTGAAGCAAAGGAGACTGAGGGTTGACATTATTGTGATTGATGAAATCCTGCAGGGCAGTGATGAGGTCGATGGTCACAGTCTTTCCCCAGGGGAGGGGAGTCTAAAACTAGAGGATATAGATATAAGCTCAGAGGGTAAAGATCATCAGGGGACCTGAGTGGCAAATTTTCCACACGGATGGTGGTCGGTAAATGAGATGAGCTGCCAGAGGAAATGGTAGACGCTGATAGAACTGAAACAATTAAGACATTTGGACAAGTTCTTGATTGAAAACGTTTAGAGGAATGCTGGACAAATGCCACCAAATGGGACGTGCTGAGGAAGCCACCTTGGTTGTCAGGGACATGTTACATCGAAGGGCCGGTGTGCGTGCTGTCACCTCCATTAGTCTAATTAGGAAGAGTGGGACCTCACATCAGAACAGGGCTTTACAGGAGGGGAGGTCAGGAAGTTTTCCTGCATCAGTGTTTGAGTAATCCCAGTGTATCCAACACCTCACAATCTTCTGTGCATCAAGATTCCCCATTTCGGTGTCAAAGACATTTGCCTGACAATTTAAATAACTGATATTTAATCACCTTGTCACCCTCCTGCTTTACACCTCTATTTATTCCCCAGACCCTTCTATCCTCCCTCAGGTCAGCCTGTCCACTGCACTGAAGAACATCAGAAACCATTACCTGTGGAGTTCCACAGGGGTCGCTTCCTGATTAGCCCGGGCGTCAAAGGGCATCGGGAGAAGGCAGGGTATGGAGATGACTGGAAGAATCAGAGCAGCCCATGATTGAATGGCAGAACACTCAATGTGCTGAATGGCCTACTTCTGCTTCTATATCTTATGGTCTTAAACTGAATATCTGATTCAATGTAGAGATCCCGGTTCTATTTGTCTCATAAATTAGAGGAATGGCTCCTCATGTTCCGCCAGGGTGGCCGGCAACCTGACGGCATCAACATCGATTTCTCAAACTTCCCTCTCTGTCACTTTTCCTGTTTAATTGTCTCTCTCCTCCTGATCCACCAGCCCCATCATCCTATACCGGGAAAGGTACCGGAGGATTGGAAGGAGGCGAATGTTGTTCAAAAAATGTAGTAGGATAGTACAGGTAATTATAGACAAGTGAGCCTTATGTCTGTGGTGAGAAAGCTGTAGGAAAAGATTCTTAGAGATAGGATCTATGGGCATTTAGAGAATCATGGTCTGATCAGGGACAGTCAGCATGACTTTGTGAAGGGCAGATCGTGCCTAACAAGCCTGATAGAGTTCTTTAAGGAGGTGACCAGGCATAAAGATGAGGGTAGTGCAGTGGATGTGATCTACATGGATTTTAGTAAGGCATTTGATAAGGTTCCACAGGGTAGGCTTATTCAGAAAGTCAGAAGGCATGGGATCCAAGGAGGTTTGGCCAGGTGGATTCAAGATTGGCTTACCTGCAGAAAGCAGGGGGTCATTGTGGAGGGAGTACATTCCGATCGGAGGGTTGTGACTAGTGGTGTCCTACAAGGATCTGTTCTGGGACCTCTACTTTTCGTGATCTTTATTAACGACCGGGATGTGGGGGTAGGTGGGTTGGCAAGTTTGCAGACGACACAAAGGTTGGTGGTGTTTTGGATAGTGTATAGGATTGTCGAAGATTGCAGAGAGACATTGATAGGATGCAAAAGTGGGCTGAGAAGTGGCAGATGGAGTTCCACCCGGAGAAGTGTGAGGTTGTACGCTTTGGAAGGGCAAACTCCAAGGCAGAGTACAAAATTAATGGCAGGATACTCGGTAGTGTGGAGGAGCAGAGGGATCTGGGGGTACATGTCCACACATCCCTGAAAGTTGCCTCACAGGTAGATAGGGTAGTTAAGAAAGCTTACGTGGTGTTAGTTTTCATAAGTCGAGGGATAGATTTTAAGAGACGCGATGTAATGATAGATAGATAGATAGATAGATAGATAGATAGATAGATAGATAGATAGATAGATAGATACTTTATTCATCCCCATGGGGAAATTCAACTTTTTTCCAATGTCCCATACACTTGTTGTAGCAAAACTAATTACATACAATACTTAACTCAGTAAAGAATATGATATGCATCTAAATCACTATCTCAAAAAGCATTAATAATAGCTTTTTAAAAAAGTTCTTAAGTCCTGGCGGTAGAATTGTAAAGCCTAATGGCATTGGGGAGTATTGACCTCTTCATCCTGTCTGAGGAGCATTGCATCGATAGTAACCTGTCGCTGAAACTGCTTCTCTGTCTCTGGATGGTGCTATGTAGAGGATGTTCAGAGTTATCCATAATTGACCATAATTGCAGCTCTATAAAACTCTGGTTAGGCCACATTTGGAGTACTGTGTCCAGTTCTGGTCGCCTCACTATAGAAAGGATGTGGAAGCATTGGAAAGGGTACAGAAGAGATTTACCAGGATGCTGCCTGGTTTAGGGTGTATACATTATGATCAAAGATTAAGGGAGCTAGGCTTTACTCTTTGGAGAGAAGGAGGATGAGAGGAGACATGATAGAGCTATACAAGTTTTTAAGAGGAATAGACAGAGTGGACAGCCAGTGCCTCTTCCCCAGGGTACCACTGCTCAATATACGAGGACATCACTTTACGTTTAAGAGGTGGGTGTTCAAGGGGGATATTAGAGGAAGGTTTTTCACGCAGAGAGTGATTGGTGCCTGGAATGCACTGCCTGAGGCAAATACACTTGAGCTGCAATTATGGTCAATACACTAGTGAAATTTAAGAGACTACTAGACAGGTATATGGAGGAATTTAAGGTAGGGGTTTTTATGGGATGCAGGTTTTAAGGGATGGCCCAACATCGTGGGCTGAAGGGTCTGTACTGTTCTATGTTCGATCTCTTTCACTTCCTCCCCCACTCTCTCCGTCTCTGCCCATCACCCACACACTCCTCCTCACCCCCTCTCTTTATTCCGGGCTCCACTTTCACCTCCTGTCAGATTCCAAAATCTTCAGCCCTTTGTCACTGATACCTCTCACCCAGTTTCTGGCACATTTCCACACCCCACCCCTCCCTCATCTACTTAGATCCACCCATCAGCTCCATGTTGTCTCCACCATTCTGTGCTGGTCATCTTTCAATCCACATGAAGGGCCTCGAGCCAAACGGTCAGCTGTCAATTTCCCTCCAATAGATTTTATGTGACACGCTGGGACTCTCCGGCGATTTGTGTGTTACCACCACTAAATGTCCCGTGTTACCAAAATTCACCTTGACCTCCCTCTGCCAGTCAGCACCACCACCACTTGTCCCAGTTACCCTCTCAGTCCCATGGCAGGGGATTCTAGGACGAGGGCGCGAGTTCAGGATTGAAGGACATCTATTTAGAACAGATATGTGGAGAGCAAACACAAGGAAATCTGCAGATTCTGGAAATTCAAACAACAACAAACAACAGCACTGACAAACAGTCTCGGCCCGAAACGTCGACAGTGCTTCTCCCTATAGATGCTGCCTGGCCTGCTGTGTTCCACCAGCATTTTGTGAGATATGCGGAGAAATTACTTTAGTCAGAAGGTGGTAAATCTGTGGAATTTATTGCCACCAGCGGCTGTGGAGGCCACGTCATTGGGTGCATTTAAGGCAGAGATAGATAGGTTCTTGATTAGCCCGGGCATTAAAGGGTATCAGGAGAAGTCAGGGGATGGGGATGACTGGTAGCATCGGATCAGCCCACAATTAAATGACAGAGCAGACTCGATGGGCCGAATGGCCTACTTCTCTTCTATATCTTACGGTCTTAAAATGAATATCTGATTCAATGTCGAGGTCTGGGCTCTATTTGTCTCATAAATTAGAGGAACGGCTCCTCATGTTCTGCCGGGGTGGCCGGCAACCTGACGGCATCAACATCGAATTTTCAAACTTCCTGTAGTCGTTCCCTCTCTGTCACTTTTCCTGTTTAACTGTCTCTCTCCTCCTGATCCACCAGCCCCATCACCGTACCTCTTTCCCCTCCTTCCCCACCCTCCCCATCTGCCCATCACCCACACACTCCTCCCCACCTCCCTCCCTTTATTCCAGGCTCCACTTTACACTTCTGTCAGATTCCAAAATCTTCAGCCCTTTGTTACTCTCACTTCCCAGTTTCTATCACATTTCCATACTCCACCCCTCCCTCATCTACCTGGATCCACCCGTCAACATCCAGCTCTGTCTCCATCCTTCTCTCCACTATCCTGCACAGGTCATCTTCACTCTGACTTTCAGTCCAGATGAAGGGCTTCGTGCCAAAACGTCAACTGTCCATTTCCCTCCACAGATATTATCTGACACGCTGGGAGTCTCCGGCGCTTTATGTGTTACCACGACTACGTGTCCCGTGTTACCAAGATTCACCCTGACCTCCCTCTCCCAGTCAGCGCCACCACCACTTGTCCCAGTTACCCTGTCAGTCCCGGTGGACTTTAGCACCCGGGGGAGCCGGGGAGCTCAGGACCCGCCGCCCGTGGCTGCTGCTGAATCCGCAGTGTTTCTGTTCCGTTGACGGATGCGGTGAACGAGTTAAAATTAATGGATCGGTAATTCTCACATCGTGTTTATTTCACTCTCCGCTCTTTTATATTTTCAATGACTTACTCCTGACTCCAGTCCCGGACCCGCCCCGTTTACAGACCCGGAGCGGAACCGGAGCAGATTCTCAGCCACTGGTTTTCATATCCAATCCAGAAGAAAGGATAAAGTTTCTCCGTGAATTTATTCCCAGTGAAGGTGTGGAGATGGGACTTGGTCTCCGCGTTGTAAAATGAAACTCTCCCGGACTCGTAACTGAGATGAACTCGCACCCTCCCGGGGATGGGATCGGCAGGGAGACGGGTTTGAGGGGATTTGAAAACCTTCATCTCGTCATCAAACCGCCAGATGGTCCAGAATCCGGTGTCCGGACTCAGTTCGACTCCTCCCTTCCTTTTCACAGACTCTGCGGCGACTCCCAGACCCCACAACAGATTCCCCGTCACCTCCACCTCCCAGTAATGTCTCCCCGATGTGAATCCCTCCGATCCCAGCACACAAGGCCAGACTGTGAACCTCTTCCCGGTGTCAGGGAGATTCCTCTGTGTTTCGGTCCGTCTCACACTCTTCCGATCCTCAGATGCCTCGAGCTCTGGATGCGCCGTTTCCACATCCAGGGTGACAGAGACTGGGGGGAGAAGCAGAGAATTAGAGAGTCCCCGGGGATCGGGGCGAGACTCGGGCAGCGGGACCGGGGTAGAGACCGCTGGGCCTCACACAGTCGGATGGCCGATAGGACCCTTGCCCAGGATTTTACTCAAACATAGCAGATGGATAACCAGCATCTTCCCGAGATTTTTCCCCGCGATGGAGAGCGGATTTTTCACGATCAACACACACAAAACTCTGGAGGATCTCAGCGGGTCAAGCAGCATGTGTTAAGGGAGATGTGCCGTTGGTATTTCAAGCCGAGACCTTTCCTTAAGATTGGAAAGAAAGACGGGAGATAGCAGTGGAACTGGGTATGAGGAAGAGGTGGAGCAACAACTGGATCCAGATGAGGATGGGGTGAGTGAACACTGGAGACATTGAAAGAGGAGGTAAGGCAGAATTCCTCCGTGCCGACCAACTCGCTTTAATGAACTAGTTCCATTTGCCTGTATTTGACCATTATTCCTTTAAACCTTTCCTACCTATGTGCCTGTCCAAATGTTTTTTCAATCATTGTAACTGTATCCATCTCTACAGTTTCCTTTGGCAGCCTCCTGAGCTCCAGGAAAAAGACCCAGAATATTCAGCCTCTCCTTATAACACAAACCTACCAGTTCCAGTAACATCATTGTAAATCTGTTTCATACCCTCTTAGTTTAATGACATCCTTCCTGTAGAAAGGTAACCAGATCCGAATCATAAAGACAAGAAAGTCTGCAGATGCTGGAAATCCAAAGCAACACACACAAAACCTCGGCCCAACTCATCAACTGTTTATTCATATCCAGAGCTGCTGCCTGACCTGCTGAGCTCCTCCAGCAGTTTGTTACTCTGCTCCAAATGTGGCCTTCCCAATGTCTTGTACACTCATAACGTGACGTCCCAGCTCTTGTACTCAATATTCTGACTGATGAAGGCAATCAGCTCCTGGTCTCTCAGTTCCACAACACTCTCCAGGGCCTCACTGATTCCTGTGTAAATCCTGTCCTGGTTTGCCTTCCAAAGTGCAACACACTCATCTCTCTGAATTGAAATCAGTTTCCATCCAATGGCCCAGAAACCCAATTGATCAAGATCTCGTTGTAATCTTGGATAAACCATGAGCAAGAGGGTTATGTAATGGATAACACAATACTGTTGAACCTCAGGGCGTTCCGGAGTTCAGAGTTCAATTGTGACACCATCTGTAAGGAGTTTGTATGGTCTCCCCGTCACCTCGTGCATTTCCTCCGGGTGCTCCCGATTCATCCCTCAGATTGGGGAGGAGTGGACAGTGAGGAAGACCGTCATTGCTTGCATTGAGATCTGGAGCAGCTGGGAAAATGGGCTGAAAAGTGGCAGCTGGAATTTAATGCAGACAAGTGTGAGCTGTTGCTCTTCGGTAGGACCCCAGTGTCGGTCTTTCACAGTGAATGGTCGGGCACTGAGGACTCTGTTCCACAGCAGATCTGGGAACACAGGTCCAGAATACACCGAAAGTGGTGTTACAGGTAGATAGGGTCATAAAAAAAAGCTTTTCTTTGTCCTTCATGAATCAAAATGTTGAGTACAGGAGATGGATGTTATGTTGAAGTTGCATGAGACCTGGGGCGGCCTCATTTGGGATATTGTGTACAGTTTTGGTCACCGACCTACAGGAAGGATGTAAACAAGTTTGAAACAGTACAGAGAAAATTTCCAGGGATGTTGCTGGGACTGGAGGACCTGAGTCATAAGGAAAGATTGAATAGTTTAGGATTTAATTCCTGTAACATAGAAGACTGAGGGGAGATTTGATAGAGGTATACAAAATTATGAGGGGTATAGATAGGGTAAATACAAGCAGGCTTTTTCCACAGAGGGTGTGTGGTATTACAACCAGAAGTCATGGGTTAAGGGCGAAAGATGAACAGTTTAAGTGGAAGATGAAGGGAAGCTTCTTCAGTCAGAGGGTTGTGAGAGTGTGGAACAAGCTGTGAGCACAAGGGGTTCATGCAAGCTCGATTTTAAACATTTAAGAGAAGTTTGGACGGTACATGGATGGTCGGAGTTGGAGGACCATGGTCCCGGTGCAGGTCGATGGGAGCAGGTAGTTTAAATGCTTCAGTACAGACCAGATGGGCTGAAGAGCCTGTGCTGTTCGTTTCTATCACTCTGTGACGCTGGTACAAAAACATAACGGTTTGTAGGTTAAATGGTCATTGTACATTGCCCCGTGATTAGGCTGGTTTTAAATAGTTGGGGTGCTGGGTGGAGCGGGTCGTTGGTCTGGGACGGCCTGTTTCACACTGTCTCTAAATAAATAAATAACCTTTTCACTGTCCATGAAACCACCAATTTTAGAGTCCTTCGCAAACCTACTAAACACGTCACCTACATTCTCTCCAAATCATTCATATGAATGATGAAAAACAGTGGACCCAGCACCGATCCCTGCAGAACAACCACTGGTCACAGGACTCCACCCAGACAACTCTGTATCCTATTCCAGATCGTACTGTATCCCATGTGATCTAACTCTCTGCTACCTTGTCAAATCCCTCGCTAAACTCCATGGAGACGATGTCTACTGCACTTTCATCAGCTGTAATTTATTTATTGAGATACAGCACGGAATAGGCCCTTCCGGCCCTTTGACCCCCATCACCCAGCAACCCGATTTAATCCGAGCCTGACCATGGGACAAGTTACAATGAACCCCACCACCCAGCAATCCCTGATTTAATCCGAACCCGACCATGGGACAAGTTACAATGACCCCCACCACCCAGCAACCCCTGATTTAATCCGAGCCTGATCCGATTCCTTCTTCTCCAGCCCTTTAGCTTTCCCAATCCCCTGCTTCACCTATCACCTTCTAGCTAGCCTCTCTCCCCTCTTCCCACCTTTTTGTCCTGTCATCTCCCCTCTTCAATTTTAGTCCTGAAGAAAGATCACAGCCCAAACCATCAACTTTCTCACTGAGGGAAGTGGGTATATATGGAATTTGCTGCTAAAGGAAGCCGTATAAACAGGCATAACTGGAATATTATAAAATCAATTTAGGCAGGTACAACCATAGGCAATGGTTAGAAGGATATGTGTCCGTGTCTCTGACAATGTGTCCCACTCCGATGGTGCATTTGGATATTATCAGTATATCAATGTATCAATGTGTGTGTGTGTGTGTTGGTTGTGGTAAATATCAGTGTGTGTGTGCACACATTGAAGGTGAGAGTGTACATTGAACTATTTGTATGTTACAGTGTGTGTTGACATTGCGTGACACGTATGTGAATTGTTCAAATAGAAACCATTCACTGTGTCTGAAGAGAATAGTTTCCAGGTTACTGAGGGGACTAACAATGTGCGATGCTGAGGCTCTGACTACAATCTGCTGAACCTTCTTGTGAATGTGTGTGATGGAGATTTGCCAGACCAGTTATGCTGTGTCCACTAGTGTTAATGCTGGTTGGTGTGTCCTGGCTCAGTCTTCAATGTGGTGGTTTGATAACAACAGTGAGACTGGCGAGTCCAGCAGGGAGCAGAGCTGAGTCCATCGGCATGCATTTGCGGACACGGTGAGTGGCACGAAGGACTGGTGTATTTTTCTGACAATCCCTGTCACCACAACGATAAACATTTTATCCCCTTTAATGACATTAATGGAATATTAATTCCAGAGCTACCATGTCAGGACTCAAACTCGTGCATTGGCTTGTTTGTCCAGTGCAAATGGGATCAGGATGCAGTGATTCACCTAACAGACCAGTGAATTGTTTGTATTTTGCCCCTGGTTTGGTGTGTTCAAGGGTCTGACATCTCCAGCTGACCATGTGGCAGTGATGTGTCCCAGCAGGTGGGGTCGGTGCTGGAATTAATCTGTATTATTTACCTCGCTTAATTCCATCAAACGGGTCTCCCAATGCTATGACGAACAAATTGGGGCGATAGATTTTTTCGACCAGCAGGGCACCGTCTGTCACTGACAATGTATGGTCTTCATCACTACTCCTGTAAATATTATACATGTAGTTATAAACAGAGCATTTAGCGATATTTGAACTATTTTACAAATCCATCCAGAGTTTCAGTAAAGACCATCTCCTACCTCCTTTTCCGACGAGCTTCCTCCTGAAATAAATCAAACACAGATTTGAATTGACTGATATGACCATCGGCATCCCGACAGCAGGAATCTGAGACAAGTTATTAAAAATTGCTGAAAATTCCCACTTACTCCCACTGACACACAAGGAGAAAGTGGGACACAAAACCACGGGAGAAAGTACAAGGAATGTTTATGAAATTTATAACATAACTGAGAGGATGGAACTTACAGGAGAGACTGGACAGGCTGTGCATTTTTATCTGGGTACGATGTCAGGGAGGATCAGATGGAGGAATTTAACATTCTGAATGGATTTGATGGGGTGGAAGTGGAGAAAATATTTCTGCTTGTGTAAGACCAAAAGTCAAAGATAAAACATCAGTTGGTCGTTAATAAATCCCTCAAGAAATATGGCGAAGAGAATATCTGAACCACACTGATAACTGTATCTGGATGTTACTCTGAGTCTCAAGGGATATTATACATCATTCCCGAAAAGGTTGCAGACTGCCGTGTGATGTACAGATGTTGTGGGAGGCCAGTTTAGGACGATGACAATCCTGAACAGTCAGGATGTCCACATGGTGGAAATCAGTATACAACGTATAAAATATGTTGAGATATAATACATCATTTTGTGACTGTGCACTTTTACAGATCCAAACTGGAATCTCTCACCATGAGGAATATCACACTGTCTTGTTGATCCATCTGTTCCTGTAACTTTGAGATTTCCTCCTGGATGGAATTTAAATTCTCTTGAATCTCTCGAAGATTTTTCTCCATTGGATTCAGAATCCTCTCCTCTTCTTCCCTGAGATCTCGGAGTGCACGCTGCTCTTTCTCAGTGAGAACCCGGCGCAGTTCAGCAAAATGGGATGTGATCTGGGACTGAAAGCTGTGTGACTGTTCCTGTCAAATGAAAGGAGAGGCGAGTTTACTATTTGAGGCTATTTTTTGTATTTCCTTCTGACATGGAAGGGAACCATTCAGCCCATTAAAGTCTCTGCTGGTTCTCAGAACAATCCCCCCCCCATCACATTCCCCCACGTCTCCCTGAAACATATACTCCGTCTCTGGCCCACTAACCCCGACCTGATTCACAGACCACCCAACGTCACAAGGTTAATTACAGTCGCCAATTTACCGTTCAACCATGCAATGTCGGCTAAAGGAAGGTACTGGTTATGGGGAGAACATGCATACTCCACGCAGACAGCTCGTCAAGTCAAGTCAAGTTACTTT
Organism: Hemitrygon akajei; assembly: GCF_048418815.1. Classification (NCBI taxonomy): domain Eukaryota; kingdom Metazoa; phylum Chordata; class Chondrichthyes; order Myliobatiformes; family Dasyatidae; genus Hemitrygon; species Hemitrygon akajei. The sequence continues at coordinate 207,643,627 of NC_133125.1, forward strand.
TTATTGTCATTTCGACCATAACTGCTGGTACAGTACACAGTAAGAACGAGACAACGTTTTTCAGGACCATGGTGCTACATGAAACAGTACAAAAACTACACTGAACTATAGAAAAACAACAGAGAAAGAAAAAACTACACTAGACTACAGAACTACCCAGGACTGCATTAAGTACACAAAACAGTGCAGGCATCACAATAAATAATAAACAAGACAATAGGCACAGTGGAGGGCAGTAAACTCCAGAGGTTAGGATCGAACCCAGGGCACTGGAGCTGCGATACTCTGCTATTCTGCATTAAAGGGAACAAAACTACACAACAAGATTGTAAATTCTGCTCAGGAAGCCTCACCCGAACTCCAGAAATCTTCTCTTTCTGTTGCTGCTCCATTTCCTGAAAGTCTGATTTCTTTTTTGCGAGAGAGTCCAAGGAAGATTTAACCCGACCCTGGGAATCAGAGAGTACAGAAATTAGACCAAAATATGCAACTAAGTAAAGAGCTGATCAAAACCTGGTTAGTTTTACCTTGTAGATTTCAGCGGCTTCGTTAACCGGCATGAAGTTGTGAGACTTGTGTTCTCGCGCATCTCTACAGATCAGGCAGATCAGTGTCTTGTCCGTCTCACAAAACAGCTTCAATTCTTCCCCATGTTTCTCACAGCGAATTTTATTTTCCTTCTCTTTCGGATTCTGGTTTAGTTTTCGAGCTTTCTCAGACAGATTTGCTAAGGCCCGATTGACCTTGAGGGTGCGGACTGCAAACTCATATCTACATTCCGGGCAGGAGTTTCTCTCCTCCCTTACCCAACACCGTGTGATGCAGGAGCGGCAGAAGTTGTGTCCACACTCCAGTGACAGCGGATCGGTGAAGAAATCCAGGCAGATGGGACAAATTGTCTCCTCGGTCCAACTCTCGACCTGTCCTTTCGAAGCCATGTTAACTCCCGGTACAGGGTCCTTTCACTTTCGGGGAGCTGCTGAACGCCTGCAGTACCGGGAATGCCCACTAGGGGCGCTGCAGTCTCGGGAATGAATGTTCCTTTTCAGTGAAGCAGGAATCGTGTTCATTTCCACAGCAGCGATCAGAAACACATTAAACCAGTCTAACATTGATAAAGCCGGAGGGAAGAGCTTGGTTCAGTCTAAGGCAGAACTGAAGAGACAAGTCTTGAAAATATGTTTCTGTGGTCATTACAGAAACCTGGTTGCAAGGTGGAGATGTCTGGGAATTAAATATCCAAGGGTATCAGGTAATACGGACAGATAGGCAGGAAGGCAGAGGAGGTGGGGTGGCGCTCTTGATTAGCGATGAGATCAGGGCGATTGCGTGAGACGATGTAAGATCTACGGAGCAGAATGTTGAAGGGAGAAAATCACTGGTGGGTCTTGTCTATAGGCCACCTAATAAAAATATTGCAGTGACAGAAGCGATTAACCAAGAAGTAACTGAGGCTTGTAAGAACGGAATATTCAGTTGTCATGGGGGATTTTAACTTCCACATAGATTCGGTGAATCAGGTTGGTCAAGGAAGTCTTGAAGAGGACTTCATAGAATGCATCCATGATGGCTTTCTTGAGCAGCATGTTAGTGAACCTACAAGGGAAAATGCTATGTTAGATCTGGTACTGTGCAATGGGACAGGTAAGACTAACGATTTTGTAGTCAGGGATCCTCTTGGAAAGAGTAATCATACTGTGATTGAATTTCGCATTCAGATAGAGGATGAAATAGTTAGATCTAAAACTAGTGTATTATGCTTGAACAAGGGAGACTCCAACGGGATGAGGGAAGAGATGACTAATGTGAATTGGGAGTACAAGCTCTTTGGTAGGACAGCTTGGAGGAACAATGAAATACTTCCAAAGAGATTTTTCACAATGTTGAACAAAAGTATATTGCAGTCAAAAGAAAGGACAGTAAGTGTGGGGCAGCCACTCCTGGATAACTAAGGAAATAAAAGATATAAGATTAACAGCTCAAGTGTCCCTTGGAAGACGAGAAGGGGAAATTGATATTGGGTGATAAGTAAATGGCTAAGGCATTGACCGACTCTTTTGTGTCGGTCTTCACGATGGAGGACACATCTAATTTGCCAAAGAAGGATGTTATGTACAAAAAGGGAGGTGAGGACCTCAATAAAAATAGAACATAGAGCAATACAGCACAGTACAGGCCCTTCGGCCCACAATGTTGGCCGACCCTTAAACGCTGCCTCCCATATAACCCTCCACCTTAGATTCCTCCATATACCTGTCTAGTAGTCTTTGAAATTTCACTAGTGTATCTGCCTCCACCACTGAATCAGGCAGTGCATACCACGCACCAACCACTCTCTGAGTGAAAAACCTTCCTCTAATATCCTCCTTGAACTTCCCTCCCCTTACCTTAAAGCCATGTCCTCTTGTATTGAGCAGTGGTGCCCTGGGAAGAGGAGCCGGCTGTCCACTCTGTCTATTTCTCTTAATATCTTGTCTATTTCTCTTAATATCTTGTATACCTCTCATCCTCCTTCTCTTCAGAGAGTAAACCCCTAGCTCCTTTAATCTCTGATCATAATGCATACTCTCTAAACGAGGCAGCATTGTGGTAAATCTCCTCTGTACCCTTTCCAATGCCCGGCGGGGGTTCTGCCCCGTCCTCCTCTTCCGCCCGAACCCTGGGATTATGCCCCGCACCCGCCTAGAGGTCCGTGTCGTGCCCAGGCCTCCGGTGTTTCCGCCTGGCAGGCGGCCCTACCCGGGACATATGCGGCCCGCCCAGGGAGGGCTCTCCGCCAGCCCATCTAGCCACCTAGACCTGTCTGTCTGCCTGCCTGAACCCCCGGGTACCTGTCTACCTGCCTGCCTGAACCCCGGGTACCCGTCTGCCTGCCTGAACCCCCCGGGTACCCGTCTGCCTGCCTGAACCCCCCGGGGACCTGCCGATCTGCCTGAACCCCCCGGGTACCCGTCTGCCTGCCTGAACCCCCCGGGGACCTGTCGACCTGCCTGCCTGAACCCCTGGAACCTGTCTGCCGGAACCCCGGGAGCCTGTCTACCTGAACCTGAACTCCGGGAGCCCGCTCCGCTCTGCCCGCCTGGACTCCATCTACCTGAACCCCAGCTCTACCTTCAAATGCCATGGCATCCCCATCCTGTCCTCCCCCAGTACTTCAGTGTCTGCGTCCTGCGTTTGGGTCCATCCGGCCGAGTTCCTGACAGAACGAACACTGCGTAGACGCAGCGGCACAGGCACTGGAGGCTAGTTCTCGTTACCCTGGGGTCCTCTCTGCTCTGGATATTCCCACCCCCCCACCCGTACCGTCCTTGGCCCTCCAGCCCCGCTTTGGTCGCCAGGAGACTCCCTCGCCGGGGGGGGGGGGGTGGGGGGGGGGGGGGGGGGAAGAAATACTGTCAGGGTCCCGTCCGGAATCCGCGTTCCGGGTTTTGATCCGGTCCGAGGGTTCCGGACTCCGGGTCCTGCAGTTGTCCCACCCGTCACCCGTGATCTAGTTCGGACCCTCCAGGCTCAAGGAGGCACACCTGTAACTCTTTGAGCTGCAGGTGTTTATAAGGGGCCTTGGGACCGGGACCAGGCGGGTTGTCGTTTTGTTCTGTTTCCCCACCGGCTCCGAACTCTTCTCTGCATTCTGTTATTCTGCCCGGGCTCAGATCTCCTCATCGTGCTTCTCTGCCCCGTACCAGTACTGCCAGGTTGGTCCCCTCCCCCCACCTTTCTTCCCATGCGCTGGTCCGCTTCTCCGCTCGTTTGTGTTGTTCGCGCGGTCGCGCTGTCTGCCGGTCTTTCCCGATTTTCCTGTTATCATGACTGTTGTGTTGGTCACCCTGGACCTATGCCCGTTCCTACCCTTTGCCTCTGTCGGGCGGATCCGAACGACCCGCCGCGGCCCGGCGATGGTTCTGCCCATTCCTATCCCTTGCCTCCGTCGAGCAGATCCGGCCGACCTGCCGCTGCCGGGCGGGGGTTCTGCCCCGTCCTCCTCTTCCGCCCGAACCTTGGGATTGTGCCCCGCTCCCGCCTAGGGGTCCGCTTTGTGCCCAGGCCTCCGGTGTTTCCGCCTGACAGGCGGCCCTACCCGGGATATATGCGGCCCGCCCAGGGAGGGCTCTCCGCCAGCCTATCTAGCCACCTAGACCTGTCTGCCCGCCTGCCTGAACCCCGGGGACCTGTCTGCCCGCCTGCCTGAACCCCGGGGACTTGTCTGCCTGCCTGCTTGAACCTGAACTTCGGGAGCCCGCTCCGCTCCGCCTGCCTGAACTCCATCTATCTGAACCCGAGCTCTACCCTTAAATGCCATGGCATCCCCATCCTGCCCTCCCTCTAGTACTTCAGTGTCTGCGTCCTGCGTTTGGGTCCATCCGGCCGCGTTCCTAACAGAGAGCTAACACTCCATAAACTTTCTTAACTACCCTATCTACCTGAGAGGCAACTTTCAGGGATCTGTGGACATGTACCCCCAGATCCCTCTGCTCCTCCACACTACCAAGTATCCTACCATTTACTTTGTACTCTGCCTTGGAGTTTGTCCTTCCAAAGTGTACCACCTCACACTTCTCCGGGTTGAACTCCATCTGCCACTTCTCAGCCCACTTCTGCATCCTATCAATGTCTCTCTGTAATCTTCGACAATCCTCTACACTATCCACAACACCACCAACCTTTGTGTCGTCTGCAAACTTGCCAACCCACCCTTCTTACCTCCACATCCAGGTCGTTAATAAAAATCACGAAAAGTAGAGGTCCTAGAACAGATCCCTGTGGGTCACCACTAGTCACAACCCTCCAATTCTAATGTACTCCCTCCACCACGACCCTCTGCTTTCTGCAAGCCAATTCTGAATCCACCTGGCCAAACTTCTCTGGATCCCATGCTTTCTGACTTTCTAATTAAGCCTACCGTGTGGTAAAATCACTGTCACTAAAGAGATAGTGATGAGAAAACTAGAGAGCTTGAAGGTAGTCAGAGGAGTAAAAACGGTAGTGAAAGGTAAATTTATAGCAACTTTTAAATAAGTTAATGGTATAAAACACGGGATGTGGAGAGAATCTGCTGTGAGGAGACCGATGCTGTGGCGATGGCAAAGATGTAGCTGTAGGAATCACCACAGGACTGGACATTGTACGTCACAGTGTGGAAAACATTCAACTCCTGATTACCAATTCCTTTCTTGACTTCACCACATACGGACGGCTCCAAAGGCCTGGTCTCACTTGCTCTGAACACGACCTTCTTCCTAAATTCTGTGTCCGGGCTGCTGGTCGTTATAGATAAGGGGGTTTAGCTAGAACCACCAAGCTACGGAAAAATACTGGGGTGATGATTATGTTATGCTATGATGGAATCTTAAATGGTATAAAAAGGGGCATTTTCTTTATGCAGTGGGAGAGTTTTGTCTGACGCTAGATCAAAGGTGTTAGTGTTGAGATTTAGAGAAGATAGAGACGAGGGGAGAGGGACTAGGGACGGGGATCTGTGAGAAAAAATGTCGAATCTATGACGCTCTTCTGACATTGCAGAGATCGGCTCAGTGAATGATAAGAATTATTTTGATTCCGTACTGCAACTACTGCAGACTTTTGATTTTTCTATCTGTATTGCATTTGGGCTGGTTCTAATGAGGTGTTTTATTGTGGCCTTGAACACGTGTGCAGCTTCTGCTTTATCTGTGAGTGCGTATGTGAATATCCTGAGCTGAATCAGAAAATAACACAAAATGAATGTTAAATATCAGTTTCTTTATACCCCGTGCGGCCAGCAGGTGGCGGAATTGCTCCAGTTATTCACTCTCACTCTCTGCTTTCACCCAGTCGGGACGGAGTGTGTCAACAGATGCCAAGTGCACACTCGCCGCTCCCCACTGTCCAGCAGGGGTTGTGGGAATTACTCTGGTACACCTCACCCCCGGTCCTTACCAGGGAGGGAGCATCACAGACTGAGGGGATCATAATCGAAACCCTCTGGTTTCCTTAGCTGTGTACGTCTCGGGAAGATACTGTCTGGTCCCGTCAAACTTGTGAGATTGAGTCGGCTCTCGCACCCCAAACCCCGGTTTGTGTTGATGCTGTGTAATTTGCTACCCTGTTAGATATTAGTGCCACGGAGTTTCAGACAGTACACTGCATTCGAACAAAGGAAATATATTTATGAATCTTAACTAAAGGGTTAGTAAAGAAAAACAAAAAGAGAAGGACCATTTTAATTAAACAGTTAAATGTTCACAAGTTGGAGCTCAACGTTTCACCATATTCACCGATCCTCAATCGGTCTCAGCACCGGACCATCGAATCACGGTCCCGCACCGGATCGAATCTCACGACCTGTTCTCTCCAGCATCTTCTCTCTTCATCTACCCCCGAACAAAAGCCCCAAGATCAACTTCAGTGTCCCTCACCAGAAAAACCTCCCCTAGTTCCACCATCTTGACAGGATGACACACATTCCTCATCATCCCTTATCTTGAACAATGAGCCGAACAGGCTGAGAGCAGAACAGACTGATCTCACAGAGCTGCTGAATGAAATACCTACCACAGAACAGTAAAAACGTGACCCAGGGCGTTACACAAGGTACAGAAGTCTGGGAACACGGTGACTCAGCAGCTGTCGAGGGAAAAGTCATCAACAGCTAACACAGGCATTACAGACCGTCAGAGTCTCTTTATCCTCAGTGTGGGAAAGTCAGATACTACAGGGAGTGGATATAAGGTGAGAGGAGAAGGTTTAAAGCAGATTGATGAGGCAAGTTTGTTTTACAGAGAGAATGGTCGGTGCCGGCAACGGTCTGTCAGGGGAGGTGGTGAGAGCAGATTGAACAACATTTTTGTGGTATTTAGACAGGGAATGGAGGGTTGTGGACCATGTATAGTCAGATGGGATGAGATTGAATTGGCACAATGTCCAGCACAGACTTGTGGGACGAATGGTCTGTTTCTGTGCTGTATTGTTCAATGTTCAATATTCAGCAGCTGTGGGCAAAGCTTTCAACAACAACAACAACAGCAACTGGTATTTAGGTACAGTTGCTGTGTAAATGCAATAAAGTGTCCCGGGTGCTTACACAGACGTGTTTATCACTGGATACAAAAACGAATGCAGATGTTATATCTTTGGCTCCTCACTGAAACCTGGAACATCTGGACAGCAGAGATGAACACATCAGGATGCTCTTTATCAAACCCAGCTCAGTATTCAATACTGTCATCCTCTCAAAACTAATCACTAAGCTGCAAGATCTTGGCCTCAATAACTTCTTGTGCAAATGGATCCTCAATTTCCGCACTTGCCCACCCTTGTCAGGTCAGATTGGCAACATCTCCTCCACAATCTCCATCAGCTCAGATGCACCACAAGGCTGTGTTCTCGGACCCTGCTCAACTCGATTTACACTCCTGACCGTGTGGCTGAGCACAGCTCCAATGCCAGGGTTAAGTTTGCTGGTGACACCACTATCTCAGGCCAGTCAAAGGTGGTGATGAATCAGCATATCGGAGGAGACTGAAAATCTGGCTGAGAGGCACCAGAACAACAACCTCCTAATGTTAGCAAGACTGAGGAGCTGATTATTGACTTCGGGAAGAGGAAACTAGAGCTCCATGAGCCAGTCCACACTGGAGGATCGGAGGTGGAGAGGGTCGGCCACTTTAAATTCCTCGGTGTTATCATTTCGGAGGAACTGACCGGGGCCCAGCACAAATCTGCACAATTATGAAGAAAGCAGACAGCGTGTCTGTTTCCTCCGGGGTTTGCCAAGATTTAGCACAACATCTAAAACCTTGACAAACTTATATAGGTGAGTGGTGGAGAGCATATTTACTGGCTGCATCACAGTCTGGTCTGGAATCACCAATACCCCAGCACTGAGCACATCTACACAGACCATTGTTGCAGGAAAGCTGCACACCCCCACCACCCGGCCCATGCTCTCTTCCCACTGCTGCCATCAGGACCCACATGATCCAATTCAGATTCACCCTAACCCCCACCACCCGGCCCATGCTCTCTTCCCACTGCTGCCATCAGGACCCACATGATCCAGTTCAGATAACTTCAAATTCACTCGCCCCATCACTGAACTGTTCCCACAACCTATGGACTCACTTTCAAGTACACGTCATCACATGTTCTTGATATTCATTGCTTATTTATTTATTTCTAGTTTTACTTCCTCATTATATTTGCAGTTTGTTGTCTTTTGCACACTGGTTGTCTGCCCTGTTTGTGCAATCTTTCATTGATTCTATTGTGGTTGTTGGATTTATTGAGTATGCCCGCAAGAAAATGAATCTCAGGTTTGTATATGGTGACATATACGTAGTTTGATAATAAATTTACTTCGAACTTTGGACTGAATACAGTGAACATGAGGGACAGGGGATGCTCTACACAGAGTGCATTGGTTACCCCTGTGTAATCAAACATACCAAAGTCCAAAATATTAAATGGCGCAAATGTAGATGTGTGTATTAAGAAATAGCTGCAGATGTGGCTCTTTGGCCCTTTGTGTCTGTCCTGTCCTTCACTCAGAACATCTGACCTTTGACCTCAGAGCCACTTTCCTGTGCCATCCCCTTTATCACGGAGCCCCAGAAATCGAGAAACCTTGTGGAGAGAATTCCAAAGTTTCACTGTGTTCTGGGTGAGCCAGGTGAAACATCATTCCTGCCTCTGCTCTGTCAATACCCTGAGAGACTGTGTCTGTCTCGGTCACACCACCTCTTATTCTTCTAACTTTGAGACAGGCCCAGCAGTGTAATCTCTCTGAGGACACTAGTAGAGGATAAAGCTTTAAAGTGAGAGGGTCAAAGTTGAAACAGGGTGTTATGTTTCAGGACATTACTATTCTCCTCACTGAAACCCCCAGCTTCAAACTGATCCGTCAAGGGACACATCACTAATTACTCTTTTTCTTCCAACAGATTCACAGAATCTGCTAAATAATCTTGTGTCTTCTTTTTGCCCTCCCGATTCCCCTCTTCAGTGTACTCCTACATTCCTTCATTTTCGCAATGGAATCGCTTCATTCCAGTTAATTTCACCTAACAAACAATTCCATCATGTTCCTGAACAGAGTCTGAATAACCCTTGTCAGCCAGGGTTTCCTCATCCCACACACACAAAATGCTGGTGGAACACAGCAGGCCAGGCAGCATCTATAAGGAGAAGCACTGTCGATGTTTCGGGCCGAGACCCTTCATCAGGACTAACTGAAAGGAGAGATACTAAGAGCTGGAAAGGTGATTGGCGAAAGTGATACAGAGCTGAAGAAGGGAAAGGATCATGGGACGGGAGGCCTCAGGAGAAAGGGGGGGGGGGGGCAAGCACCAGAGGGAGAAGGAGAACAGGCAGGGTGATGGGCAGAGAGAAAAAAAAATCTAATGTTGTGGAATAGAGGGACCTGGGTGTAGAGATGCACAGTTCACTGAAAGGGTTTCGCCAATCACCTTTCCAGCTCTTAGCTTCATACCACCCTCTCCGGTCTTCTCCTATCATTTCGCATTTCTCCCTCCCCCCACTACTTTCAAATCTCTTACTATCTTTCCTTTCAGTTAGTCCTGACGAAGGGTCTCGGCCCGAAATGTCGACAGTGCTTCTCCTTATAGATGCTGCCTGGCCTGCTGTGTTCCAGCAGCATTTTTTGTGTGTTGTTTGAATTTCCAGCATCTGCAGATTTCCTCGTGTTCCCTCATCCCATCAGTGCTGACCTTCACTCCAACAGGAACATGCAGATCCCGAAACCCTCCAAACTCTCTTCAGGATCCTCACTCACAAGATGTCTGTTTACTTGGGAACACCCTCCTGTTCCACTCCTCTTGCCCTCGGCCCTTTCTATCCTCCCTCAGTTCAGTCTGTCCATTAATCTGAAGAGAAATAGGGAGAGAAAAGTTCCCCTTCAGTGTCTGTGTGTGGAGCAAAGAGGGATAAGTGAGGTCTGGTTCCCCTCCTCTGTGTTTACTGGAATGGAAGCTGGTGTATTTAGGGAAGAGAATAAATAGTATTGTCCTGAAACACGACAAACAAGAGGTGATGCTGGAAGCCTTAAACACGTAAAGCTGGATGAACTCCTGGGGCTGATCAAGTCCGTCCTCAGACCTTGTGGGGAAGCCATGGAAGAAGTTGCTGGGGCTTTGCTGAGATAATTTGAATATCAAATACTGAACTTTACCCCACACCAACAGCCCCTGTGGCATGAGGTCCTGGGTGAGCTGATACAAAACTGGTTTGTGGTTGGAGGCAGAGGGTGGTAGTGGAGGGTTGTTTTTCACACTGGATGTCCGTGACGATTGCTGAACCACGGGCATCGTTGCTGCCTCCATTCTGTTTGTTATTCATGTTAATAAATTTGATGAGAGTGTAGGAGCATGGTTAGTAAGTTTGTGGAAGTGAGGCAAGAGGGGAAAAAAATTAAAGGGGCCCTGAGGGCAATGTTTACACAGAGAAGGTGGTAGGTGTATCGAACGAGCTGCCTCAGGGAGTGACAGCGGCAGGTAACTACACCTTTTAAAAGACATTTAGACAAATGTATGCACATGAAACATAGGACAATAAAACCATAAGAGAAAGGGGCAGAAGTAGGCCATTCAGCCCATCGAGTCTGCTCCAACATTCCCATCACGGGCCAATCCAATTCTTCCAGTCATTCCCACTCACCTGATTTCACCCCATACCCTTTGATGCCCTGGCTTATCAAGAACCTATCTATACACCCAATGATTTGGCCTCCTTATCTGCTCGTGGCAACAAATTCCACAGATTTACCATCCTTTGACTAAAGTAATTTCTCCACATCTCAGTTCTAAATGGACGTCCTTCAATCCTGAATTCGTACTCTCTTGTCCTAGGATCCCCTACCACGGGAAATAACTTTGCCATATCTAATCTGTTCAGGCCTGTTAACATTCGGAATGTTTCTGAGATCCCCTCTCAATCTCCTGAACTTCAGGGAATGCATCCCAAGAGCTGCCAGACGTTCCTGATATGGTAACCCTTTCATTCCTGAAATCATTCTCATGAATCTTCTCTGAACCCTCTCCAATGTCAGTACATCCTTTCTAAACTAAGGAGCCCAAAACTGCACACAATACCCCAAGTGTGGTCTCACGAGTGCCTAATAGAGCCTCAACATCACATACCTGCTCTTAAGTTCTATACCTCTAGAAATGAATGCCAATATTGCATTCGCCTTCTTCACCACCGATTCAACCTGGAGGTTAACCTGCAGGGTATCTTGCACAAGGACTCCCAAGTCCCTTTGCACCTCTGCGTTTATTTCTTTCACTAAAGTGCATGATCATACACTTTCCGGCATTGTATTTAATTTGCCACTTCTTTGCCCATTCCCCTAAACTATCTAAGTCTCTCTGCAGGCTCTCTGCTTCCCCAACACTACCTGCTCCTCCACCTATCTTTGTATCATCGGCAAATTTAGCCACAAATCCATTAATACCGTAGTCGAAATCATTTCCATACATCGTAAAAAGCAACGGTCCCAACACCGACCCCTGTGGGAATCCACTAGTAACCGGCAGCCATTCTCTGTTCCCATTCTCTGTTTTCTTCTGACCAGCCAATGCTCCACCCAGGCCAATAACTTCTCTGTAATTCCATGGGCTCTTACCCATTGTTAAGCAATCTCATGTGCGGCATCTTGTCAAAGACCTTCTGAAAATCCAAGTGCACCATGTTTACTGCATCTCCTTTATGTGCCCTGCTTGTAATTTCCTCAAAGTATTGCAGTAGGTTTGTCAGGCAGGATTTTTCTTTCAGGAAACCATGCTGGCTTTGGCCTATCTTGTCATGTGCCTCCATGTACTCTGTAATCTCATCTTTAGCAATCAATTCCAACAAATTTCCAACCATTGATGTCAGGCTAACAGGTCTAACAAATTTGATCGTCGGAGTGGACTGAGGCAGAGTGGGACGGCTTTGACTCAATCAGGCTTCGGCGAGTACAAGCAGAGGCAAGGTTTGAACTGGGCTGAACCGCGCAGGCGCGTGAAAGTCGGCCTCTGAGATCAACGGGGGAATTTAAAAAGCGAGCAGAGGTTGAGTACGAGCTTCACTCCATGTGAGGTAAGGCCGGATAAGCTCCTTTAATTAATCTAATTAGCTTAGGAGTAGGGAACGGAGGCAGAAGCTAGGGCAGTTGAGTGCTCCACTTGCAGTATGTGGGAAGTCAGGGCGAGCACAGCTGTCCCTGATGACTACACCTGCGACAGGTGCATCCAGCTGCAGCTCCTGACAAACCGTGTTATTGAGCTGGAGCTGGATGAACTTCGGATCATTTGGGAGGCAGAGGCAGAAATAGACAGGAGTTTCAGGCAGATAGTCACCTCTAGAAGTCAGTAGACAGGTAGCCGGGTGACTGTCAGGAGAGGGAAGGGGAATGACAGACTGAGCAGAGCACCCCTGTGGCCGTTCCCATCAACAATAAGTATACCGTTTTGGATACTGTTGGTGTGGATGACCTACCAGGGACAAGTTGCAATGGTTGCGTCTCTGACACCGAGACTGGGCCCTCAGCTCAGAAGGGAAGGAGGGAAAAGAGGAGAGCAGTAGTGATAGGGGATTCGATAGTTAGGGGAACAAATAGGAGATTCTGTGGAAGAGATCGAGAATCCCGAATGCTCTGTTGCCTCCCTGGTGCCAGGGTCCGCGATATCTCGGATCGAGTTCTCCATATTCTCAAGAGGGAGGGTGAGCAGCCGGATGTCGTGGTCCATGTAGGGACCAATGACGTGGGTAGGAAGCATGAGGAGGTACTGAAAGGTGAGTTTAGGGAGCTAGGTGCCAAGTTAAAGGACAGGACCTCCAGGATAGCAATCTCAGGATTGCTAACAGTGCCACGTGCAGGTGGGTTTAGAAATAGTAAGACAGTGCAGATTGTTACGCCTGTGCCCAACTCTGAGGGGTCGAAGGGTCCCAAAGTAGCCCCCTCCTTTTTGAGAATCACAAGATCGCTATTAATTCAGGTCAGGAGATCCAGGAAATGAGAGAGAGACGTTTGGAATGTCTTGGCACCTCGGCGATACAAAGCTACGGGAAACGGCCATTGTCTCTTGGAGACGGAATTGTGTATTGAGTACGGTGATATTTATTTGAAGCCCTCAGGGTATGACCAAAAGTGGGCTGGTTGAGGGGAGGCATCCCTCCACCCAGATTGACATCTGAGACCCTTTGAGTCAGGATAAAAGAGGGTCTGGGGGAACAGCCCCTTCAGACGCACCAGAAGAAATGCGAGAAATCCTGTAACAGCATAATAGCGAAAGCCGGTGGAAAGCCCACGTGCGTCCTTTTCCATTTGCATCGGAATTGGTGGGCCTTGCCACGGAAGAACGGCTTTAGCTAAAACAAAGGAGAAATCAGCCCCAACGACTCTCGAAGGATTGACATCATGAAAGGACTGGGAAAGTTTTAAACTCTCTCTCTTGACTCCACCCAAAGGCTGCAGCCTGGAGCTTGAATGAACTTGAGTGACTTTTATATTTCCATCGGACAATATATTATCCCCTAGACAACGATAGAGTTATTTCTTATTGATTATTATTATACCCGCGCTTTTAGATTTAGTATTGACGACGTATATTATCTGTATGTTTGCATTGATATTATTTTTGTGTATTTTTATCAATAAATACTGTTAAAAATAGTACCATCAGACTTCAACGGACGTCTCCATCTTTGCAGGTAAGTGACCCAGTTACGGGGTTCGTAACAAGATCAACACGTGGCTGAAGACATGGTGCAGGAGGGAGGGCTTCAGATTTATAGATAATTGTGCAGTTTTCCAGGGAAGGTGGGACCTGTTCCGGCGGTACAGTTTACATCTGAACTGGAGGGGGACAAATATCCTTGCAGGTAGGTTTGCTAGAGAGGCTCCAGTGGATTTAAACTAGATACGAGGGGGAAGGGGAACCAAAGTGTAGGAACAGATGTATGGGAGAAGGAAGAGAAAGAAGACAGTAAAGTTCTTTGCATTGTTAGAGATAAACAGAGCGGAAGAGCTGGAGAATTTCTTAAATGCATTTATTTTAATGCTAGGAGCATTGTAAGAAAGGTGGATGAGCTTAGAGCATGGATTGATACCTGGAAATATGATGTTGTAGCTATTAGTGAAACATGATTGCAGGAGAGGTGTGATTGACAACTGAATATTCCTGGATTTCGTTGCTTCTTGTGTGATAGAATCGGAGGGACAACAGGGGGAGGTGTTGCGTGGCTTGTCAGAGAAAATATTACAGCGGTGCTCTGGCAAAATAGATTAGAAGGGTGGTCTAGGGAGGCTATTTGGGTGGAATTAAGGAATGGGAAAAGTGTAGTAACACTCATAGGGGTGTATTATAGACCACCTAATGGGCAGCGAGAATTGGAGGAGCAAATATGCAAGGAGATAGCAGATATTTGTAGTAAGCACAGGGTTGTGATTGTGGGAGATTTTAATTTTCCACACATCGACTGGGAAGCCCATACTGTAAAAGGGCTGGATGGTTTGGAGTTTGTAAAATGTGTGCAGGATAGTTTTTTGCAGCAATACATAGAGGTACCAACTACAGAAGGGGCAGGATTGGATCTCCTGTTAGGGAATGAGATAGGTCAGGTGACGGAGGTATGTGTTGGGGAGCACATCGGGTCCAGTGATCACAATGCCATTAATTTATGGAGAAGGATAGGACTGGACCCAGGGTTGAGATTTTTGATTGGAGAAAGGCTAACTTTGAGGAGATGCGAAAGGATTTAGAAGGAGTGGATTGGGACAATTTGTTTTATGGGAAGGATATAATAGAGAAATTGAAGTCATTTAAAGGTGAAATTTTGAGGGTACAGAACCTTTATGTTCCTGTTAGGTTGAAAGGAAAGGTTAAAATTTTTAGAGAGCCATGGTTTGCAAATGATATTGGAAACTTGGTTAGGAAAAAGAGAGATATTTACAATAAATATAGGCAGCATGGAGTAAATGAGGCTAAAAGAAGATACGAGGCTGCTTTGGCAAGTAAGGTGAAAATAAATCCAAAGGGTTTCTACAGTTATATTAATAGCAAAAGGATAGTGAGGGATAAAATTGGTCCCGTAGAGAATCATATTGGACAGCTATGTGTGGAGCCTAAAGAGATGGGGGAGATTTTGAACAATTTCTTTTTTTCGGTATTCACTAAGGAGAAGAATATTGAATTGTATAAGGTAAGGGAAACAAGTAGGGAATTTATGGAAACTATGACGATTAAAGAGGAGGAAGTACTGACACTTTTAAGGAATATAAAAGTGGATAAATCTCCGGATCCTGACAGGATTTTCCCTAGGACCTTGAGGGAAGTTAGTGTAGAAATAGCAGGTGCATATTTCAAATGTCATTAGAAACGGTGATGGTGCCGGAGGATTGGCGTATTGCTCATGTGGTTCCATTGTTTAAAAAGGGTTCTAAGAGTAAACCTAGCAATTATCGGCCTGTAAGTTTGACGTCAGTGGTGGATAAATTAACGGAAAGTTTTCTTACAGATGGTATATATAATTATCTGGCTAGACAGGGTCTGATTAGGGACAGTCAGCATGGATTTGTGCGTGGAAGGTCATGTTTGACAAATCCTATTGAATTTTTTGAAGAGGTTACGAGGAAGGTTGACGAGGGTAAAGCTGTGGATGTTGTCTATACGGCCTTTGACAAGGTTCTACACGGAAGGTTAGTTAGGAAGGTTCAATCTTTAGGTATTTATATTGAAGTAGTAAAATGGATTTAACAATGGCTGGATGGGAGATGCCAGAGAATAGTGGTGGATAACTGTTTGTCAGGTTGGAGGCCGTTGACTAGTGGTGTGCCTCAGGGATCTGTACTGAGACGAATGTTGTTTGTAATATGTTATGGACGGAAAGTTATCCGACCAAGCAGGACCGTGGTATCAGAGAAAATGTACCCGCGACAAGAATGAGACTGTACACCAGATCACAGGATTACACTTGTTTATTGGCAAAGTAAAATATTAGCATAAATGACACTTCATTGCGAAAAGCGGCTTAGCTTAACTACCCACGCTGTGCAACTGCCCTTTTCCCAATACAGGCAACACTTATCAATGCGTAAGCTATGCAACTGCCCTTTTCCCGATACAAGCAATACTTATCAACGTGTGGTTAATCCCACTCCCACACGACTCATACGGGGCCAGGAACAGGTGTGATGAAGCACCCACGCCAGCGAACGCGGTCTTCACCTGGGATGTTTCGTCCCCACCTGGGGTTCCTTCTGGTCTTGCTAGTTGTTGTCCTTCTCCACGGACTGCATGTCGTCCTCTCTCTGTCTACCTGCTTGTCTTCTCTCTCTCTCTCCTCTCCTCTGCTTCTCTTCTCTCTCTCTCTCTCTCCTGCTTCTCACCTCACAGCCCCTGGCCCCTTTCTATATCCCCTTAGAACAATGGGAGCAATTAATATCTTCTTAAAACAATGACATAATAACGTCCTGTACAATGCCCCTACATGCCTACACGGTACAAGGACATCCTGTTTTGCCTCTACATGCCTACATGGTACAGTTACCACAGGACAATATAGGACGCGTTGCGGTTGACGAGCTGGGACCGATTGCATTGTTCCATTTCCTGGCCCGACGCCATCCATTCTGCTACATTAACAGCCCACTACCCCACCAAATACCACCTGCTCAGTGGGAGCTTATAGCAACCCATTAACCTCTCAAGTCCCACAGTCTTTTCCTACAATACACTCCACCCCTTCGGTACCAACTCGTCAACGGCGGCGAGGGGTTACACAGCGTTGAATAACCTGCTTGATCACAAAAACACATAAAGCCACAAAAATTATTAACAGAATAACAAACACAAACCATTGTACAATAGTATGTCCCCAATCACCAAATAAATCTGCAAACCAAGAGAAAGGCCCACCCTCGTGCGGTTGCTTAACCCGCTCAATATCCGCGCTTACTTTATGCAGATTGGCCACAGCCTCGCGTACATGATGTATTAAGTTAGTGACATTTTCCGTGACGTCCGGTATGTAGGTGCAGCACTCAGCGCCGATCACAGCGCAGGTACCGCCCTCCTTAGCTAGCAGAAAATCTAAAGCTATCCTGTTTTGCAAAGCCACTGTTCTGATGGCAACCACCTCGGACGTCAGGGCATCAACCGCACCAGTTGTTTCCACCAATCCCTTGGCCGTTTCATTAGCAATAGACTCTACTAAATCATATAATTTGTCTACTTCTCGCGAAACTTTAACTACCCCATACCCGGGAATAATAGCCCCGAAAAATAGCTCAGCAGCACTCAGCCCCCTACGGACCCGGGCAGACTGATGATCTCGCAGTCTGGTCACATGGTGTAAGTAGGGGACTGCGTAAGCCAAATAGCAGCAACCGTTCCACAGATAGGGTAACCAGGGGTAGGCCGTATCACCACATATCCAATACGTACCATTCAAAGCCCCTTTTCCCCCATGTACCCTACCTGTGGTATGGGTCGTGGTTCCGTTACAGTAACTGTTACCAACCCTAATCCCCCTACGCGTACGCCTGCACACACAATCCCGACCTACTATCCCGGCCGCGACCGGGAAGGTCGGCGGGGCACTCCCTTTATCATAAGCGGGAATGTACCACCCCGTAAACAGGTGCTGGTACATCGGTAAGTTGGTAACATTATCTGAGGGCGGATCTACTTCCCCCGTGTTGTTATTAAACCGTACCCACGCCCAATATTCCTCCCTACGAAAAGGGAGTTGTATCATAGGCACCCCCGCATCGCTATCCAGGGGGCCCGTGCTGCATACCCAACACTTCGTTAGGTTCAATCGACGGGCGTATTCATGACTCATTCGCAAAAACATATTATTTCGGAAGACGGAGGGAAGAAGGGGAGGGGAATCTCGCCGCCGACGGGACAGATAGATTCCCATCCGCTCACCATATAACGGGGCACACCCGCCCGCCAGCTTACAGACGGCGGACTGGTTCCGGCCATGGGGACATGATAGGGCAAATCCAGGAACACCGTCTGGGATATGGTGATTAATTACTTCCCCACCGTCTTTAACAATAACTCGATACCAATTACAAGTTAACCGGTCAACCCTCCATCCACTCGCATGACACATGCAGCTGTCACCGACGGGTAAGTGTAGCTGGTCGGTGCCATCGTCACAAAACCAGATACGAGAACTGGTACTGGATCCGAGAAGAAGGAGGGTCAGCAGGCCGTACAAGAGCATCATCAAAGTCCTGAAAACAAACAGTCATTCGCGGTTAGTCAGGCGTTCTGTATTTAAACATTCCACCCGATCGTGCCCTTCCACAGCCACCCAACGGGTGTTCCCCTGGGCTACAGCAATTATCTCCCCCGGGAGGCGTTCACCTGTAGGATAACGGACCCATACCTGCTGTCCTACAACAGGCACCATTTTTTCTTCCTCGTCTTCCTCAATGTCAATGCCAACCTGGTTACCATCAGGGGGAAACAGGCGCTCTAACGGGGTGCCCCCCTTCCCCACTCGTTGGTTTAACCGGTCTACTGCTTGTTGCAGCACAATACACCAGCCCTTAAGTGTATGGCTGGGAGTCAACAACCGGATCTGTTCCTTTAGCAGTCCGTTCATCCTCTCCACTAGTCCTGAGGCTTGGGGATAATAAGGTATGTGAAACACCCAGTATACCCCATGGGCTACTGCCCAGTCGGCTACTTGTCCTCCGGTGAAATGGGACCCATTATCTGATTGTATTTCTTCCGGGATACCGTAGTGGGATATCAAGTAGTCAAGTCCGGCCACGGTGGAGTCTTGATCCGCTCTGGCACTGGGGCGGGCCAACACCACCCCTGAATATGTGTCTACCATGACCAAACAATACTTCTTCCCCCGACATTCAGGCATGGGGCCAATATAGTCCACTTGCCATACCCGGGCGGGGGCTTTCCCACGTTTTATTGCAGCAGGAGGACCTTGCATCACCCGACGGGGTTTTACCTCCTGGCAGGTAGGACAAGTGTGCACCAACTCCTTTACCGTGTCACCTGTTAGAGCAATCCCATGCCGCTGAGCCCACTCCCGAGTACCCTTTTCTCCCCTATGTCCACTCTGTTCATGGGCCCAGCGACCCAGAGCCAGCACGTCCATCTTTCGGATCGCGGCTAACAGGTCTACATGCTCATTATGAGCTGCCGTTTCAGTGGGCCGCTTATCATGGGCATCCACATGCCATACTGTTATGGTCCGTATCAGCGCAGCTGCCCACAACTTCTTCCATAACTCCTGTCCCCATATGGGCTTACCGTGCACTGTCCAGCCGTTCCGTTCCCAATCAGGCATCCACACGGTCAGTCCATTGGCTACGGCCCACGAATCTGTATATAAATACACAGCAGTGTCCACAGCACTAGGACCCATAGCATCAGATTCTACATTACTGTGATCCAGGGGCAAAGTGACTGCCACCAACTCAGCGAGCTGACTGGAGCCGGCCGTACCCTCTTCAGTAAGCTCGGTCCCAGAACTAGGATGATAAGCGGCTGCCCGCCACCGCGGCACGCCGGACACCCATTTACTTGATCCGTCGGTGAACCAAGCATGTTTCTTTTCTTCGTCGGTTAGCTCTTCAAAGGGCCGCCCCCACTTCACGGGTGAGGTAGGTAATACATCGATCTTCTCAGCAACTGGTTTCGGTTCCAACGGCTGCTCGGCTACCAGCTCGTGTATGCGACTCACTCCGTCAGGTCCCTTGGTAGCTCGATCTTGAATGTACCACTTCCACTTAACGATGGAGGACTGTTGGGCTCGCCCTTGCTTTAAGTTGGCGGAATCCGATAGGATCCAGTTCATGATGGGGAGGCTAGGTCGAAGAACAATAGGTGCGTCTCCAGTCATCCGCTCCGTTTCAATCAGCGCCCAGTAACAGGCCAGAAGTTGTCGCTCAAAAGCGGTGTACCGTGTTGCAGCATCTGACATCTTCCTCGACCAAAAGCCCAGAGGAACTCGCCGTCCTGCTTGTTTTTGCCACATGCTCCAGTGCGCCGCATCCACATCGGCGGTCACCTGCAGTTCAAACGGCACACCAGGTACCCTTGGAGACAAAGGTAGCGCTTGTTGTACAGCTAGCTTAGCATCTTCAAACGACTTCTGTTGTTCTTCGCCCCACTCAAAGGGGGCCTTTTTCCGGGTGACCACATAGAGAGGGCGCAGGAGGCCGGACAGGTGCGGAATATGCCTCCGCCAGTAACCTAGCAACCCAAGGAATCGTTGCGTGTCCGTCTTGTTAGAGGGGGTGGCAATATTAATTATTTTCTGCCGCACCTTTTCCGGAATGACTTGCTCTCCCGCATGCCACTGAATGCCCAGGAACACGACTGACTGACTTGGTCCCTGGACTTTAGCGGGGTTAACCGCCCAGCCCCGTTGTGTGAGGTATGCGGTTAGAGATTCCAGGGCCTCTTGTACTGTGTCCATATCACAACCCTGAACCATAATGTCATCAATATAATGGTGAATAATAATACTAGGTATGGTGGTGAATTCTGCCAGGTCTCGGGCTATCAATCCATGGCATACGGTGGGAGAGTGGAGATAACCCTGAGGTAGTCGGGTAAATGTATACTGTCGCCCCTTCCAAGTGAAGGCAAATTGATCCTGCGATTCGGGGCTAATAGGAATACTAAAGAAGGCATTGGCCAGGTCAATCACAGCATACCAACTCCCGTTCTCCTGCGCGGCGATATTTTCAATAATAGTTACTATGTCCGGAACGGCCGCCGCCAATAGAGGAGCCGCTCTATTCAGCCGGCGGTAATCGACCGTCATTCGCCACGAGCCGTCTGGTTTCTGTACTGGCCATATTGGGCTATTAAACGGGGAAGTGGCTGGTCGCACAATGCCTTCCTGGACCAAAGCCTGTACCGTCTCGGTTATGGCATCATGCCCCCCAGGAATGCGGTATTGGGGAACGCTGACCGGAGAAAGAGGAGCGGGGATGTGGACCGGTTCCCACCTTGCCTTTCCCACAATTACTCTGGTAGCCCTTATCCCAAAAGTGAACGCACCCCTTGTGGTTTGTAGCTGTAACCCTCTTAAGATGTTCATACCCAGTATACATTCTTCCGTGGGAGCCACCAGTACCCGCCGCACCACCGGGGTATGATTGCCAATAGTGAGGCGGACCGAAATCTCTCGGGCCCGCGTCAGAGCTCCTCCCATACCCTCAATGTGGTACGGTGGTCCTTTCCACTTATCTGGATTGCCCGGTATTACCGTATGTTCAGCCCCAGTATCAACCAAGGCTAGATGGCGCTGGTCATTCCCCTTACCCCAGTGGACTATTACAGGTATATAAGGCCGGGGGTCACCCTTTGTCCACTCTGTGGTGATGCGATACACCAGGGCGACCCCGCCAACCTCCTATTCTTTACATGGCACTGGTGCCTTCCATTTAGCCGCCTCCTCCTGCAATGTTTTACGCACCAGCTGTTGCACATCGTCCAAGCTGGGATAAAGGGAAGGGGACGACTTGCTCACATCATTACTCTTCAGACCCTGTCCTCCCTCCACCTTTCCCTTCACTTTGGTCTTATACAATGCATGCAGGACAGAGGTGGGCTTACCATCTATTTCTTCCTTACGGACACCTGCCTGCAACAGTGAGAGGAACAGTTCTCGCCTACTCGGTCCTGGCGGTCCCTCTTTCTTCTGCCGATCCGCAGACACGGGCCGAGCCCGGCTACGGGGGGTGGCTATTTCAGACAAAGTCTGCAGGGCCCCTATAACACGGGCGATAGGGCTCCTGATCAAGGGTCCCGTCATTGATAATACGACTCCCCTTAATGCGGGAGCCGCTGAGCGGACCAGGCGGGTCTGCATACCGGCGGTGAAGAGTTCATCCTCTGGTCCTCCCCCATGGGCCCACTGGACCAGCCGATGGGCATATAGGGCAGCCGCCAGGGCTTGCTGCCGCAGCACCTGTGCTCCTTCCTCCCCCGTCTCCCAATCCGCAACTTTATGGTCCCAATCCATAGCGGAAGGGAAGACTCTATGGGCGGCTGCAGTAACAGTATAGAACAAATAATCAGTGTCGACGCTCCGACCCCGCAACTCTTGATTAAGGCGAGGGTCTGTGGCTAACGTCCCCATACCTACCAACTCCTCCGGAGTTAGATAGATATGCCCCCCTCCTTCTTCCCATATCCGTAATAACCAAGCCGCCAAAGGTTCCGAAGGTTTCTGCCGGAACCTCTGGCCCATCCCGGACAATTCCTTCATGGTGTAATCCTTATATTGTACCTGCCTTCGACCCGCGTTTGGGGCCTCCCCCGGTCTTACCCGCGCATCGCCCTCGGCCTGAGCATAGTCAGAATCAAAATCGTTTCCCTCCGCCTCATCCTGGGGGGTAGGATAAGTATACGTGGTGACCATTGCCGGCCGGGCTTGGGCTTGGGCGGTATCCTCTCCCGAGCCAGGGCCCGGGAACGGTGGGTAAGATGGTTGGTCCGGATATCGGTCGTCATCATCATACCAGATATCACCATCCCAGGTATCAATGTCATCCCCTGCTCGCAGCGCCAATTGTTATGGACGGAAAGTTATCCGACCAAGCAGGACCGTGGTATCAGAGAAAATGTATCCGCAACAAGAATGAGACTGTACACCAGATCACAGGATTACACTTGTTTATTAGCAGGGTAAAATATTAGCATAAATGACACTTCATTGCGAAAAGCGGCTTAACTTAACTACCCACGCTGTGCAACTGCCCTTTCCCGATACAGGCAATACTTATCAACGCGCACGCTGTGCAACTGCCCTTTTCCCGATATAAGCAATACTTATCAACGTGTGGTTAATCCCACTCCCACACGACTCATACGGGGCCAGGAACAGGTGTGATGAAGCACCCACGCCAGCGAACGCGGTCTTCACCTGGGATGTTTCGTCCCCACCTGGGGTTCCTTCTGGTCTTGCTAGTTGTTGTCCTTCTCCACGGACTGCATGTCGTCCTCTCTCTGTCTACCTGCTTGTCTTCTCTCTCTCTCTCCTCTCCTCTGCTTCTCTTCTCTCTCTCTCTCCTGCTTCTCACCTCACAGCCCCTGGCCCCTTTCTATATCCCCTTTTACTAACATTGCCCTTACTCGGGCGGGATCCGGGGACATAGATCCCTTTTGCTTATACAACTGGTGTTTCAATTGGAGGGCCCTACATGCCAATTTGACCCCCGTTTCTTCCAGCTCAGAAGCCCGATTTTGACTGGTGCGCACTACTTCGCCCATCATAGCACACCTCTGTTGCAATGCTTCAACTTCCTCCCTTAATCCACCCAATTCCTTCGTCCTAGCAGATAACACTCCTGATTGATGCCTCAGGGCTGTGGCCAGCAGCCAAAAAGCATCCGTCAGGGACCCCTTTTGTTTCGGAAAATTCAGCTCTCGCAATAACCGTGCCACACTTTCCCCGATAGGGGTTTCCCGTGGTAGCAGGCGATCCTCCCAACTGAGAGGAGAGCCCAACTGGGACAATGTATTTGCCAGCATCCCGAACCCGGCCGAATTATCCGTCCAGCCGGGAATAAGGAACTGTTCGGGAGTGGCCTCCTTCTTGCGGCGGAACAAATTCATCCTGATACCCTGCTCGCAGCGCCAATTGTTATGGACGGAAAGTTATCCGACCAAGCAGGACCGTGGTATCAGAGAAAATGTACCCGCGACAAGAATGAGACTGTACACCAGATCACAGGATTACACTTGTTTATTGGCAAAGTAAAATATTAGCATAAATGACACTTCATTGCGAAAAGCGGCTTAGCTTAACTACCCACGCTGTGCAACTGCCCTTTTCCCAATACAGGCAACACTTATCAATGCGTACGCTATGCAACTGCCCTTTTCCCGATACAAGCAATACTTATCAACGTGTGGTTAATCCCACTCCCACACGACTCATACGGGGCCAGGAACAGGTGTGATGAAGCACCCACGCCAGCGAACGCGGTCTTCACCTGGGATGTTTCGTCCCCACCTGGGGTTCCTTCTGGTCTTGCTAGTTGTTGTCCTTCTCCACGGACTGCATGTCGTCCTCTCTCTGTCTACCTGCTTGTCTTCTCTCTCTCTCTCCTCTCCTCTGCTTCTCTTCTCTCTCTCTCTCCTGCTTCTCACCTCACAGCCCCTGGCCCCTTTCTATATCCCCTTAGAACAATGGGAGCAATTAATATCTTCTTAAAACAATGACATAATAACGTCCTGTACAATGCCCCTACATGCCTACACGGTACAAGGACATCCTGTTTTGCCTCTACATGCCTACATGGTACAGTTACCACAGGACAATATAGGACGCGTTGCGGTTGACGAGCTGGGACCGATTGCATTGTTCCATTTCCTGGCCCGACGCCATCCATTCTGCTACATTAACAGCCCACTACCCCACCAAATACCACCTGCTCAGTGGGAGCTTATAGCAACCCATTAACCTCTCAAGTCCCACAGTCTTTTCCTACAATACATAATATACATTAATGATCTGGATGATGGGGTGGTAAATTGGATTAATAATTATGCAGATGATACTAAGGTAGGTGGCGTTGTGGATAATGAAGTAGGTTTTCAAAGCTTGCAGAGAGATTTAGGCCATTTAGAAGAGTGGGCTGAAAGATGGCAGATGGAGTTTAATGCTGATAAGCGTGAGGTGCTACATTTTGGTAGGAATAATCAAAATAGGATATACATGGTAAATGGTAGGGAATTGAGGAATGCAGTAGAACAGAGAGATCTAGGAATAATGGTGCATAGTTCCCTGAAGGTGGAATCTCATGTGGATAGGGTGGTGAAGAAAGCTTTTGGTATGCTGGCCTTTATAAAACAGAGCATTGAGTATAGGAGTTGGGATGTAATGTTAAAATTGTACAAGGCATTGGTAAGGCTGAATTTGGAGTATTGTGTACAGTTCTGGTCACCAAATTATCGGAAATATGTCAACAAAATAGAGAGAGTACAGAGAAGATTTACTAGAATATTACCGGGGTTTCAGCACCTAAGTTACAGGGAAAGGTTGAACAAGTTAGGTCTTTATTCTTTGGAGCGTAGAAGGTTGAGGGGGGACTTTATAAGGGTGTTTAAAATTATGAGGGGAATAGATAGAGTTGACGTGGATAGGCTTTTTCCATTGAGAGTACGGGAGATTCAAACAAGAGGACACGAGTTGAGAGTTAGGGGGCAAAAGTTCAAGGGTAACACAAGGGGGAATTTCCTTACTCGAGACTGGTAGCTGTGTGGAACGAGCTTCCAGTAGAGGTGGTGGAGGCGGGTTCGGTATTGTCATTTAAAGTAAAATTGGTTAGGTATATGGACAGAAAAGGAATGGAGGGTTATGGGCTGAGTGCGGATCGGTGGGACTAGGTGAGAGTAAGCGTTCGGCACGGACTAGAAGGGCTGAGATGGCCTGTTTCCATGCTGTAATTGTTATATGTTTAAAAATGGCTATTTGTAATGTTGAGAAGTGACTTTTCTTGTATAAGTCTGAAAAATTTCCAACCACTGATGTCAGGCTAACATGTCTATAGTTTCCTTTCTGCTGCCTCCTACCCTTCTTAAATAGCGGAGCAACATTTGCAATTTTCCATTCATCCAGTACACTGTCAGAATCTATCTGGTACAATGCTAGAGCCTATCGATTCTTGAAAGATCATCGATAACGTCTCTGCAATCTCTCCCGGTAATTTCTTCAGAACCAGGGGCTGCATTCCATCAGGTCCCGGAGATTTATCCACTCTCAGATCTTTAGGCTTCCTGAGCACCTTCTCAGTTGTAACTTTCACTGCACAAACTTCACTTCCCTGACACACTTGAATGTCCTGTATATTGAGGACATCATCCACTGTGCAGAATGATGCAAAATACGCATTCAGTTCCTCTTCCATCTCTGCATCTCGCATTACAATATCTCCAGGGTAATCTTGCTGATATCGGGATTGTATTCATTTGTTAACCAATGGGGAATGTTATTTTGTCTTGTGGGTCTGGGAGCGGGGGTTTCGCGGTCTTTTCAGGGGAGTCGGGAAGAAGACGCCGAGGAAGGTGGACGTGCGCTGCACTGCTCGGTCGACTACCTGGGGTGGTCCCAGGTGCGAGGACGTGGAGGTCGGAGGGAAGTGACGAGGGGTCGAATGGTTCGATGGTTGTGCTCCAACAATGTGCACTAAACTGACTGAACTTTGATAAGTTGGAGCGTTTTATTTTATTTTATTTTCCTTCATATATACTGTATTGCATAGTACACTTTTAGTTTTAGTAACATCTTTAAAGTGT